>NC_088205.1:29284651-29592877 GCF_037126465.1 Ornithodoros turicata
CTTACCTGTACACCCAGCCGTATCACACTGCACAGATTATTCACTGGGTAGCCCTCATGACGAAACCTGTATTGAGAAACCACTTTTGCCTTAAAAACTGCTACAAATAGCGCGACACGCTACAAATTATTACTATCGTAACAAGCTGACGATACAGCTCAGGCACAAAGGCGTTATTCAAGTCGCGCCACACCACCGTTACGTAGGATTCTTTGTCACAAATCAAACCAAGGCACAAAACAATACCAATACATGAAAAAATGTGACAATCGTGGTCTTATTATGACGTAATACCGAACTTGTGCGCGAAGGTAATTCAAAGAAATGAATGTGGCACTTGCTTCCGCAGAGAACACCGTGTACCATGCTAGCAATGCATGCAAAAAAGCACTCGAGTGTTCGCACATATATTGATGACAACACTACCTGTGTAGTGTAACATGTTCTTTCAAGCATATTATGCACTCAAACTGTATTCGCCGCCGGGTAAAATGCAAGTGTGCTCGATTGAACGTCGGAAGAGCGATCAAGCAACCTGCATCCAGTGCTCGTTTTGGGCAAAAAAAAACACTTCATAATGGTCAAATAAATGTACAGAATGGACGCCTATTTATTCCTTGATGAAGAGTGACTCACCTGTATAAGTTTAGGCCCTGTAACCTTGCCAGTACGGTTGGTAGTACGACCGTAATTGCAAGAAGTTGCCATGATCGCTGCGGCGGCTGTTGTGGGCACCGTAAGATGACGGCTGGTTTCTTCACGCTCGCGCTCCCTATCCGCGATCCAGCCTTTTACAATCGAGATCAGTGGCTTTCACAGTAGACAGCAGCGTAGCAAGAAAAATACTTCGGGACGGGTTCTACAGGAACGTGGGGGAAATTATTTCACCCTCGTTTTTCCTCTCCCGAATGCACTAGCAAAGGTACGCTTTCGGGTTGAACGGGTTGAACCCCCGATACCCTTCTCTCGATATGCCACTTTTGATGTACTGAATGACATCTGATGTGAGAGAAGCGATACGGCCTGTTGCTATCTCGGTGAATCTTTCTGATAACAATAACAATTGACGGAGGCACCTGTTTTTTGTGGAAAAGCTGGGTCCAGTGATTTTCCCAGGATTTCCTTCTAGGGGGGGTGTTGGAAAGCTGTGGGTGGTGCGACATAATACGTGCGGTGTCACATGACGTCACAACCACGTGACCATATCCTATGACGTCACGTATGATGTGACCCAGTGGCTTTTCCCCCTTTTCCCAGGATTTCCGTTTTGAGGGAATCGGGATTTGAAGGAGTGGAATGGAGGGTACAAATGCGCTTTAGAAGACTTGCCCATTAACAACTGTGTTTCTGGCTAAGTGTAGCGACATTCAATTTTCAAACAGTAAAGCTTTATTACGGTGAACATTGTTTTGCTGCTCTGCAAATACCACGTAGGTATTTCAGAGTTGCGAGCATCTTCATTTCTGGTAAAAATGTTGTGTGACATTAAAAACAGAAAACGAGGACGGTCACGAGAAACGCAAAAAAGAAGGGAAAAAAACCATATGCGCACACGACGCAGAGCAGTTCTCTACAGTTTCCCCTTCATAGCCTCCTTGGCTTCCGGACCCATTTTTCGAAAGCTTTATCTATTAATTCGTGGTACTTGTCAGCGCTGCCATCAGGCGTCACCTGCTGTCGCGGAATCTGTGGTCCTTCGATGGATATCTTCATCAGAGCGTCAACATGCGCGAGAGCTGCACAGAGGCGAGCTGGTTCTACTGGCAGCCGAAGCGATGAAGCCAACCTTTTAGTGCAAGAGCAAAGTGCAACACTCGGTCTCGTACCTGTATATCTCGTTCACAAGTACAGTCAGTTACCACACGTTTAGCAACGTGATCCACCGAGTGCACCATGCTCTCGCACGATGATCCGGTGGAACCATGTTAAACCGCGCTGTTACTTTTTTATGCTTTACTCACAGCGTTCAAATCCAGTAGGCATCGTAAATATCAAGGTTTGATTTGAATACTCGACAGGGCCAGGTGACACTCCCCTGGGGGGGGGGGGGGCTCGTGAGCAATTCCTGGGGGGGTGTTCGACAAATTTGGGGGGGGCATTAGGGGGTGTGGACGGGTGCTGGGTAAATCACTGGCTGGGTCAACCTCTCCTAACTTGCATTGGAGGTGTCGGCTCGTGGGCTGTTTATTTGCATTTGTACCTTATGGACTATTCGGAGCCTGTGAATGCATCGATGGTATTTAGCGTCGTGGCTTTCCAAACGAACCATTCACGAGAAGGACTCATGCATACAAAATATGAAAAGAAAAAATACAAAAAAGCGCACACACGACAGAAACGGGCATATCCTAGCGTATCCCACATGCAATCGGGATAGTTGATCAATTTTTACTCCAGATTTCGTTGTGTTGGATGCTGAGGTCTCAGTTCAATCCAAACTTGAAAACGTGAAATTCGGTCGTGGAAAAGCTGGAGAACTGGACACCATCTGATCTGAGCCAAATTTATGCATATTTCAGGAAAGTCACTATTCTTGAAGGGCAACACAGATGCAATTACATAATTGGTGTTTCCAGAGATATGGATATGAGCGCTAGTCAGGGGCGGATTTAGGGGGGGGGGGTCCGGATATCCTGACCCCCCTCAATTCCAGACTTGAACATAGGGTTCAATGGACCAATCCCAGCATGCACCTGGCACTTGTCCATAGCAGACCCCCCCCCCCCCCCCCCTCGGAAAAATCCTAGATCCGCCCCTGGCGCTAATTGCCAAATGAACGAATGATCACGGAGAAGTCGTTTCATATAATCAAAGCTCGCCCGAGATGCCGGATTTTCCTCCCCGAAAAAAATTTCCCCAGGACGAACCGTCCCCAGGGAAAAAAGTCCCCCCGAAGAAATCGTCTCCGCAAGAACGAAAGCTGTTTGATCGAACGCGGGACATTTGGTCGAAAGCCATTTGATCGAACACTGCTTGATTGATTTTTTATTGCTTCGTTTGGAGTAGATGCATACTCTAAACAAGATTGAACTAAAGTTTTATATGGCTGTTAATACAATATCTGTATTTTATACTATGGCGAAATTTCCTTCTTAGCATTCAGACTTCGAGTGCCTTTCGTGCACATATCACTATCCCATTTCGGATCCCAGCAATGAGAAGGGTGCCCAGAAGAAGCACAGACTATTGGCTGCTCCCAACTTGAAGACATTTTCTTCGGCATGTGTCCTAGTGCTACGCGGGATACTTCCGCATTATTCTATTCAATACAATTCAATTTTATTTCCTTTCAGATGGGAGAGAGTAAAAAGCCAGAAGGCTGTGCTGTTCGTGAATGACAAAGGTCTGCAAATAACCAGTGGTCTCCCCTCTTTAGCTGAAAAAAAAAAAGAGCAAGAAACAAACAAACAAACCAAAAAGGAGAGTCTCTTTGGCCTTTCCATTTTCAGCCTTCTGACAGCTCGGCGTTATGATTTTTTTTTTGTCTTTTGATAGGCTCAATCAGCCTAAATAAATGCATTGCATTTAGCAACAGCTATCCCCCCAAAAAAGAAAAACTTCTTTATGTATAAATGAACAAGATAAAACGAAAGGAACTTGACGCGCGACGAGGTCTCGGAGAACGATTTCCGTCTCATAATTGCGCTGATTATTACCCAGAAACTTCAGTACTATATTTTTAGACACTCTTTGGTTTTCACAGGGTACTTCATACACCAGACCTTTGGTTCAGCATAGGGCTGTTGCGTTAAAGTTTGAGGAGAGCGACTGGAGCGCCACTCTGACCCCTACCGTCGGAATGCTACGACACGCGACCGCTCCCGCCTCGTATGCGTAACTGATAGCAACGGGTAGGACGCGTCAGAGTTTGCCGTTTTTTTCCGAAATCGAACTCTGCTCGAATGGAACCGAACTCTACTAAAAATCGCAACCTAGCGTTGCGTACGCATAGCAGCAAGAAGATGGCTACGGCAATGACTTGCCCGCCCAAGAAAAGCCCCCGGAAAAGGTGTCCCCGAAAGAAACGACCCCGACAGGCAGCGTTATTCCGGCTGCCGGCGATATGCAGGCCGCGGTACTCCAGAGCTAGCTAATTCCTGAAATATGAAGCCCTCAAGTAATTATTCCTGACTACTGGCGCAGTTTACAGTTTTCAGTCATAGACTTGCATTGTGGCTATGTAATATCCAAGTATAATTATTGCACTAGAGAAATATCGGCATCCGTTCTAATGAAATAGAACACAAAAAACTTTTGCCAGATATACTTTTCGTTTTCTTGTATTTGCTTTGCATTTTCCCGCTTTTCATACTAAAAGTCGACTGTGCAGCCGATGCCTCGGATAATTGTCGCTGTGTGACAGTAAGATCTCGGGTCTAGGGACGACGAAAACAGACACACACAGACAGAGCTTGGAGACATCTGTATGTATCTGTTTTCGTCCTCCCTCGTCTCGGGGTCTTACTGTCATAAATTCAGACTTGTACGTATTTGGAGTATTGTATTTAAAATACTGTATTTTAAATACAATTTGCGGTATTTTGGTAGTCTACTCAATACTTTTTCTTTTGTGCATTTGTACTCTATTTAAAATACATTTTATGGTATATTTTCTACTCAATACTCTAATTACATATTTTGGATGTCCCTCTCAAACTCTCTATGCCTGGTCTTTCCATTATCTTGTTTGTTCAGTGGAGTTATGTGGTATCTCTTTGTAATCTTTATGAGATTTATGTTTAGATGACTCCTATCACACAGCAGCGGCTAGCGTAGTGCGCGGAGTTTAGGTGATTCATGTGACATAGGGGCGACTTGCCAGTGACCGGTGACTTTTTGCGTTCAAGGATAAATAGTATTTTAATTGTATTTCAAATACTTTTTGAAGTATTTTGTACCCTATCTTAATTACATTCTAACGTTAGTATTTATTATCTTATCTTAAATACATTTTTGAGTATCTTGTACATGTCTGCTAAATTACACTCACCAGCTCACTTGTTTTTAGCAATTCTTCCACTGGGTCATCGTCACCAGAAACTCCATATATACATATACAATAAAGCCTCGTGCATGCATACGTACACAACCTTTGGTTCGGTACGTATATCTAAGAAAAAGTTATAGACGTCTGTTTGAACGAGGTGGACATATGATAGCTGATTCCAAATATACTTAAGTAGTCGAGAAGTTCGCTCACGCTGCATGGCTGTTCCCGAAAATGCTTCGAAATCATCGGTACTGCGTTGCCCAATGGCTGTTTATTCTGTGTTCATGGTTGCGCCGTGAACATTTGGCACCCGGAGAACACAACCAAAGGTTCCAAGAAAGAGCAACTATTTGTGTGTTGAACCATAAAACAGTTTGCGTTTCTTTTAGATGCCCGGTTATTATTGTTCAACTGTCATCAATTCTAACGACGAACGTTTTGCTAAGTCCCCATTGAATTCGATAAGCACCCTGCGAATTAATCTTTGCCTCGTTCACGTTAAGCCTGATTTTTCTCAGAATGAAATTTATACTTTGGCACCACCAGTGCACCAGAGAAGCATACTAAACACCCTAACAAACAGCGTCATTCGCGACATGCACACGTTCTGCATATGTACATCGTGCCGCACATCGTACACGTGTTTCAGCAACTTTTTTTGAAAGAATTTGTCGATCTTTCTGACTTTTTTCTATCCCTAAAACAGATGATAAATGATAACGCCATACCAAGTTAGCCAGCGTAGACTGAGTGTCGTCTGCTAGGGAGCGGCCGTGTGTTGAGAAGGTCGCCACTAGCGGCGCTGACACACAAGGTTTGCAGCGCCACCTGGCCCAGCGCAACAGGCCTATAGACATAGACACTAGTTCAGCGGAGAATCCCCAGTGATCCGGAGCTTTTCCTTATCTTCCTCAGGAGGCCTCTCTTTGTTCGCCGTGCAAAGACAGACGGGTACAGGTTTTGGGTCATCCAACGTGCAACTAGCAAGGATTGTCGAAAGATGTAAAATCCAGGGAACCGCTATCGAAAAATTGGCCGTACCTCAAAATAACGTGACCGAAGTCCCCGTTGAAAAATAAACTACTGTAAATAAATATTATCTGGCTATTTCTGCGCGGAAACTGCCAAAGCCCAATTAGACTAACCTGAACATGAAAATGCAAACACCGAACTTTTACTAACCTAATAATCAACTATAACTAAGGTGCTGTTCCGTCGCGTCCGTTTCATTTATCTCTTATTTCTTAATTTTATTTATTTATTTATTTATATATTTCCGGAATAGCAAGCCGACATCCCGTTTGGCTGACCTTTAGCCCGTTTCTTCTTTTTTTTTTTTTTTCCTTTTCGTTTAATAAATGTATCCCCTCTACCTCGTCGCTGTCGTTGGTTTTGCTTGCTTCGCGAACGTGAATTTGGGTTCCGGAAAAGACTGTTGCTCGTTGCGTGGGCGGAAATAATTGTGCAGCGGCCGCTTGATCGATTTTTCTTATTAGTTCACGTGGAGCGTTCATGAAAAAAAAAAGAAAATAATAAAGATAAAAATAAATCGATCAATAAAAGAAAGAAAGGGAAACAACAAATAAAGCTGCAGTTCTAAGTGCCGTTATCCTAAGAAACATTTATCTGTGTGTAATCCGCTTGCTGGCTGTTTCAACATTACGAACATTACAGGGCCGTCCTGTTGAACGTTACTGGAATGTTTGTGAAGTCGGCCTTCCACTAACCGTAAATACGAGAGATTCTCGTTAGCCTTATGAGACAGTTGACTGAGTAAGCACAAACCCGAAACGGCAAAATCGAGCAAATTGACGTTTCATGTGAAGCTAATAAACTCATCTCACTTCTCTACAAGCGCACCGAAAAAAGAAGAGGTTTATTGGTCTTGGTGGTCTCTTACACGGGCCGTGACAATGCTGGCTGACGATAATCCCTTTACGAGCAGCTAAGTAAGCTTTTGTTCTGGTCTCCAAGGCCATGCCCTAAGTCAGCTGTTTATGAAAGTAAAGAGGAGAGAGGGAGCACTACGGTGCGCGTGCGCGCCGCATGGTCGGCGGATGGATACGGTCAAAATGTTCCGCGCGGTTTTTCCTGTGCTACGGCTAGAGGGCGACACAGAATGACGCGGTTTGCGGGGCTTTGATACGGTATTTATCCGTACTCACATTTCATGCTTTTTTATAAAAACGGAAAGTGGTAGACATATAAATTTGATGTCTATCGATTCCTGAAATATTTCCAGAGAAAGTAAATGGAAAGTTTTTTTCGAAATGACTATATAACTTTAATAAAAACCTGTTCAGAAAGGGAGGAGAAAAATATTGTATATTTTTCGCATTCGTGACGTCGCCGTAAAATACATACGACATGTATGAGACATCTAGTGGCATAATTCTATTCATCTCGTCTTCCTCTTTATGGTGAAACCACCCGCATCAAAATCTGCGCGGTGGTTACCGAGAAAGCATAAAAACTGTTCCATAGGAAATACATTGGAACGGAGAGCTGGTATGCCCTCTTAATGGTCATCTTGTAGTTACATACTTTTTATGGGGATATCAGCCTGTGACCGAAAAGCTCAACAGCTCAACTGCAAAAAGAAAAGAGGTCTGTATAGCTTTCGTAACTTTTTATAAAAAAAAACTAACGGGTAAAAGGACACTGTGTATAACCCTTACAAACTATAGGACATTCATCAGAACATATCGAAGCTGATCTCGCCACCATAATTCATTATCATTTCTGTGTGCTCCCCTCGTATGCAGGGCTATTAATTAGCAGGTGTGAGTCCGTGCTTATCATTTTGGCTAAACATGGGAATTATAAAACGTAAATTCATCATGAAATTATTGTTCTTGTTCGTAGTTGGACGAACATGGGTAAGTCCTAAGCACATGTGCCACATTAGCACCCAACCCAATAAACTAAATAAAAGTGATCGCATACAGTACATCACACTCTAAGAAAAAAGAGTGTGAAAAGGTGGTAACTTCTATAGTTACCACCAAGGTCAACATAGCGTCTGGTAAATGGTGTAAAAGGGTGGTAACAGAAATTATCATATATCCAAATTGCTACAAAAAGGCGTACGCCCCCCCCCCCTCGCTCACAGAATCAGAAGCGATAACCCTATCATTCTCATTCGTGGCAATGGTTCACGGACAACGTGCTATGCTGTGAAGCTATGTTTTGAGAGTGAGGTAGCAGGTAGAACTTTGCAACCTTTTAGGCACAACATATGCGACAACTATTACGTCCTGAAAGGTCTAAATGTTCCACCTTTTTTTCTAAGAGTGTGCTGTGGCGTAGCAATGCCCCCCCCCCCCCCCCCCCGAAACCGTACCTTTGGTTGTGCATTTGAGGGAGGGAGAAGAGGGTACCCCGTAGAACCCTTCCCTAAATATTTTTCTGGCTTCGTTACTGCTGCACATATTTTCTTTTCGCACAGTTTTTCGAATTAGTTTCGTCGCACAGATTCTACAATCAACTTCACTTGAACCGAACCGACAAATTTCCGTCCGACAGTCTGCTTTGAGGACAGAAATACTATGAAGTATACTATGCAAAATAAACTATATTCCGGTAGATATATACATCTTCTATTCATTACATGCGCACAAATCTTTTCGCACTTTCTTGGGTATTTGTTTTTCTCCCTCGTATGGGAGAGAAACGTTAGCTGACGACATCCGAGAATAAATATAGTTGTTATTCGACGAGAAGTCGAACTAATTTATTGATTGCAGCGCTTTGTGGTATAATAGAGGTCGATTATTCGGGGGGATTGTATCCAAATTCAAAATCTTCGGCGAATTGGGGTTCAGCATCCTTGAGCAGTTCGTAGAACTCGGCAGCGTTGTAGGGCCCCTTGGAACCGCCGTACTCTCTGGGCAAGATGTCTTTTGAATACCTCTTGTGCAAGTCCTTCAGATTGTTCCCATGCATGTGCATCTGCAAAGTCAAGCGCAAGGCATATTTGGCTGGCACAGTAAGCCGTAAGCGTCAAGACAAGCGTACATTAGGCCTCGACTATAGTATTGCTAACACAGTGCTCGAAACAACAAACAGAAAAGCAAGATGTGCAAGTGTGACGCTGATTAGATTGCAGATTAGTGCAAATTAGCAAAAATCCCCCCTATAAATACTGCTAACAGTTTTACACGTAGCGAAAAGGTGGTTACACATTACTATCCGTCGGAATAGTGTTGTTAGAAACTTGGGTGTGCTTTCCGGTTGTTTTAGTTCTGCTTGCTTTTCTTTTGGCAATGCCCTAGTTTTACACAAAATAGAATTTGCCTCCGGATATAGAGGGTATGCTATTTACTATAATTAGGATCATGTACTTTGCAAATGTACTATGCTTTATATAACCGCCGTACCATTCAGGACTGTCTCTTGTTGTGCAAGCTCGTTAATGGTGCCAGTGTTCGCAACCCGACATCACATGCTCTCTTTGATGTTAATCGTCATTGCGATATTTGTCGTTTGCATCGTGCTTTATGTTCCTTCAACGTTATCGCGAGCAAGCAAGACTTACACCTCTTTGGTGTCACATGAGCACCGTTCAAGTTCTCTTATAAAACATGTTTGATTTATATATTTTTGGCACGTTATTTATTTGTAGTTTGTACATTTTCTTATGCACCATGAGCCAGACTTATGTCGGTCATGGAACATTAAAAATAAATACTTGAATACTTGAATTGTTCTCGCATTACTGGAAATTGGAGGAACAGAGTCCTTTGGGCTAATAAGAGCGCTAGAAAGGACAGAAACACAGTGAAGACAAACAAGACAAGGATGACCTTGGAAATGTTGGGTTAGAGGTGGCTGCGTGCTTGTGTGAACTATTTTTGTGTTCTTTTTTAGCGCTTTTAGTGTGAGCATCACTGCATGTTACCTTGCATATATGCTTGGATGATATTGCCGGTCTCATAAAGTGAAGTAAATGTAACTTGACGTTGGCAACATGTCACTGAGCTTGCGGTAGAGGCAGAACATCAAACGAACCGCACAATAAGACGAGGCTCAAAACAGCAATGGGAGAGGCTCCGTAATGAACGAAACGTCTAAGAAAATTTATCTGATCGATAGCATGAGCCCTCAGTAGTCTTACGTTACAACTTTCTTCCCAATTGCACTCCGTTTTTGTTTTGTTTTTTAACGTGAAAGCGCCTGTTCGGTATGGTAGCAAGTGCAAGGTGGTAGCAAGGTCAAAATTTACAATGCAACGAAATTATGCCGAATTTGATGGTGAGTAATAAACCGATAGCAACCAACCTGCGGCGGCTGACGCAATCTGTGTGTGTGTGTCTGGCGCGTGCGAGAAAGACGGAAACGCAGGGGTACCAACGAGATAGAGAGGGTAATAGAGAGATAAACCGGCAGTCATATTTGAAGCCACCGTGAATGGCGCCATGTTGACCTCACCTTGCCTTGTTTGCAAATGGCGGACATTAGGGACTCATGCGGTGAGCGTCTTTGCGCGCGTACGCTCCGAAATTCCGTGGCGTTTATTGGTTCCGTAAAGCCGCCAACAATTTTTCCCAAGCCTACGAAAGAGATATTATGATAGTCACATAACCAAACAGTGTAATAGCGAGATGTATGAATAAGACAACCAGAGAAATCATTGAGGCCGAAAAATAGTGGAATTTGGAACGTCGTGTGTCAGCACCCCGTCTTTGGCGCTGTATGATAAGGAACCGCGGCTTTCTAGCGAATTCAGCTGGTTCTTTTCGTGCAGAAAAAGTTGCACTGGCTCGAGCGTGCATATCCCACGACCGTTTCAACCCAACTTGCGTTGCGCACTGGCGTTTCATTGGTCCTTCGGTTCTCTCTTCGTCCGTTTTGGTCTTGACAGAAGGAGTGCGAGAGAGAAAGCAGAGGGTCGCCTACTGGGATCAAAGCTTGGAGCATCGCCATGGCTGTTGCGCACTCTATTTCCTCTCTATCTCGTTGAGGGGTACGCGTACCGGGCGGGCAGTCTATCTCGCGAGCGCGTGAAGCTAAGACGCCGATCGAGGTGTCGTTGGAAAGCGCTTGAGAGGCTTTACCTGGACCTTAAACGGTATCGGCTTCAACAACAATAACCAAAATTTTATTTACGAAATTGAAATATCAAAATTTTGCCAGAATGTCGGCATATATGAAACTACAATATGATCAGAATCGAAGGAACCGGCAATTAAAGAAAGGGCAGCTTGAGGGGAACCCAAAAATCCCTAAGTCTAGCACCCCCCAAGTTCAGCACCGAGCGATCGAGAGAGCTACGGGAGCGCCGAAGAAGGGGAGGCAAATTCGACTGCCGGTGCGCACAACGAACCCTCTACCAGCAGGGCAACTTCGACTTGTGCGAGTGTCAAAGTGACCTAACGATGGGGGGCATCCAGAAGGTGGGGGGTGCTCAGCACCGTGGAGGAGCCAGAGCCCGAAGGAGAACCTCCAAGAGCAGCCGCGATGGGAGTCGGCGCGTGCCGCCTTCGAAATATAGCGTGCGTGACATATAGCATAAGCGTAGTTAAGTGGCTTACACGTACTCGTATTAATAATCCAATATTGTGTAGAATGTCAGCCTAGCGTAGTGAGCGTAGTTCTTGATATCAATAAATGACTAATGAATGGAATGAATAAATGAGAAAAAAAAAAGACTTATTTCTTTCACTAACATGATCCCGCAAAGGAGCAAAGGCATAGGAGGATCATGACGTTTTCACGTAAAACACTACAGCTCGGACAAAACTGTTTTAAATTAAAAGTGAAGACTACGGGCAACGCTCTGTCGAAGTTCACACTGATTTCACATTGCTCAAGTGCGACGTCAAAGCTCCATCGCATGTGCATAACACTGGGCCTAATAAGTGCTTCATTCTCATCCATGGCCCCTGAACCGATTTGAGAAAAAAAAAAAACGGTTCGAACTATTACAGTTGCCTCCGGAGCTATACCGGAACTGAACCCTTAGCGTCGAACCTACACCCGAACTGAACTAACTAAACCCTGACAGTTGGAGACATGACAAGACACCTAAAAGCGACCGTACCAACGCTAAGGGCCAGTTCTCACTTGGCGACGCCCAACGCGACGTGGTTAGCGGGCGGCGGAAATAGACGCTATTTCCGGCGTTGTGAGAGGAGAGACGTCGAGCCAAAAAAAAAATTGCCATGCCGAACTTCTCAGGTCCCCTAAGGTCACCAAGGTACGCAGACAGGTACGCTATGTGATGCACGCGGCCGTGCACTAGATCCTTCCGATCGCTCAACACGTTTAAAAACGGGACCAAAAAGTGAAACACGACAGAGAAAGTTGTTATACGCGTTTTATTTGGACATATAAAGACTAGATTCATTCGCAGAAACAACAAAAACATTTTGCCGCTAAACTTAGAGCGCTGAAGTGATCCGGAACGGCAACAGTGGGGTATCCAGTGGCGGCCTTCTTCGTTGCACGCTTTTCCGAGGTGAGTTTGGGGGACCTGGAACTTCTTTCACGACGTCGGCGAGAGCTGCCAAGAACTATATACTGGCGATCAATAAGGTGACACAAAGGCCACGCCTCCTGATTTTTCGTCTGCTTTGGACGCTTTGGACTACGAAATGCCACTGCGGTGGAACATGAAAATCGTGGGCTCTGACGTGGCGGCGGAAATCCGCCTCTAGACACCTATCCCTGTTTACAAACAAATCCACGTCAGATGGTACAACAGCGCCGCCAACTTGGTAGACTGGAAATACTACGTATAGCAAAAAATCACAAGTCATAAGAAAGCCACGTTTAAATGTGGCTTCTCATATTGTAAGATTTTTTTCTTTTTACTTCTTTACATATTATTAGTTGTATGGCCTTGTTCTGCTCATTTTACCGCGGTAGCCATATCTTTTCGGTAGCCCTTGTGTGTTAGGGCAACAGCCTACAGGCGAAAGCAAGAGAGAGAGACATCAAGAAAGACAAGATGGTGCACGCAGGTGTATTCTGCACGACCTACTAGATTATAACGACCATGTCGTGGGCACCCCTTCGATCCCAGCGCCGCATTTTTGGAAGCTAGCGGTGGCGTTTCTCATCGTCCCAGTTATTACTTCCTCAACTTCTACAATACTTTGTACTTCAGCTTACCTTGGTATTTCTGTACAAGCGATGGGTGTTCCACATATGTTTTATTCTGAGGTTGATTATCATCATCATTCTACGCGTTTTCAAAGGAGCTATCGCTGTCGTCTGCTACGGTAGTCATACACATGACCTACTACTATACTAGAGACCTGGACATCCGCAATGCTCCCAGCACAGGGGTAGTAGTTCTGGCAATCGCCGCTTGGCTATAGGATTTGGCGCTAGCCCGCGCTATTCGTTACCACGTGACTTGTCGAAACCGCGGTGATGTATGGTAGGCTGTGTTGACAACGACGAAGCAGTATATAAGAGAGATAATAGCGCGTGCTTAGCAACAGCCTGTGTATATGGCGGGCTACTGTGTATCCCACTGATCTCGATTGTACATAGAGATCATACATAGAGATCAGGGGTGTATCCCTGCGTAGCAGACTAAAGGCGGTAGCAAGGGTGATTCCCTCTCCCTAATGCTATGTGGCGCTTGCGGCGGTCACTAACGTAACTAACGCGTGACCCGTCTCTCCCATAGGGGATCGCCAGCTGTCCAGGTCGTCCAGGTCTCTAGTAGAGTAGGTCGTGGTCGTACATATGCTTCTGCGCGTTCAGAATTCAAATTTCCATCGTCCAATCGTGGCTTGCCGATGAGTAGCGCCCCTGGCGGATCGTGAGGACGGGCTTCTCATAGGGGTTGCTGATTGTGACATGGTTGTTATAATCTAGTAGGTCGTGGTATTCTGTAACCATGTGCTCGTTTAAAAATAAAGCATAAGTTCACCCTAACATGGCGCAGCCGCAACTGGATCAACAGAACCAAGGTGTGTGGAACCTCCCTAAGTAACACGCGCGCGTAGCACAAAAAGTTGCAGCAACGTTGCCTGAATGTGTCCGATGTGAGAGCAACGTTTCCAACAAAAAAAATGACGTTATTGCAACGTTCTCCTGGAAACGTTACATGTTCAACAAAAAGGAGACATTGCTGGTACGTTGCTTTATGAACGTTACGTTTTCAACATAACGAAACAACACCGCTACGTTGCATGAGAAACGTTGTCTAGATATTCCCTCAGAACATTTCTGTTACGTTTCACAGAGCTCAGACTGCAACATTTTAAAATGGAGGAATTGGCCTATGTGTTTCAAAGAGAATGGGATTTTCAATTGATTTAATGGGGTCCAACATGCTGCAGAGCCACCAATAGAATATGCGAGACGCCCGATGCTGAAGCAGCGAGTGTAATGGCGACCAACGGTACATCATATTCTCAAATTAAATAATATATGATTAAGAAGAACGCCGTATGTCTGTGTAGCAAATTAACTACTTTGAGGCACTCGTTCAATTCTAATGAAATTCCAGAATACGCACGATATCGCAAGTATTGCAAGTGAAAACTGAACGTAAATCTGAAATTAAAATTTATTTTCAGTTGAGCAGGCGGCCGTTGGCCGATGTTGTCAAAGGCTGGCCGCGGACGCTCGCAAAGTCCGAACTGGCGCGTTGTAACACAACACGTACGTTTCTGTGCCGCACCACATAGTGGCTCGTCCGCGTTGAAAGCAGTTCGTGTTATTTCAAATGTTTGTGAACATATCTACAAAGGTACATGTACCGTGATAACTTCGTATTACACCTCTTACTTTAAGCTATTGTTTCTGCATTTTGTACAACATTCCTGTGCACGTAAGTGGAGCGTTCGACAGTCGTCAACGGTCAGTCTGCTACGAAATGTCGGAGTGTTCGGTTATGCGCTGTGTCTGACAAGCAGTTTGCGTCATTTGGGCTTCATTTTGAGGATTTTATCCGTTTCTAAGGTATGTAGTTGATGTGTCAGGGATTCCCGTTGTTTCGACGTCGTTTCTCATGTTTTTACCGCTGCTCGTAGGCAATACGACCGCTGACGGGAGGAGAGCGAGATGTTCTATCGGAGTGTTACCTCCCGCGCTGTGAGCAACGGTATGTAATGTATTTTGACGCCCAATATGGTGCTGTGCTAACATATTTTGAAATTGTATTTCTTGAAGGTTATGCTCGTGCGACGCGGCTGGCATAAGTGCGTCGGCATTTGTCAGCAGTTTGTCAAAACGGAATCTCGCTGAAGTTTGATGGCGTTAATTTTCACGCAAGAAACGGAAGCTGGACGGGCTATCGCGAATCACCTACGAAACACAAGAGCATGACAGAACTCACTGCTTCAAGTCTTCAAGTTCTCGTGTTTCTTCGTCAGGACTGTTCAGACATTGGGGACACACATCCCTATAAATCTACACATCGTTGATCGACGTTGTGTGTGTTGGTGATGGACGGTATACGCTTTCAGAACATGTAAGTGGTGAACCAGGTTTCTACTGTTGTTGTTCTATGTCCTGCTAGCGATTTTCAAGTGCTTGGTGAATATTCTGACATAAAATTTGAAACATATAAAATCATCTGAAATAGCTTTCACATTTATATCTATCACTTGTAGTATTTTCACGTCTACTGTATTGTTATATGTGCAAGAATAAATGTTCACACAGAAACGGCATCAAGTGCAATTTCTTTTTACAGCTAAGACATGCTTTCTGCTCCATTTCGTTCCCATTGACACTTCAGTGATTTATTATCGAAACCCGCTAAATTCTTGTTTCTTTCAATAGGTATTTGTCCAAGATCGTTGATTGGGAATGGCAAGTTTTGATTACTTTCAATAAGAATTGTGAATGCGATATCTACTTTAACCGAATGAGAGATCTCAGCTATTTTGAAATGGATTATATTTAGCAGTAAGGCAGCTTGAATAGTGATATACTGTACAGTATATCACTGTTGAAGCTTCTTGACTGCTGGAAATAGTCCAGTTCAAAACAGCCCAGAAATCTCATTCAGTTAAAGTGGATATCGCATTCACAATTCTCATTGAAAGTAATCAAAAGTTCCCATTCCCAATCGACGATCTTGGACAAATACCATATTGAAGAAATGCTATAAATTCATACATTGTTGTAACGTCGCACACGTACATTACTGTAACGTTGCAAAATTTACGTTGAGAGGACATCACAGAGACATACGTTGGTGTGATGTTTACAATGGATGTTGCGGTAATGTTGCAAATAAACGTTGCAGATAACGTTGAAGTCGCGGACATTAGCAACATCTGAGCAATGTTCCAAGCTGACATTTAGACAACGTTGCTGCAACTTTTTGTGCTACCTGGTACTCGGCACGCTACAGCCCCGAAAAGATGACGGACGACGTACGCAACGACATCGCTCAGATGAAGACGCAGATACGAAAGCTGATGGACGCTTTGAATATACGCGTTAACTCGAACACAGTGGTAACGGTGGAGACCACGAACGACTGCAATGTGACCAACGAGAAAATCGGACCACCTGGCAACGACGTGAACGTTGAGCAGCCCAACGTTTCGGGACAACTGCTCGCGGCAACGCCGGGTGAGCCAACGCACGCAAGCGCGTTCACCCCATCGATGACCGATATTTTAACAGTTGTTGTGGATACTCAGCGCCAAATTGCCGATGCCGTTACTCAAGCCTCACGGCCTTTGGAAGTCCACTCCACCAATGACACTGCCAACGCTATCCCGACCTTTGATGGTGATCCACACACCAGGACTGGCTGCAAAACGTCGAACTTGTTGCCTCTCACGCGCACTGGACCCCATCCTTGACGATGCTCAGCGCCTTTTCACGTCTTCGGGGCGCCGCCCAAAACTGGCAGAAGGTGTATGGAACAAGTTTCCATGACTGGAACACTTGGAAGATAGCACTTTCGGAACGCTTCAAACGAAAGCCCACGCTGCAAGAATTTATAGACTACCAGTCTCAGCGGAAACTACAACAAAACGAAACAATGGTAGAATATATCTACGCCATGAATGCTATGCTTGAAAAGGCCCTGTATACCCTCGCAGCAGAAGAACGGATCTCCCTGATCATAAACGGCATCAAAGATGATAGATGGGCTGTTCCGTTAGCTGCACAGCGTTGCACTTCAGTGCTCGAGCTTATCAACAGAGCAGCGACTCTTGACAGCCGACGACAGACTCATCGAGACAACGTACATCTATCGCGAACATCGACACCCGGCTTAGCTAACCCAGACAACTCTCAGCTGAGACTTAACAGTGACGGACAAACTCGTTCACAACAACAAGTACCAAAATGCTTCAATTGTTCGGAGCTCGGACATATATCTCGGCACTGCCCAAAGCCAAAGTCAGCCGCAACGTTACGAGCCGAAGTAAAAAGAAGGCAACCCAGTACCGAGCATCAGCCTCGACGAGATACCACGTACAACACTTCACGAGTCAATTGCTTCACCAATACAACTTCAAACAATCTGCATGCCTCTCATCAAAGCCATGATCAGTGGGAACACACTGGTGAACGCATGCATAGACACAGGAGCAAATGTGTCAGTCGTTAAATCTAGTGTTATTCCCCCAAATGTGGCGACATCCCCATGGTCAAGTCAAGAACGTGTAACCGTGATCGATAAAGAACTAATCCCAGACAAAGTGACTGAACTGGACATCATTGTGGGTACGACGAAAACACGCCACCCCAATATTATCGTCTCACCTCTCCCTGACAACGTTGACCTGCTTTTGGGATCAGGCTGGCGTCAACTTGCTAATGTTGACGTAACATTCCATAACTCAAACGACGTAACTATTGTGCATTTGCTGGAAGACGGTGCTGCGACATCAATTTGTGACTCCCCATCCAGTAAAGGTGAACTTCGTCAGTCTAAAACCGCCCAGGCTTTGGGAGCCTCCTTCTGCAGTCGTGAATTGCCAATGCACTCGTCATCGGACACTAACATTGTCAGCATACGACACAAACGCAACGCTCCTGATCCTGCTGTTCAGTCTGAAATCAACAAAGCAGTTGATCATATGACACCCCACGCGACAGAAGAACAACAAAACAGACTAAGAGAACTATTGACGACCCACCACGAAGCATTTGCAACAACCGAAGACAGTGTTGGTGCATGTCCTCACACAGAGCATTCCATAGAACTCAGGGACAACATCCCTGTTGCATCCCGACCTTACAGATGCAGCCCGGCTGATCGATATTTCATCAGATCACAGGTACAGGAGTACTTAAAGAAGGACATTATACGCGTAAGTGAAAGCGAATACGCCGCTCACACCATCGTTGTTGATCAACCTCAGCACCCAACAAACCCAAGACGATTCCAGGCGCTTAAATGCAAAGACGATTAGCACCTATGCCTGTGATGGAGGATGAGATTGATGATGTCATGCGAAATCGAGCAGTATACTTCACTTACATGGATGTTAAATCTGCTTTCCTCACCACCAGGATCAAGGACGACGACATACACAAGACTGCCTTTGTTTCACCAGATGGCAAATACGAGTACAAACGCATGTCATTCGGATTCTGCAAGGCGCCGCAAACCATGCAATCTGTGATGCGTAGAAGCTTCGACGAACTACCACGGACAGCCACGTATATGGACGATGTTGGCCAAGGTGCCTCCTCAGTTAACGAGGCTCTCTGTTTACTCGGACAGGCACTGCAACGTGTTGTGACAAATGGTCTACGCATGGACCTTAGAAAATGTCGGTTCATTCGATTCAAGATTTCATTTCTTGGCTATGTAATAACGAAGGAAGGACGGATTCTCAATCCTGAACGTGTCTCAGCAGTGAACAAATTCCAGCCATCGAAAGACCGAAAACATCTTTACTCGTTCCTGCAGTTCGCCAACCACTTTCGAAGATTCATCAAGGAACTTCTCGATAATAACGGCCCCACTACGCCAGTTGCTGAAATTAGACCAGGCGTTCACATGGTCTGATAACCATCAGAAAATTATCAACGACCTCACACAGACACTGCAAAGCCCTCCCGTTCTTGCAAACTACACTAACGGTCTCCAGACACTCGTGTACGTCGATGCCAGTCAATCTGGACTTGGTGCTGTGTTGAAACAGAAACATGATGACACTGAAAGGGTCATAGAGTATGCTAGCAAGGCTCTGAATGCACACGATTCAATGCTACATTCCAACATGTTGGAATGCATGGCCGTACACTGGGCCATCACTGAGAAGTTTTCAATCTATCTCGAAGGCGGTCCAAGATTTACTGTCATTACAGACAACATAGCACTGACTTGCCTTGCCAGGTACGGCATAACGAACCGACGATTTGCACGATGGACTCTCGACCTTTCAGAATGCGAGTTCGACATTGTCCACCGTGCCGGGAAACTGAACGGAGTCGCTGACGCTCTGTCACGTTTAAATGGGCAGACTGGAGTCCAGAAGGACATCAAAATGATGACGGTGGGGCAGGCTCCTCAGCTATGCTTAGCAGTCATCGTAAGCAACGACACGCGTCTACGCAGTCTTCAAGAAAGTGACGAAACGTGCCAGAAACTCCTTTCCTTGGCGGACGACGACGACAGTCCCTACGACGTGCAACACGGAATCCTGGTGCGACTCATGAACCTTGATGAAAGAAAGGTGCCCAGGATCGTTGTACCTAGAGTACTTCAAGAAACTGTTATGATCATGTGCCATGACAAGCAGTGCCGGATTTACAGTGGCGGGGGCACCGGGGCACTGTGCTGTGGAGGCTCCCTCGTGTATTCTATGTCTATCCAATGTGTTATTCGGGATCGATATGCCTGGACGGAGGACAGATTTTTACCAAGTTTCCGTTTCGGGGATACGTTTCAGGCATGCAAAACAGATTTCCCGTGGACAAGACCTTTACTGGTGGGGGCCCCTTTGTGGTGGGGGCCCCGGGACAAGTGCCCCGTCTGCCTAAATCCGGCACTGATGACAAGACAGGCCACATGGATGTAGAGAAAACAACCAAACAAGTTAAAAGACGATATTGGTGGCCACGGATGTCCAGAGACATTCGAAAGTTTGTTCGCTCGTGCCACACTTGTCAGAAAGTGAACAGACAGACGGTACTGCGAGAAGGGCTTCTTTTGCCCCGTCGTGTGCCAGAGATACCGAACAGTGTTGTCTCCCTCGACCATTTTGAAACCATTAACGAGCGAAACGGCAACAGTCATGTGCTGCTCTGCATTGATCATGCCACAAGGTACCTGGATGGTGTCCCAGTACCGACCACATCCGCAGAGCACATTAACTTCCTGCAAGTTCGTTGGATACCACGTTTTGGTGTGCCAGAGGTCGTGATCACAGACCAGGCACGTGGGTTCATCAACAAGAGGACAGCTGCTATCCATCATAGACTAGGGATCACTCACATGACGACGCCACCGTATTGGCCACAGGCCAATGGCCTTATTGAAATGACGGTGGCCACTGTCAAGCAAGTAATCAGGAAAACAGTTAGCAGCGAGCATAACTGGGATTCTGTACTTCCTGCAGCCATATTTGCGATCAACACAAGTACACAGAAATCTTCACGCTTCAGTGCTTTTTTGGTTAATGCATGGGTACCATCCAAGGTTGTCCGGAGAGCTCAACATCGGGATAGTCTCTGAGGATTTGAGTGAAGCAGACTGACTGCACCAATTGGCAAAAGACCGTTGTGATGCACAGGACAGTCTGTCGGCGAGCCAAGACACAGCCAAATCTCGGTATGATAGCTGTAAGAAACGCCATTGCTTCAGGGTGGGAGACTGTCTACTGTGCCATAGGAGGAAGAAGCTGTTCACTGGACCCATACTTTGAAGGTCCATTTGAGATTGTGAGTTTTCAATCCGAAAATACTGCAACAGTGAAGAGAATTGTGTCTTCCCCTGGACGAGGTGAAACAAGGCTCGTGAACCTGGAGCAGATGAAGCACTGCTTTGAACGCGATATTGATGCGCCTGAACTGACAGACACAATTATAGGCAGAGTTCTGGAGCAAGCGGTATTGGAACCTGCAAAACTACCGGAGACAGCAGGTACGAACTCCAGCTTCGAGGACTGCACAGCCATTATAGATATGGAATCAGACCAGCCGACATCACTGGAGATGACAGGTACAGATTCCAACTTCGAGGAATGCACAGACATCAAGGATGCAGAACGGGTACCACCAACCATCCCTCCAGCCAGCGGGACTATAAGAACCCCACGCCAACGAAAAATTCCCCAGCACTTCAAGGACTACGACCTCAGTGACAATTGAATTGAAGACTATTCAACGCTGTAGTGGGCATGTTAGGGCAACAGCCTACAGGTGGAAGCAAGAGTGAGAGAGACATCAAGAAAGACAAGATGGCGCACGCAGGTGTATTCTGTAACCATGTGCTCGTTTAAAAATAAAGCATAAGTTCACCCTAACAGATGGTTACCGGGCTCTTCCATCCTCAGGAGCTTGAAGGGCACGAGTTTCTCTCAGAGTGCACCGTGGTGTCTCCATACCAAGCAAGCAAAGCAAGTGCAAACTAAGTTGTAATAACAAACCTCATTCCGCACAGGATTACGACATTGACTATCAGACGATACAGCTCTTCGGATGAAGCCTTTTCCGCGGTCGACCGGGAACGCGAATGAAGGCACGAAAGCAACGAAAAACGTCACGTCATTTGTGTGTACCACTAATGCAAAGAAGCCACCCGCGACCTTCGTGAAGGAATATGGCTTTGTGAAACGGCGGTGTTCTCCGCCCGCGCTGTTTCGATTGCACTATGTCTACCAGGGATGGGCATAAATACACTTTTCGGGTATTTAAATATAAATACAAAATACTACATGTTTTCATGTATTTAAGTACTGCCTATAAATATCTAATGATGAAAGTTAAATATATGAAAGTTAAAAGTTAAATATAAATACATTAAGACAGTATTTAAATACTGTAACTGCTTCCGTAAATACTTTGAGCCGTTCAGGCACATTATTCTTTTAAATTAGTCTATAAATAGAGCTGCATGCATAGTCTATAAATGGGTGCATGCCCGCTGCACACAATGCCCGCATATTTCTTTATTTTTTTGTGATGCAGTGTGATGATTTCAGCATCTTGCGTGGACCGACTTTCCATTGAACGGAAACGTTTCCTTGAGTCTCAGGAGCAGCGAGGGGGGGGGGGGGGGGCTAGACAGGACGGACACGGGACAAAAACCGACGACGACTGAAAACCAGCTAAATCCACCAGGCTTCCCTTTAGCCACTAGGCTTTGTCAAGTGTCGCAAGGGGGTCACGAATCACATTTTCCCCAAATTGGTGTTCTCATTTCTCTACCCGCTTCCAAGACTGAAGCAACCGATACTCTCATTCGCACATTGTGCTGTTTTCGGGAAGGACAGAAATCCCCGAACACACGGGATGAGTGACCTGTAGCCTCTAACCAAGATACCCTTCATCGCTGGAGGCTAACAATGTGAAACTCTAGAGAAGCCCACAAACACGGGGGGATGAAATATGTGTATTTAAGTGTATTTTAAATATAAATACGCCTAAAACGGTATTTAAATATAAATACATTTTTCTTGCCTGTATTTAAATACGTATTTTAAATACAATGTATTTAAATACTGCCCATCCCTGATGTCTACCAACGTCATGATTACGTCACGGTGACGCGTTTCTTCGGTAGAGGTCTATTTCCGCCGCCCGCTCACGACGTCCCGTCGGGCGTCGCCAAGTGAGAGCTGGCCCTAACTGGCGCGGCGTCTTTCGATAGCCACTGGCTCATCGAACGATGACTGAGGCCTGCACACCGTGCACCCACGCTGGACGCTAAGTGCAGTCGAGCTTATCTCCGCTAAGTGCAGTCGAGCAGCGTATGTACCAAGCATACTGGAGGAAACTGACGCCCCCATACAGGCGTGAGCGGCCGATTTTGCCTCATGAGCAGGCATGTAGTATGTAGGAAGCTATGACATGGCCGAACTAGCTTCCACGCGCCTTTACCCACTTACGTACTTCACTAAACGGAAACCTGCAACAATGCACGATAGCCACTGATGTCCACAAGGAACCAAACGAACATCGGCAATTGGATGTACTGATGTGATACCGGTGATTTTCCCAGGATCGTCATCTCCGGTTGCTGTTGATACGTGTCCATTATGGGGGGGAGTGTTACACCCATATCTGCTGTTTTTCGGTTTTTGTTTTTCTGAACTTTCTTGCATGTTTTTTTTTTTGTGTGTGTGGCATTGGGGGGGGGGGGGCTGGGAAAATTCCTGGATGACACCTCAAGATGTCATCTGGAGGAGTCTTGGCGACTCCCACTGCAGAGGTCCCCACAAAAGTTGCGTCAATGATCCCATGCCCCACTCTGGCGCGCTCTCGGAGCACACCCGGCAGCACGTAAATATTGTTGTAGACCCATGTTTTCGATGGTGTTGCGATGCAGTCCTTAGATTGCTAAACTCCAAAATATTTCAGAACCGCGTCCAATCGCCAACCTGGGCGATGGGCCTCAAACGACGGAGGTCTTCGGAGAGAGCTCTTCAGTAAGGAGGATGCAAGTTATGGATGCAAGGTGCAATGTGAATACAGGAACTTTACGTGCACAAGTCGATCATTTTTGTATGCTCGTACGCGTTTGTGGTCTTTGCGCTATTGAGTGGATTAACCCCCTGAACGCTGATAATAATAATTCGTGTCTCTACGTCACGAGAGAACTGTGAACATTTCATGACATCATATGAGCGAAGCCACAGTGGCCGGTTCGTGGGCCAAATTTGTCCACATGAAGATTATTTAACGTGCACACCGTCCCTCGCGCTGGATGCCGCCGAGTTGCTTGTGCCCCCGGCATGGCCCGAACCCTCAGCTTGGAATCATTAAGCAGAAACGTTACCAGCAGGTCCACTGAGGCCTAACTTGACACGCCTTGAATTTCTGACACAATAGCTTTTCCTAGCAATTCCAAGTCAGGATCTCATCGTCAATTCACTGCACTTATGAACGATGCAATTCGATTGTCGTGTTTCCTTTTCAGTGTCCGCACAGTACCATGCCGGAAACGATACGCATTGTCATATATGCGTCGTGAACCTGTATTATGAGACTGGTTCTAATCAGCAGGAAAGAAAAGTGTCGAGGAAAGAAAGAAAGCAAGACAAAAGAAAAATCGAGGAAAGAAAACACGCACCCTTTTGAGCCCTTTCTCGTCGATGAAAGGAGTCATCATTTTGAACAAGACGTTAAAGCTGTATGGCTGTTTCACGATTTCCACTCGCTTCTTCTGTATTGGGTAGGTGTCCTGCACGCAAAGCCATAATGTTCACAATGTTGCAAAGTTTTCACTGGCGGTAGAGTGTATTCCCTGTCGCGATGAAAGTCCCTAATCGTCATTGTTAGGATAAAGTGTTGTTTTTGTTGCTGCAAAGTTTGTAAACCGTGCATAATGTAAAAACCCCGAGACTAGGGAACACGAAGGGACAGACACAACACGAAGTACCTTCGTGTTCCCTAGTCTCGGGGTTTTTACATTATGCATCATCTTCACCAGCTCGCTTGCTTCCTAGCCATTTTTTCTTTGTAAACCGTGTTTGCAAGCCGCACGCCCAGAATAGTGTAAACCTGTGACAGTCGTAACTTTTGAGCACGAACTTTGAGAAATCAAATAGGCGTTTCATGAAAATACGATTGTGGTGCAAGATGTGAACTCACTGAGGTTCCGTTAACGACTGTCATGAAGTAACAGGGATTCAAATCCATAAGTGAGAACTCTAGTACGGATACCCACTGGAACAGCATTCCTGTCCGTATTAATAATAATAATAATAACAATAAAAATCATCATCGTCATCATCCCTGGCTTTAAGGCGGGGTCCCATAGCCTCGATTTGAGCAGCAGCAGCAGAGCAACAGCAGCGGAGCAGCAGAGCTGCAGCGACACGAGCGGTCCCATAGCTCTGGGCGAGAGCAGCAGCGCTGCCGAGCTGCAGAAATTCCTGCTGCTCCCGTATCCGAATTTTTGGTTGCTGTGGTGGTGGTGGTGGTGGGTGGTGAAAGGGCTCGCCGTTGTCGGCCTCACAGAGGTGGGCAACGTCACGACTGACGCCCTGGGGGAATGTGCCGGTCTCGCAAGCAAATCAGGAGGTTGGTTGGTATTGTTTTCGTTCGACGGTGTTTAGGGTTAGCAGGGCGGAGAGTGACGGCAGGTTTGTGTCTGGCTGTTCTGTGATTTGTTTCTGAGGACCTGGACACGCTTGTGATTGCAAGTAGCTTGGAGCGAGTGTTCAATCATCGGGACTGCGTGAAGTGCGCTTTCAGGACATAATTCGGTTCATAAAGTTCAATATGTTCGACCGAACCTACGTGATACATTGTGTACCACAGTAGCTAATGTTCGCTTGTTTTCTGGAAAGTACTTCAAAACCCGTGACCTGGTAACGTACAAGGAAATTACGTTCACGTCCATGTTGTGTGAAAACAAAAGGTTCGGTAGAGATAGACATTGAACTCGTTACCTTATGAAAAGAGGCAGAAACTAGTGATGACTAGCAGAAGAGGCCTTCGTTTTCGTTAGACAGCTTGAGTTCACTATCAGCAACGTACGCATTTGACAGTCACAATAAATCAAAATATCGAATCTTAGTAACGAGGCGATATTAATACGACAAAGTCCTGTAGAAGAGTCTCCAACCCCAGCAGATGCTGCACAGCAGTGCGAAAGGACGAACCTACGTTGAATGTCACGAGACTTCTACACATCAACGAAGAGCCAATTAGGTAATATGAGGCTCAGATCACCACCACAATCATTTCACAGTCAACTTGTGAGCTACAGATCCATAATATGTCCCACTCATATCAGCCTTTCACCTAGAATTGCATTCCTACGTGTGTGTACTAAAAGGCTTAGCTACTGCGTACGCCTTCGGAATGTTCGATGGATGGAATGGATGGATTGTTGGTGCACCTCTGGTGGGCCTCTTTGAAACGAGGGTCCAGCAAAAAAACAGCGAACTGTGCGGACATGCTAAAAAATTTCTTCGCCAGGCTTTGTTCCGGTTTAAAGGTATTTCTCTTTACCGGCGGGGTGTGCAGTATGCCCCGATTTTCCTTTTGATCTGAATTTGAAGGCGCTGCTTTTTCCACAGATGGCGTTGTACTTGGTCCTGTTTCAGAATCAGCTGCTGTGTTTTCGATGTCAAATTGTTTGTTCGTTTTCGGGATTTTTCCTGGCGCCTCTGCATCTGTCTATTTTGTGTAGTCCATTGTTTTAGTCTCCGCTCCGTTTCCATCAGCGTCAAGTCTTGTCCGTCAGCGGTGCAGAAACCGAGTGCCTCTTGAATGGAGCATGTCCTTTTGCCTCCAAGTGCCGTGCAGTCTAAGATTACGTGCTCGATGGTCTCTACCTGGTCGTCATTACATAGGTCGCAATGTGCATCAGTGTCCTCGAATTTACTTCTCCACAGCTTCGTTCGTAATACTCCACACCTTGCCTCAAAAAGACGACTGCTCTCGTGCGTGTTATCATGAAGGCCGATTACGTTTGTTATATTAATTTTTTCTGTCTTGTATATCTCCAAAGCTGGTTTTGCTTCCATGCGTCTCCTCCATGCTTCGGTTTCCGCTACCATGACCTGTTCCCGGATTTCTCTGTCCGATAGACCTGTCGAAGCACTGTCCAGGAGCGTCACCGGAATTTTGTGTTTGTCTTTGAGCCTTCGAGTCCTGAGGTTCCACCGGGTCGTTATACCCATAAACATTATCCTTGTCCAGCGTTGCTCTTCCATGTGAATCAACCTGTTCTCATACGTGGCTTTGCTAACCGCCTCTCTTGCCTCGAAAGAGGAGAGGCCGAGATCTCCTATTACTGCCTCATTTGGCGTTGACCTGTGGCTCCGTAGGGCCATTCTGCCGATCTCTCTCTGCTTTCTTTCTAGAAATTCCCTTGCACCTGAAGATATGCACAGGAGTTAGCATATGTTATTGTGGGTACTACCACGGTTTTCCATACCTCACGGACCATCACTGCATAGCTGAAGCTCCACTGGGCCAACTTATTCAAATATCCAGCTGCCCTATGAGCTCTTCCTCGCAATCGTTGTTCATAGCCCTGGAGGCCATTTTGTGTGAGTTCTATTTCCACGCCAAGGTAGGTATATGTTTCCTGGTATGGAATGCATGAGTCTTGGATTGTGAGCTCCAGGTTGTTCTCTTGTCCTGCTAAACACATAACTGCGGATTTCGTGTTGTTGAAATGTAGGCCTTGCCCTTCTGCCCATTCTCCACACTGATTAAGCATTTTCTGCAATTCCTGTTGGAAACGTAAACAATGCCGTAGTTGCCAACACGTTTTGGACCCCCTACGCCGCTGCTGCCGCTAATTCAAAATGAAGCTATGGGACGCCTCTAGCAGCAGAGCAGCCGCAGCAGAAAACTGCTCTGCTGCCATGTTGCCGTGTTGCTGCTGCCGAACTGCTGCTGCTTTGCTGCTGCTGCTCACATAAAGCTATGGGACCCGGCCCTTACTTCGCGAGACAACTGTGGTCATGAGCGACGCCACAGTGGTCGGTCTGTCGGTCTGACCTTTCTTTTTTGAGACACTGTGCTACAAGGTCTTATATACAGGTTGTTTCTCTTTTTTTTTGTACATAATTCTTGTAAAAAGCTCATTAGCAAGACATTAAGAAAGCGAAACAGTAACTGTGTTCGTCAAACAGTGCGATATCGTCATCAGTTAATGCCACATATTCTGAAACCACGTCAGCTCTTGCCAGCTAGGCAAATCGTATTGGCGGTCTATTTCGACGAGGAAAAAACATTTTCATGGTATATCTTTGTGGTATACAACAATAATTACTGAATCCCACGTGTCATGACATCCATTACTATAATCCCCCCATTGCTTGGTCCCTGGCCACACCAGCCCACCAACGCTCTGCCCTCAAAAGCTCTCTTCACCTTTCTGGACACCATAGGATTTCGATCCATATTGTGAAGGTGAAAGAACTGATGTTCTGAGGCTGGAACAACATAGAAGGGACAAATACATACAAGGCCTCAATTTGCCTAAGAAATTAACGATGAAAGATGAAAGTCACTGAAAAGGTTAGCTAGCTGTAGGGCTCGAACCCACATCTTCTGGATTGCAATCCAGAAGATCGGGTATCGGCAATCCAGAAGATGTGGGTTCGAGCCCTACAGCTAGCTAACCTTTTCAGTGACTTTCATCTTTCATCGTTAATTTCTTAGGCAAATTGAGGCCTTGTATGTATTTGTCCCTTCTATGTTGTTCTAGCCTCAGAACATCAGTTCTTTCATGTTCAACAGCTGCGTCGATCCCGTCGTATGAATGTGTGTATGAGTGAGCAAAAATGTAAGAGTGAAAGGAGGATGAGTGAGAGAGAGCGGTTGGTTTGTCCCTTCAGATGACGCACCCTGGAAGTCGCTGAGACGACGTGTTAGCTTATCTCAATTGGTAGAGCCCTGGACCGGCAATCCAGAAGATGTGGGTTCGAGCCCTACGGCTAGCTAACCTTTTCAGTGACTTTCATCTTTCATTGTGAAGGATTATATCAGTATTTCATTATTATTTCATTCCCCGCATCACCACCAGCAATGGGGTAGAGTATCGCCCCTGGCGATGAAACTCCCCATCTATAATCTCGAAATAAAGTTGTTCTTTAACCTTTCTGCAGTAGATGAAAGTAGAATCACTCAGAATTAGAATCAAAAGGGGGCATGCTATTTTCTCGCGCTCAGCCAGGCGCTGAGATGCGCATCTCAACAGCTGTGTCATGGGGCATGGCCTTACGGGAGCACATGGGGCACACTGAACCACCGTTAATCGGCTGTTAAGCGTTAAGCGTGCAGTCGGAGGTGAATAGTACGGCTTCTACATAAAGTCAGGTTTCCGTCGGAAAGAATGCCGCGGGGGACTACGAAGTTGGTTTCTTGAAGCAGACCAAGAAAACACCGAATTCGTTTGTCAATCCCGACGTTCCTGATATGACACTGCTGAATGGGAGCGATATTGTTGACATCTTGCCTACCCTACGGTGCGCTCCCGCCAGTAGACGCCTCGAGCCCTGCTACACGTCCGAAGTTTACTTTGCAACCATTGATTCGTTGTATGCTGTTGGTATCATACTCACCCACTGGTTGTAACATTCTGCCCGAGCGTGGGGTACACAGCTACAAGAGTCAGCTGTCTATAGTTTCGCAAGTTGTCGGAGTATCTCTTCAAAAATAACGTTCATTTTGTATGGCCAGTGTAAAACAAGATTTGTTCTAGCCACTGGAGTTAGCAATGTAAAGTTTTCTTTCCTGTACAAAAATACATTAAATCTGCTAACTTTTTTCGTCTCATCGTGCTTCACGTTCCCCTACCTAAAATTAACCAATGAGCTCTTTAATTAAGGGATTTCTGGAAAGTGAGGTAGCAGAATGGGAGGCAATCCTCGTTGAAAGCCACTTTATGTTTTTTTTAATCCTGAAACGCGCACGTACGTTGAGATGTCCATGGCCAAATTTTGCTATGCAAATGAGCCGAAACCAAAATCGTATGGATCATGCGCACAGGCAGGACAGCGCTCATTCCACATCAGAGGACCACGCGTGCTTTGGAGCCATGGGGATAATTGGAGTTGGAGCTGATGTGGGACTGGACAGATCAGCCGGATCAGCCTCCTCGGACGGCGAAGGTCATGTTCTCCTGAGGCGCGCTGTTTAGGTTTCGGAAAGCAAAGCTCGGCGATGGACATTTCAACGGACGTGCTCGTTTCAGAATTTTGGGGAAGTAAAATGGCTTTCAACAAGGATTGTTTCCCGTTCTGCTATATCACATTTGCCCTCCCCCCTCCCTATATTGCAAAATCCTACAAACTTTCTCACGGGATTAGTGTTAGCTCTTTCAGGATTTCGCACAGCGGACGTGTATTCCCAGACATTCCTACAAGGAACTTATTTTCTCCTTTAAAATCCTTTAAATAAATGTTTAAAGATGCATCTTATGAGAAGTTTCGAGGAGGGTTTTCGTGAGAACAGGCAGTTCTAAAAATCTGATAAACACTAAGATATCTGACAACTTCTAAGAGCTTCATAATTTCTCTCAAGGTCTGCAAGAGAAAATCTTTTTCATAGAATTTCTCACAGCCGCCCCTTCTGAGTTATGCGACAGATTGACAGACGGCAGTGTCACTGATAAATTCACGAGGAGCGTCTGACTCTGCACATGAAAACATGGCCAGACGGACTCGCGACCGGCCTCGGTGGCTCAGTCGGTAGCGCGTTCGCCTTCTGATCCCGAGATCGCGGGTTCGAACCCGGCCGAGGACGCCAGCAACTTGGTGGCGGCGTACAAGTTGCTCACACACGCCGTCTTCCGCGAGGGACGTTAAATACGGGGTGCCGTGTGATGAGCTTTCATCGCACGTTAAAGAACCCTCAGGTGGGCAAAAGCAATCCACAGACCCACCGCTGTGGCGTCGCTCATGATCTCAGTTGTCTCGCGACGTAACACCGAATTATATAAAAAAAAAAAAAAAAGACGGACTCGTGAAAACGAGGCGGTGGTTTTTGCTGAAGCATGGGACAAAAGATATTGCATCCCTATCCGATACGGATGGAACTGCACCCAAATCAAATGTGCTGTTGAATGTTGCAATCTTGCAGACAATCACCGACCGTTCTGTTATCGCGAGATAAAGACGAATGGAGGGCCAAGAACACCTTTGTGGAGCTATGATGGGGCAGAGTGCCATTAGGCCTTCGGAACTAGGGGGTATGCCCTGCTACTCTAGGGCTCTGCTTTGCAAATCGCCATAAAATACGTAAGTGTCTTACACTGAGCGTGCCAGCGAGAGCCCCCATGCGACTGGCGGGAATGCTGAATGCGGTGCTGTAGCCCCAACCTTCGAAGTCGCATAGAAAGGAGACGCCGCAGAGCTGCGCTGCTGGGCTCAATACCATGTACTCGAAGCAGAGCAGTATAGCACGAAACACCTAGGAGCATATTGTCACAGTTGGTTCGGAGATTCATTGAAAGAGCACTGAGGTGATCCCAAAATCCTTTCTTTTTTTTGACTGCGCTCTGTCCTGCAACGAATTAAATGAGCTCCTGCGAAAGAACGACGTGCACAGGTGACCTGCAGCACAGCGCGAGGCCGCATACCTTTCAAAAATCCTCCACTCGTGGAAAGAGCTCATCGGAGAATAAGGGAACGTCGTGACGTAGCGCGTTCCCTTTGCATGTGACTCGTGACGTACACAGGCGCGACTCAAGCGGGTGCAAGTCAGAGCCGTTTATAGGGAGAATTTGACCAGTACGAGGAGAATAACTTGAACCGTGTCATGCGACATCACGGTTGTCCACTGTTGTCCACGGTCTACTGTTGTCCAGTCGTCGACGGCTCGCCGACGCCATGTTGATGCAAAGTGCTGGTCACGATGCTGTGGGAAAGGCACGTGCGTATCGCGTCCTTCGAGAACCCTTCGTCCTTGAATCCTTTCAGTTTGGTAACAAAGCTCCCATATAACAGGCGCCTGTGGGTCATAAGCAGGCGATTGTGGTAGATTATATTGGGCGCGGCAAAAGTACCTGTCGACCAGCCGGTGGACTGCATCAAAATGGCGCCTACCCGCTGGCGGAATTCGCTTGGATTCAGACTTTTTGGGCGGTGTACAGTCACTCTGACATCAAAACAGGCTCCGCCCGTGAAGGGGCAAAAGATCAAAAGATGGTCAAACTCTCTCTATATACGGTTCTGATGCAAGCAGCGCGTGAGCTGCAAAGAATGAAAGAAGAAAGGCAAGGGGACCTTTCGATGTCACGCGATGATCGTGTCGGCCGTCCGCGGCTGCTTTTCTCAGATTGTTTTAGAAAATTTGATTGGACAGGGACAATACATCGCACAGCGAAAACATTTTGCATGGGGACTCCTGATAGACAGCTTGACAGATCATGCAGTGTTTTGAGCCAGGTTAAATATCGCCTCATTGCTCCTTTGAGCTAGAGTTGCCACGTCCGCTCAAAGAAACCTACGGTGTAAAAACAGAACTGCATAACACATCAAGCGTCGTTCCGGATCACATCGCTCTGTTCCCTGACTTGTTGAAAACAGGAAGTGTACACTCCTTTTGGACACATTACGCAAAATGTAGTCTTCATAAATAGGCGGATTTTCCCCCACCCCATTCATCCCATTTTCCATAAATCAGGACACAGAATGGTGTGATTCGAAATGATGCTTGGCTCCCGGCGATGTTATACAGTGTAAAGAATTACAAAAAAATAAAAAATAAGAAATGACGTATGCTTCCCATTTTCAGCAAATGAAAGAACGATATTTTGGTTGACGGTCTGGTTCTTAGTGTGTTGTGTGAGAAAGTTATGCTTTCAGGGTGTATCTAGCTTAGTGGGCATGCTAAACGTTAGCGTTATAGTTTACGCCAGTTTACAGACCCTCACGACTACCGAAAGGCCTTCGTGACTCGTGCGCAAGGGTGAGGTGCTGTAGTTATGGATACATGTGCTGTGGACGACGGGACAGGGAGGGATGACCGGTGGTGCATACGCGCATAACCTTTCCAAACGCGGTGAAACACTTATGTTTCCCGGTATACGTTAAGACACTTCTCATGCTGCTGATGGAAGCTTTCCGGTACCCATTTGTTGCAAGGCCATATGCGATTCGTTATTACACCCCTAAAGTAACTGCGCACCGAAAGTCGGCAAACGGGACAGTCCGCATGGCATTCGATATTTGCATCATTTGACGGCGATAACCAATAGCTGCCGAGACATACACTGACAAAGCTGATCTTGCTGGGGTTCCAAGCTCCGGCGCGAATGATCATGATGAAGCGCCCGTTTTTATCTCGTTCGGGAAGCACACCGACGAGGTTGCTGGCAAACACCTGGTCCATCTCTGATGGCAGGAGGTTGGTGAATAGATCTTTCTCGGTCACTCGCATACGGTAGTATCGCTTGACCGTCACCACAGATTTCTTCACGTGCAAACAGTTGGCCCGCAAAAAACGAAGCAAGAATTCGTCTTCCGTCTTAGGATTGAAATCTTCGTCATCTGAAAACAAATTCAAATGCAACAGGGAAAAGTGTACATATAATCACGGAAAGACTGCATTTCGTGTAATTTCCAAGATAACGCTAATTTAGATTCCATCTTGAGAACTGAACTGGCCTGTACGAGCAGAACATGCACTGGTGTTGCCGCCCTGGCCCTTCCATCAGCATCAGAACAGTGGGATTGCGAAGGACACTCTGGCCCGGTTTCAACAACGCTGGTTAACTTTGAACCAAGATCAAGGGTCGCTAAAACTTTAAGTCAAAGCTCAATTCGTTTTTACAAACGTTAGTTCGTGACGTGATGAATGTTTCAGTGACTAGTGAGAGTTAAGCGTTAAATTCAAGTTAAGGGGAGGTTGATCCTGGTTCAAATGTTAATCTGTGTTGGTGAAACTCCGCCTATATGACTTCAGCGAAGCTAAAAGCAAGCCCTGAATGTCACCAAAAGAGGCATACTATAATATCGTGAACAGCAGCACAACAATCACTGCTTAACAGCGCTGGTCGTTAAGAAAATATGTCAGAAGTCCTGCGTGGCCTTGCGTAAAAGCACTTGAACAACGAAACGGCTCGAGGTGTTCTCTGTCATCGAATAGCCCAGTGTTGTTTACTCTCATTTTAAGAACTTACCAACCCACAAACTAGTTAGTTATTCCCTGTGCAGTAAGAGCATGTTATTGCTAAAGGTAATAATGCTGGTAATAATAGAACAACAAAAGGTAATAATGATGGTATGGTATCGTTTACAAGAAAACGTTTACGATAGCTCATTGCATCATGGTACTTAACGCACGAATAAACATAAATACATCTTCCAGAACGTTTTCATTTCTAGTTAGAGCTACGGTTAGGGAGTTATCACATACGCCCCAGAGACCACACGCTAGCATTTTAAAGATCATATGAAGTGAAGTCTCCTTATGCAAACCGTACGCCAGTTACATGTCATTGGAATAAGGGGCCCCGGGAGAGTAAATTTTGATTTGGATTGGTCACATGTGAGCCAAACCTGGCGCTCCGGGGATTCAGTGCACTAAATCGCGTAAGGTTGAACAGCGAAGTCTCGTCTTTACCTTCAAGGGCGTCTCGTAACTTGGCCACAAGCTTGGAACGCTTCTTAGCGGTCTCGCCTATCTTCTCTTCGGCAATACTATCCCAGTCCACTTCGTCCTCTTCAGTCATTATCTGGACATGGATATTGTTTCGGTCGTAGGTAACAAATTTTGGTTCTCTCTGGTTCCTTGGCAACTGGCGAACAGCTCCTACGTCAAACCAGCCAACGGCGAATGGCCGCGTGCCGCTAGCCCTACGCGGCCAATTTCTTCTTCTTCTTCGAAGCCCTTGTGCCATTTTATTGACGAGCGCTCCACCTGGATATGGTGGCATTCTTGGCGGGGAATCACAGAAAGTTGGGGTAGGCGGTAAAGACTCACGAGCGTAGAGCTGCTACTAACGAAAAAACGAGACGACGACACGAACAGCTCCGAGGAAGTTCGTCTTAGGTCGACTTCGAATAAAGCCGCACACTTATCTTAAGCCTGGTCCGCACTATAGAGACTATCTACCCGACTATCCGCACTATCTACCCGAGAAACATCATCATGACGTTGGTAGACAGACTGAAACCGAAACAAATCGGAAGGGGAGGGCTGGGTTCCACGAATGGGCACTTCCCCAAGAACATGCTGACATCCCTCACTCGTCCTGAGGATGTCACTGTGGGACAGAAATGGCGTCCTGTAAATATCCCCACAGGATCCTCAAACTGTTAGAAAAGTGTTAGAATGAGACTCCAGAGATGATCCTATATAGGGACAACATCTGGGGACAAAAATGAGATAGTCTCAGAAGCACTACAGGATCATGTTCTTCTGCATGTAGCTGTAGCGAATCTTCATTAATTTCTCCCTTTTAGAACTATGCAGACGTTTACAGTAGAAACCAATACTTTTTTGCAATTTTTGAACCTCGGCCACCAGCTTGTCATTTTCCGTTTCTCCTCTTCGATTGTTTTCGATGACGAAGAATGGGTGCCTCAATATAAAAACCAAATATTGAGGCTGTTGTGAGACTTAGGGTCGGCAGCGCTCGCTCAGGCGGTAGTACAAGCCAGGCCGCAGCGGCGTAGACATGTCGACCATAAATTCGTTCGAAGCTTACGTCCGCGCGCGCGCTCCATCGCCAAGGTCGCCCGGAGAGGAGTCCCTGGGCCCTGCCCTGGGACGCGCTCGTGGGCGCGCGCGGCTTCTAGTTGGTTCCAGAAGAATCTCTTCCGTCTCTTTCTACGGCGGGTGCGCCGAAAACGCCTTACACAGGACCAACCTCACGGCTTCTGGAACTGCGCTGCCCGATGTCCCCTTCCTCAGTGCGCAAGAGCACGCCCACTTGACTTGAAGTGTGGATTCCGCGTCAGCCATGCGGAAAGAATAACCGCCGGCTTAGCTTGAGCACTGTAACCTGTTCTACAGCTCACAATTCACAACGGCCAACTAAGAAAATCAAGTCAGAGGCAAAGTCAGAGGCTACCGGATAAGTACTGCAGTACCAAACGATAAAAGCAGCAGAAAGAAAGTTTCAGGTTTATTCGTATGTACAGTCAAGTGCTCACAGACCGGTACGCACGAAGAACATTGTCTTAAAGGGACTATGAAACGATTTTTTTCTTCGTTTCGTTCGAAAGAAGACATTTTTCTGAGTCTAGAACCGAAATTTTACTTTCGTCGCGCGAGCGGATTTCTCGAGAGCGAATTTAAACGGAGCGGCGAAGGGAGGACAGCTGGCGCCACGCCGTGGCGAGCTGCCGAGCGGAGACACAACGGGTAACTTGACGCGACCACGGCCGGCTCAGAAACACGTCATCGTGACGTGTTGCCGAGCCGAGGAATCCCGCCAGGAGCATGCGCCGTAGGATCCCGCGTATGCGTTCATCGGGAGTGGAAATCTCCATGACAGCAGCTTTCGCGCGATCGGCAGAGCTCGCGGCATTACTTGCCATTGTGCAACACCGGTGACGTAAAGGGGAACCGAAGTGCGGTCCGTACAGTTACACCATCGGCAGGGAAATATGCGCGGGAGAGGAGGAACGCGGAAGAGACATTTCCAGCGCGCGCTCCCCGCAGAGTGGAGCGATTTCGTCCGGAAAAATTTGTGGCGTATTAGTTTCTCTGCGGGAAGAACAGTTTCCATCGAAAAAAAGTATGGGCGTTCGGGAAATTTCATAGTCCCTTTAAAGAATTTTTTTTTGCTAGGCTGCTTATTGATGCGATCGTTTCAACGTACCCATGGCTTCAGTCTAAAGTTCTAACAAGACTAGCTGCTTAGACAGTGCAGCTTCATTAAATCCGTGCGGTCGGATACGTTCAAGCCCTGTCAGAAAACGTGCGCTATAAAAATACACTAAAGGCTCTAGAAATAATGAATAAATGTTTTTACTTCCCTAATCATATTACCAGCTTTATTATATTGTTATTTCAGTGATGTAAACTTCGCGAATCATAACACCAGCTTTATTATTATATTGTGATTTCAGTAATGTAAACTTCGCTAATCATAACACCAGCTGTATTATATTCGGGATTTCAGTTATGTATCGAGGTATCGACGATACAGTACCGAGTATCTGTATCGAAAATCAATTTCGGTTCTGTATCTTGTATCGGTATCGGAAAAACAATTTTTTAGAGTATCGAATATCGGCATCGAAGATACTTTTTTGAAGTATCTTGCCCAGCCCTGCCTCCACTGAGTCACCACACTAATTGGGGAGCATCTAACTCGTGTCCAGACCACTCTGTGTGTTGTGGGCAACTAGTGGTCATAAAAAAGAAAAAATAAACAGACAGAAATAGAGTGGAGAGAAACAACTCATTCGAAAATCAACGATGCAGCGTCGAAGAAATCGCTCTGGAACGGCTGACTGACCAGCGACCGTCATGTTGCTTTTTGACGGCCAGTAGTAGAGTAACCTAGAAGACCGAGTAGGGCGAACGGCCGGGGTTTCCAATGGAGCGCGTGAAGCCACTGCATATAGACGCCGAGCGGAGCCGCTGCGGTAGCTTTCCCTTGAAGATTTTGGCTGTCGTCTGCTACTCCGTTGCTCTGATCTCGGGGTGTTTTGCGCGCTTGCTGTGTGACGGCTGTTACATTTGTGACTTCTGAACACCAATTCGTTCCTTTTATATGAACAACAGTGAGTATATTGTACCACGTGCCAGAATAAATGGCAGAGCGAAAGAAGAAAACACGGACGTTTTGCTTTGCGCCCAGCTTGCAGCACCAGCTACGCCCGCATGCATCACAAACAAAAGTTCTCACTGTTCTCTGTTCCATACGATGAGAACCTCAGAAAGGAATGGAAGAGGAACTTAAAGCGGCTGGACAAGCCGCTGACAGATACTATATCAGCGGTATGCAAGCGACATTTCGAGCCGAGGTTTATACTGTGCAATTATGTCCACTTCGTGAATGGGCAAGTAGTGAGAGCCCGCATTGGCTCCGGGTGCTGTCCTCACACTTCTTCCAGATTTTCCAGAACACTACTCGAAGAAAACGCCACGTGTGCGTCTCGAAAGAAAAAGAAACACTGCAAGCTAGTGCGCCAGAAGCTCAGGAAAATGATCCAGGTGAGATCTTGATGAGGCGGAGGCTGGGAAGTCGCACATGGGCCAGGACGATAACAGCACAAATGAAGACACTAAATTGACATTGGGGCTAGCAGGGCAACTGAGGGTACCAGAGCACTTGTCAAAGCTCAGCGTTGCGGACTTGCATGATGGAGTTATTTATTTGACATCACAAGTAAGCCAGCACCCGCACGAGATCACGCATCCCAAGGTTGTGTCCTTCTGCGCAATCGACGACAAGGGATTTGATGCACACTGCTACTATTTGAGAAAGTGTCTTGACGAAAGGACAGTGCTCACAGTCTCGCAGGCAGAGCGGGTCCTGGAGGAAGCTGACGCTGCATTCCTATGCAAGGGTGTAATGACAAGCTGCGAATTTTCTCACTGTGACGGGACTGACTGAATGGTCGCAGAAATCTGTTGTGCCATCACATGACGCTGTCCACAGCAAGAAGTGGGGGTAAGAAGAAGGGGGTAAGAATGATCTGACACGTAATTTTTTGAGTTATATATTGAAATTATGGATGTCATGACAGGCTTTGTAGCACACAGAAAATTGCACAGGATTTTCCGGCACGCCCTGGCAGCGCTGCTCCCTTAACTTTTTCAAATGGCCTATTGACACATTGGTCACATTATTTCCTTTGCACGTACCTGCTTCCGCTGATGATCCGAAGTAGTCTATAAAATATACGTAATGATGCCAGAAATGAAAAAGTTCGACTTTTATGTAAGCAACATCTGTGACACTGAGCATATTGAAACGTGACTAATCCATTCGTGTGTCTTGCAGGGTCAGCATGTCTGGAATGCAGGTACCTCAGGAAGGCATTGCGAACAAGAAAGTCCTGAACAAAAAGACTGAACGTCCGAAAGGTCTGGACTGTAATGCAGCGCATTAAAGGAGTACAGAGGGCCATCCAAAAAATTTTCAGATTAAGACATCTGATGAAAGTGCGTGTGTCATTATACCGAATAGCGCAAAAGGTTTTGATGTGTGCAATTTGTTTCCCAGAAAAAAACTCACATAAAAATAGCTCCGTGCGTTCACCCTTAACTCGCCACTTCAGCTATAACGAGGATGAGGAGGTATGATGGCACGTCACCGATGACGGCATAAGGAGACTCGTTCTGGTTTGCCGGTCAGTGGGGGTCAGCGCCTTGTCCCTTTGCCGCCGTAAACCTGTTTTGCCAGTTTTCCCGGAGAATTGGGGATAGAAGGAGCGGCCGAAGCATTACCGAGCAAAGAGAAAGGCTTTATCAGAACCCCGAGCAGCCGAGTAGCAGACGACAGCGGAGTAGCAGACAACATTTCTCTAGGCCAATCAGCGAGCGTTCTCCTTATAGCGTCAGCGCGAGGTTCCAGGCAGATCACAGGCTGGTACTGCTCTTCACCACCGTTGCGCACGGTCGCTTTTTGCGGCGTATTTTAAATTCAATTTCTGAGATAATTATGACTCTGTGGTGTAAATTACTTCGCATGGTGCACCTTACTTGCCTACTTGACAGTTTTATAGGAAGAAAGCTGGGTGTTAAAAATGACTTCTGTGCTACTTTAAGGCAGCCAAACAGAAAGCAAGATGCCTGCACTCCGGTATTTCTGCTATGGAAGAGAAGCTTGCAGCAATGCGAGCACAGAATGAATAAGTTGAGGACGCCGTCTTCGCCGAACGCATTGAAAGTCTGTGGCCGAAGCTGCGTGAGGCGGTGCTACATTTCTTCACGAGTGCTACGTATGCGCGCGCTCCTACCGCGCTCTGCGCCGCCACGGCCGGCCGGCAACGAGTTATCTTCTCCGGTTATCTTCTCGGTTATCTTCTTATCTTCTCTGCTTAGCTTAGGTTATCTTCTTAGTTAGCCGGTTATCTTCTCGCTGGCGTACTCCCTGCAGCGTCGAGTTTCGGTTTTGCTCTCCCCTTTCTCTGCGTGCGCTCCTAGCGGCAACTGATTGCTTCTCAGTTTCGGTTTCACTCTCGTTTCTTTGTGCGTGTCTATTTGAAAACACTCTTTAAAAGGAGCGCGCAATGCGCTTGCGTCATCATTCTGACCAATACGTGTGTAGAGGACGATGGTCTTCTCCACACGAGTCCTGACCGGTGATGATGGAATGTCCCAGCGGGCAGAAAGACATGGCCTCACGCTAGGACGATGCTGGTAGAACTGTGGAAAACGTCATGTGTGGTTTATTCTCCTGCGTTTCTCGTCGTCACCAGGGGAAGACAAAAAACAAAGTACTTTGCGAATTTATTCGCGGTATCATGAAGGAAGGCTTTCAAGTCCACCGCCTGGAACGGTTGCAAGCACGTCAAGAAATGTGTCAGGACAAGATGAAGACGCTCGATCGCGTCTTAGCGGCCGACAGACTGACAAAAAGTCCAACGTTAGCCTGGATAATATGTATTGGGAACCCAGTTCGGATCTAGAGGACGATGTGTAAATAAAAGAGATGCATTTCTCAACGAGACTCAGTCTCTTCTTTTTCTTCGCGCAATGTATACACACGCACCATGTCTTCCCCCGAACCTTTTTCGTTTCCGACATCCTTTTCATTGTACTTTAAGTGGTCCCTCCACGTGCGGTAAATCAACGGTCGTTGCGAATGTGTTGACGAACCGGAATGACGTGGACAAGCCACCGTCACAAATATTCTCCGTGCAGAAATATGCTTTGCCAAGCATGCAGGACGAATTTGGGGACTCTGTAAAATTTACCAAGGAGCTACCACGAGAATGGGACAAGTCGCGCGCTACACTCATCGCCGTCGACAATCACATGACCGACGCCAATGCATTGATCTCGTTACTCGTTCAAAACATCTTTTTCAACAGTAGCCATTATAGAACTACTGTCAACCCTCGTTTTATGAACCTTCGATTTACGAATTCTCTCGGTTCATGAACGGCGTCACAAGGAACTAAACTTTTTCCATGTATTTCTCCCTCGGTTTATGAACCTTGGTATCCGAACTGTGAACGGATTTTCAGGGAACGAACCGTAAAAACATGTGTGTTCTGACCTCGACTTATGAATGACGTCGTTGACGGGCGGAGAAGTACTGGGGTCGCGTCAACAAAGATGAACAAACCATGAAGGTCAAGCACCCGTGCAGTGTCCTGCAGCCTCAAACATTAGAGAGTGAGAACAGAGGAGTGCATTTCCTGTGCTGGCGGTGAACACATATGTGAGCCGCTTGATGATGGCGCTTTAGCGCAGTTGTCAAATCATGGTACAGAGGGTGATCATAGTGACAGTGAAGATAACTAGCAGGACCGTTCCGAAGCTGTGACAGTTCGCCCACCTTAGAATCACATTCCCAGTACGATACACTGCTTCGTGGACCAGGCGGACGAGTCAAGTGCCATACTTCAATTGTCTCTTCCGAAGAAGGTAAATATAGCCGAATGTATGGCGCAGAGCACAATTACGGAGTATTTCCACAAATAAACGTAACCTAGTGCACTTCCCGTCGTATTTCAGCCCCTCTTCCACGCACCTCGATTTATGAATCCCTCGATTTATGAACGATTTTTTGAGAAACGAAGGGTGTTCATAAATCGAGGGTTGACTGTATATCCTACAACGCCAGTTACGTCGTTCTGTGGCACACCGTGCGTAGCGTCCACCAGATGGAACGTTTTGGGCAACAGCAATTTGGCAGAAGGATTGGAGTATTTTCAGTATGCATATAAACAAGCGATGTCGTCGCCCCGAGCTTATTTACTCATGGATCTGCACAACTATACGCACGAGGATCACAGGTTGCCTAGGAATATCTTTCCAGGAGAACGCCAATATATCTGCGCTCCGAAATGAATCTCCATCCTCACTTCACTTTACTCACAGTGCTCTCCACTCTACCCCCTCCGCGCCGTTGCGACGTCTTGAGACGTTCTTCCTCGTCTGACATGAAACACGTCTCCGAAATTTGTTTCAATGTATTGAACGAAAAGGTGACGTTGACTCCAAATACGTTCGCGCGTTTGAAGAACCACAAACGCTTCTTACGTCAGCTCGCCTACAAAAAGATTCACAAGAATCCACAACGTTTGAAGCGCTGTCTGTCTCAGCAGCGAGGGCAAGGCGCTCTTTCGTCGGTGGTTCCTCTCCTTTCGCTGTGTTGAACCTTTTCGACGCCCCCTCCAATGGCCAAGAGAATTGAAGTGACCGGCTCCATCGGAAACATTCTTTCTTTGAAGGAGAGTGACGACGTCAAAGTGAAACTCATACTGCAGGCAGTACAGATTCGATATCTACGACAAAAAGAAAAAAAAAAAAAACAAGACGTCCGATGCTACAAATGACTTTAACTATTCCCTCCTCTCTCCAGAGGTTGATGAAGAAGAAGTGGAAAGGGTCTCTCGGAATTAAAAAAGGTTATTCCTGGGATCACGAGGGTTGTGTCTCCGTCTCGGGCAAGCCCATCAGACACTCGTCCGTTTATGAACTCGTCAATTATTTGTTGCAGCGTAAGACGGGGAAGAAGCCTTCCTGGTTCCCAAAGTCCCGAAACTATTGCGCATGATTTCCCTGCCCAAATCTCGCGAGCCTCGGCAGCAGCAGCAGCAAGCCTCAATTGCGTGGACGACTTATGAAGGGATATGAGAAACCAGAGAGTGGTCTGGGGGGAATGGGCCACTGTAGAAAAGCGCGTCACTTGAGCAAAAAGAAGGCTCTCACCGTTCTCAGAAAGTTGGACGCCTACACGCTACACCATACGGTGAGAGGGAAGTTTAATGGGGGACGCATCAAGGAGTACCTGGCACGAAAGAAGGTCTTCATGTATTCCACCTTCTCTCCTGTAATCAAAGCTTCACAAGCCGAACGAGTCATAAGGACGCTGCGCGATAGAATATTTCGTTATTTTAGAGTAAAGGAAAATACCACTTCGTTTCCGCGCTTCCCAAAATCGTGCGCGACTACAACAACACCAAACACAGAACGTTGGGCATCACCCGTCCGAAGTGACGCCCGAAAACTGGAACTGTTCAATAAAATACATGGGAAGCCGTCCGTGAAGAAGAAGTTTAAAGTCAGGGATAAAGTGAGTGTCCTACTGCACAGAAAAGGTTTCAAAAGAGCTCGGAAAGGAGTCGGTCGCCTCAGATTTTCACTGTCTCCCACGTGATAGACACCTCCCCACCCAGGATTTGGGAAAAGCCCTTTCGGAATTTTATGTTTCTTTCGCGTACAATAAATCGCATACGACTTCGTCTTACCCGAAGACGTGAAGGCATTGGAATTGGACACTTGTCTCGCTCAGGCGCTCGGCGCGACGCCCACATCGCGCGAATCATGCGGTGAAGCCTTCCAAAATGAGGGAACGTGAAGCCTCCGCCATCTTATTATTGGAGCATGCCGCACTCGTTGCTTTCGGCGACGTCACTTTGAATTCGGAAACCACGTCCCTACGTAACACACTCAACAAGTATTTCCAGTGGTACAAGCTGGACGCCTCGCTAGAATTCGCGGATAACGTCTACTCTCTGAAAACGCAGAGAGAGTTGCACGTTCCAGAACCCTTTTCAAAGCTGCTGCTGTACACGAAGGAGAGGGACACAAAGAAACTCTACGCATCTCTCTCCCCGTAACTCGGCAATTCACTTTCGCGATCAAGACGAAAATCCCTCAACCTTTGCAAGTACATCTGTCTCCAGGCTATTATGTTACACCTCAAGCACTCCTGAATGAGATAAACAAGCGCGTTGGCGAACGCGCGCGCTTCAGCTTCGATCGAACCAAACAGTAATGTAGAATTCGGCTTTCCGGGGGGTACCACCACCTTAAGACCTTCTGATTACCTGGCTGTGCTTTTGGGCTTCGAATCGTGTACTGTGTTCGTGGGGAAGGAGGATGCCACGAGCTCCGTCGAGGTACTCCTGGAACCCCTGTTTCACAACATAATCGTCTACACGGAAATCGTGGAACCCGCGTACGTAGGGAGCGAACAAAAAATGAGAGTAAAAATACTACCCTTTTATTATGAGAAAGAGAAGCACGTCGTCACCTACACGTTAGATAACATCCAGTATTTTAACCTGTCTCAGTTCGAAATTCTCTCAGTGACGATTGTTCCCGCGGACGAAACAGGAAGACATTTACCGTTGCGCTCCAAAGGTAGAACCAATTTAACGTTGCACTTTCAATATGTACCATATAATTCCCTCCAAATAATTCACGTTGATATGGGAGCCCTTTTCCAACGAGGAGGTGGTGTGTGGAGCAACATATCGAAGTTTATCGTTCCCATCTTGCAACAAATAAAACCGATCGCCAAGAAAATGCTGAAGCACTTGGCACGGAATTTGGCCGACGGCGAAGGAATATCGGGTGCACTAAAAAAAGGCAGCGATAGCAATGGGGAGAGACGTGCTGGATTCCATGCAGGGCTCAGGAAAGAACAATGGAAAGATATGTTGCAAAAGACATCAAAAGGTGCCAACACACGCCGCACCTGCAGATATCTTTGGTTCGCCATGGGGGTCACACATCCGCTGCGCTCCGGCCATGACGTCAACGAAAGACAAAAAACAAGCGCTACGGTCACCGCTCTGTTTGACAAGTGACGTGATGATATTCGAACCCCCTTCTGTTCAATGCGGAGTGCAAGATACTTTATATCAACTCTTCTATCCGGTCAACGGGGTAAATGATACCGTAATCGAATTTTCTATTCAAAATTTACAAAGGGCACACTTGAATCTCTACGGCAGGTTCGTGTCTTTGACCGCACGCATCATTCGCGACGACCGAGGAGAAATGGACGAGAAAGATGTCGTTTTCCCAATAAACTATCTGTTGAGCAGCATGTTTAGGACGGTCACCATTTATGCGAACAATAAGCTCCAATTAGTTGTACGCCTTCCGGAGTATTTTGAACGTGGTGCTTCATTCCACGCAAGAGATTGTGCACGCTGCTGGACTCTTTGTTGAGGACGATGAACGTTTAGAAAACGATTACGATCGACGTCTCGTCTCGCGGTCTGAAACAACGCTTCGAAGCGACGAAGGGTGGAACATACTTAAAGGGACGGTCTCTACAGCCGGGGCGATTCCGAAACTTAGCGAAAACTACCTTCACGGATACTGTGCACATACAACCATCAAAGTTTCATTCGGAATAACCAAGTCGTTTTCGAAGAATTTGTCGAAACGTGCCGTAATAGCACGTGACGAAACCTGCGCTTTTCTCATGCATACATCACGTGTGACGTCAGCCTGCGGGTACGTCGTCGTTGTCATGGTCATTGTAACTTGCAGAAGCACCTTAGGTTGAGTCATCCCCTTTAATCTCGAAATGAGGACACTCAGGCATATATCTCCGCGAACAGAGAATGTAGCCCGAGCATTGACTGTGAGGTCTCCGATAATGTGGCACATAATCGGATACGTGAAAGCTAAGTCACGTGTTTTCTTACTGCAAGTATGTAATGCGGTTTTTAAATAAACACGCACTCCTTTTTCATGTACGTCGTCAGCGACAGTTCCTTTCGAAACATGATCAGTGTGCAACGGGGAGTGTAATGGAAGCGCGCGTAATATACTTTTGGTCAGAGCTGTAATGCGACCGCGCGCCGATCGCCGACTTCAGATTTGTGATTGTGGATTGGGTTGTCGTGCGACTTTTAAGTTGACTCTCAGGATTGACATAGTTGTTCTAAACCACCATGTTTGCCACTATGCGTTTTTCACCTGAGAACTGAAAGAAAATGTACGAGAGTTGCCGCGATCCCCAGTAACTCCTGAAAGTCGTGTGCTCACGCCGGTGCACTAGTGTGCGCAAAAAGCAGACGATTTCTGTATCCTATCACGAACTTTCCCACAGGGCGACGTGGCCGTTCTTATTGTTGCCAACACAGATCGCGTCATGCTCTGCAATCTCTATCAATTTAATTCCGTTATTTAATAACCGTGACGTGTTTTGTCGTGTAAATTCGCAGTATTCCATTTTCAACAAAGGGCAATCGAATGGTACACTTTATGAGAGGGGCAGGGGGTACGAGACCGTCCCCTTAACCTGGTAGGACAGATCAATACCGATCTGTTCCAACAGCCGCGCCTGACGGTACCTGCTGTCGAAATTCGCGTAATTTTCCTGTTAAACAACGACGAATTTAAACTCATATCGGCTCCCAACGACAAGAAAACGTACGATTACGAGGTGGACATTAAAGAGATGACGTTACACTTGAAAAAGGTGATGCTGGCACCTTCCCTGTTTTTGGAATACCAGCGGCGACTTCAGATCACACCTGCCATCTACGTCTTACGCGGATTGCAAACCAAAGTGTGAAGTTTGAGCGCCGGGAGCTTGGACGCTCACTTTGAAAACGTTTACCCCAAAAGGGTACCTTCCAAATTATGCGTCGCCATGCTTGCCACGTCCGACTTTCTCGGCAACATCTAGTCGAACCCCTACAAATTCCGTGATTACGATCTGTCTCATTCGATGCTCTCCGTGGACGGTCAGAACGTGCGAGCCGAATACGAGTTTAAAAATGACCTCGTCAAAATTCCCTACTTTAACTCCTTGCAAAAACGAGTACAGCTACGACCGATTTAAAACGAACGTATTCCTTCTCTACTTCAACTTGGACGTAGACAAGTGTTCTTCTCCTCCGCATTTAAACGAGTGGTGAAAAGGGAACGTGCGTCTGCAATTACGCTTCGCTAAAGCCCTGCCGCACGTGGTCACCGTCTGTGGTATCCACAGTGATATCGTGATCATCCGTGTCGTCATCCGCCATGTGTATATAAGCCATTGTCACATGCAATAAAGGGTTCTTACGCTGCACTCAGCCTGGGCAGCCCAGGCTGAGTGCAGAACTGGGGCTGGCAGAACTGGGGCTGGGGCAGAGGCTGGGGAGCCGGAGCAGGGGGAGCGACGGCTCCCCCTCATTTACGAATGGGGGAGCACGGCTCCCCCAGTGTCAGCCCAGCGTCGTAATTTTGTACGGTCTAACGGAATGGCCTGTGCATGCATGTGTTATTTCGGCAGCCATAAATTTAGAGAACAATAAACAGAGATCCTACCACTGTCACTGTGTGCGGAGACCATTTGAGAAGAGCTACATACCAATGGTGTCAGGGAGTCACAGTCACAGGGTTCTATAGTTGACCATGGCAAGGTTTGTGGTACGAAGTGCAATAAATCAGTCAAAAACTGTGTAACGAGGGACGCGAGCATTCCCAGACTCAATCCACGGGGTGGGGTGGGGGGCAGAGGCGCAAACGGGAATCGCAAAAGGCACGCAAGAGACCCGACATCTGGGGGAAATAAGGATACGAAGAAACCGCCCGGTCGAAGACAGAGGGTTGTTATAATGGCGGTTTGCGAGGCGCAGCCACAGATTTCAGTCGGTTGTGGACAGGGTGCCCACTTCGAGCTGGCGTGTAAGACCTGTAGTACGACAAGTGCGATGAACTGAGACGAAACGTCGCACCGGTGTTGTGTTGATGTGTCGGCAGTGGCAACGTCGAGGGAGCGCCACCAAGTCCTCGACTGCAGCAGCGTTACAGGATTATTAAATGCCATAGACATCGGAGAAGGCAACACCTCTGGAAAGAGATATGTATCGCAGCATGTTTGTTGTCTTATATATATTGTGTTTATCTTCACCCGTCATAGTATAGTATTCTGATTGGTGGCTCCTCGCTTACCATCGTACCGATGTCAAAAATGTACCCGCTGTTTTCATTTATCCGGCTTTTCTTATTGAGTCGCCCGGGAGTTATAATGACAGCGTGACACCCAGTCAAAAGGCTGGGTGTCAAAGGGACACATTCTTGCTGAGCTCCAGACCGGCCCAGGAAAGTCTGGTTTATTCGCAGAAGGCTTGCGGGTCAGACGATATTCGCTTCCAGTCCCGGCACACGTATATGCCGCGACGGCGATTCCCGGGAACAAGTCCCCGAAGTTCCCTACACATTACTTGCCATAGAGGTCTAGGCACTGCGCAGAAGTAAAAAAAAGCCGGACGCACTGAACTCATACCAACTAACCCACCACGAAGCGCTATTTAATTACAGTCTGCAATGTTACTTTTGATCTACTGTACGAATATGCACATGTCATTTGCTAGGTGCACGTTTACAGTTCGTGCAGCAACCATGTATAACGCCACCATGAGCCCTCGAGGAAAATAAGTGATGATGATGATGATAATGATGATGTTTAAGGTAGCACTTTTTTTCGCTCCCCCAGTGGAAAAATAGTTCCGAGGCCACTACCTGGGCTACTACAGATAAGCTGGCGACGATGGAAAATTCGATGGGGGTGTGTCTGCAACGGTGTGACAATGCGTTCGGATAAGACAAGGCTGGTCGCCGTGCGTCTGGTCTTTCGGCTGCTGCTTTTTACCATGAGCCTGGCGACAACGGCAAGTTTTGCTGGACTGGCTCCACCGCTGGTGTTTCTGGAGAAACCAGGCAAGCCAGACATTCCTTGGGGGCAGTGGCGACTCCGTTTTGAACTGTTCCTATGTGCTTCGGGAGCTCAGGATCTTCCAGCGGAGCAACGTAAAGCCATACTGCTGCACTCGGTTGGGACCGAAGGGCAGCGTATCTACTTTTCGTTGCCAGAAGTTGTTCCAGCGCTACAATTGTCAGGAAGTGCGGCGTCGGAGCCATCGGAAGATGAGACAGCAAAGAAACCGACAAGTGCAAAAAGTAAGCCAAATGTTTATGACACTGCTATGGCCACATTGGACGCGCATTGCGTACATGCCCCAAATGTAATTGCTGAGCAACACCGTTTTCGTCAACGTAAGCAACGGCCCGGAGAGAGCACTCATGACTTTGTGACAGACCTTCGGATTTTAGTCGTCCGTTGCGACTTCGGGATGCTACAGGACGATATGGTACGAGACCAAATAATATCAGGAACTGTAATTCCAGGGCTGCGTGAAAGGCTGTTGTTGGAAGGGTCGCGTTTGACTGTTGAACGCGCCATTGAAGTTCGTCGAAACATAGAACTTTTGCGGAAGCCAGAGATATGACCGAGATGACCGAAGATAATCAGCAGGTGTACCGTATTGCGAAAGATAAAGAAAGCGCGCATGTCAAAAGTAAACAAAGGACTAGCAAGCATCTCAAAACCGAACTGAAATGTTATCGATGTGGATCTAAGGCCCACTTAGCAAATGACAGTGTGTGTCGGGCAAAAAGGCAAGCCTGCAGGGCTTGTGGGAAAACTGGCCACTTTGCAAAAATGTGTCGGTCAGCTGGAGATGTTCGAGTCATATCGCATCAAGTTGAGTATCCACCAAGTTTACCCGACAGTAGACAAGTAGCGAAGTACGAGTGTGGACATGCTACTATATAATGCCGGTTTCCAAGATGCAATGGTACCGGAGATTACAGAGCCACAGGATGAATCGCCTATGGTGCTACAGCTAGGCTCCTCGAGAGTGCAACATATTCGAGTCAAGATACAGGTTGACGGATGGGACGTGGAAGCTCTTGTTAACACGGGCTCGTCTGTGTCCATAATGAACAACGAAGTGTACCAGCATTTCGCGACTCAGCATCCTTTGACGTCAACTTCTGTGCGTTTACTTGACTTTTCGAGGCAATGTATTCCCATTGAAGGATTCTTCGGTAGCAGAGGTGACATACGCGGAACATTCTTCAAGAATTGTGTTTTATGTGGTAAACACGGGAGCTACGCTGCTTGGCCTCGACGGCATTGCTGCGCTTCAGCTACGTATTGAGGGACAGTCATTACGCTGCTTACAAACATTTGTTGCCCCGCCGGTAATGCCAAAAGAACTACAACAAGAATTTCAGCACCTGTTTACCGACGGCTTAGGGTCAGCACGGGGCTACGTCCACAAGGTCAAACTGTGTGATAATGTGAAACCGCGGTGCAGGCAAAAACCCCGCCAAAAACCCTTTTCTGTGCGCGATGAAGTTTCCCGGGAACTACAGCGTCTTCTGACGACGATGTAGTGGAACACGTGGACGCGTCTGAGTGGGTGTCACCAATTGTAGTTGCAAAGAAGAAAAACGGTACTATTCGTCTTTGTGTGGATCTAAGAGCACCAAACTAAGCTGTGATTGCTGACTGTTTCCCTTTGCCCAGCCCCGGCGTCGGGAAGATGGCGTCCCCATCGCCCTGCAGGCTATTTCTGTCGCAATAGCCCGCTCCCAAGCTATGGAAGGGTCTCCATGGGAGTTTGAGACCCCCACGTATAACTGTACGTGGCTTACCCGTAACCGAGGAAAAGGGAGGCCTGGTGCTTGAGTTGATCTGGAGGTTGCTTTTGGACCCGAGAGGGCCCCTCTGGGGAGACCACATAGCACTTTGGTCCCGGCTTCTCGCAGACGGGAGGGCCTGAAGGGCCCGGTCAGACCTATTCAGTTCAGTCGCCACCCTTTCACTATTTCGCTATATCTCTCTCTCCTCTCTGTTTTCTCCCTCTTACTGTTTTTCCTTTTTCTATTGGCGGCAAGGGGTCAACCTTGGGCAGATGCTTTCGAATCTTCGGTCTGCTGCTGCACTTGGGTATAGTGCCCGCCGAAGTGTTGACGTGTCAAACACGTCCCCTTGGTTGGGCTCGGTGGTGGGCGACATAACGCGAGCACTGAATTATTTTTCTTCACTTTATGGGTTCTCAAAATCATAAAAAACATGATCGGCCCATCAAAAGGAGCCGCACCGAAGTAGCTTCTAGGCAAGACATGGAAAATGCATTAGCGGAAAAAAAACTTCCAAGATACCTTGTAATTCACTCCAACGACGAACAAAAACCTGTGGGCAAAATGTCCCCATTTCTTATTGCAACTGTCATTGAAAATCTCGTAGGAAAATCGCACTCTGCAAGGAAACTGCATTCAGGTGACTTGCACGTGGAAGTACAAACAAAGAAACAGAGCGACGCTCTACTGGCACTTACTCGTATTGCCGGAACAGCTGTAAATGTGACACCACATCGGTTAATAAATACCGTCAAAGGAGTCATATCGGGCGACGATCTGCTAACAAGCACAGAGAGCGAAATTGTAGAAGGCTTGTCCTCCCAGGGGGTCGTAGCCGCGCAGCGGATTAAAATCCGCAGGGAAGGCAAGGAGATTATGACGAAACACATTATACTCACTTTCTCTCTACATTCTCTCCCATCTACAGTAAAAGCAGGTTACAGGAACTGCAACGTAAGGCCATATACAGTCAACCCTCGATTTATGAACACCCTCGGTTCCCCGAAAAATCGTTCATAAATCGAGGGATTCATAAATCGAAAATTCCGTTAAGTGAGTACTATCGAGCAAATGGAACAGTATTTCCGAGTTGATATTGTGTTTATAATGCAATATATTGTGTAATTTTGCTTTGGACCATGCCTTCTGCTGTATCAATCTCACAAAGAACAGACGTTAGCGCATTCACACTCTGTTTATTATGCAATACTAAATAGTTTAATTTTGCTTTGGACCATGCCTTCCGCTGTGTCAATTGAGATCAGGAACACTTCTGAAAAAACCCGTTTGTTGTTCGGATTTCGAGGGGTTAAGAACCGAGGGTGCAATACCTCGAAAACGTTTTGTCTGTTCAGGCGTCATTCATAAGACCACGAATAATACATTTGATGGTGTTTGTTGGCCTCGGAACGATCCGTTCATAAATTGAGGACAAAAACGCTGGGCAACTCCTACTTGGTTCCCAGAAGTTCCATTCATTATTCGAATGTCGAGGTTCATAAAAAGAGGGGAAAATGCATGTAAAAAGTTCGGTTCCTCGTGCTAGTGTTCATAAAACGAGGGAATTCATAAATCGAAGGTTCATAAATCGAGGGTTGACTGTATAGGGACCGAGTAACGTGTAGGCGGCGCCGCTGCGCACCCCGCGCCCAGCGCCATCTACGGCGGTCTCGACGCAGGGGTCGGGAGCTCTCTAGAATTGCAGCTGGGCGATTCCACGCGAAATGATCCGGCGGACCTGCTCGGCCCCCACAAAACGATCCCAAATTTTTACGAATTTTTTTTTAGCAGTCCCTAATAGTGCAAAGCGACACACCACGAAACATTTCTTCCCAAATCTCAATGTGGCGGGTGCTACACACGAGCAAAGTTCACAGCGCAGGCGAAAACCGTGCCTGGCGTGAACGGCAACTGCGGCTCATAGAAAGCACCTAGAACTGTGCGGTTTTCTTTTGCGTATAGAGGGAACTATGCTCAACACAGCATCCAACTCCCGGTTGTGGTGCTGTAATCGGTGCAGGTATACAAAGACCGGAAGTTTCGCAATTTTCCTCCTACTTCGCGATTTTTTTTGTGGAAAATCAAACCATTAAATTTTAATGAATATTTTTTCCTGCCAAGGCCCCAAGAAATACTTCAACAGTAAAAATCGCCAGACACGTATCTTTCATAGTCATTGCAGGAAAAAAAGAGGAAGGATGCGATTTTTCCAAAATTCGCTACAATCGAGCGTAAAACACGCAATGAAGAGGTCGGAAGAGACGCCTGAAACCAACGCAGTTTTATAGAACGAGCCTTCCACTACAACATATTAAAAAATCTCGAGGGTGTTTTTTCGTATACGGGCGAAAATATTTTTTTTTTTTTTTTTTGTAACAGAGGGTGTTACGACCACAGTGACCCACGTTGCATGTGTCCAGTGGGGTGCTATATTTGTTTCTTGGGCTCCTGTTTTAATTCATTTTATTTTAAATTTTTCTCTGGTTGGGTTGGGTTTTAATGAGCAAGCAATATGCTGTGGCACAGACTTCTGCAAGGTTACCATAGCCTTTGCTTCTGTAGCATAACACGCGTATTGCAATCCTGGGTGGTTAAATTTATGGCATTGTTTCTGGTGTGCACGGTGCCGGCAACGGAGATTGGGGATTAGCGGTGATGGGCAGGTCTCAGTAATACTTTTTGTCGTGTGAGCTAAAGCCCTGCGCGGATGAGCTTTTTCACATCCGCATCCTATCCGAAAAATCCGCGTCTCCCACGGCACCCAGCAGTAGTTCAGTTTCTATATGCTCGATATATCAGGCCAGTTTTCCAGGAAATAAACGTTATTTCCCGTCAGCACAAAACAGCAAAAAAAAAAAAAAAAGAGAGAGAGAGAGAGAAAAGGGGCCCGGAGCGGCATAGCTTTTGTAGCGAGGACAGATCCTGAGCGTCCATGATGCTACCACAGGATACACGACAGCAAGTACAGGTTTAGCTTCCACGAAAGATTATACGGCACCAAGCACAGCAACACATTTTGCACCAAACGGGATAAGTAGAGTTTATTGCAAGTGAAACGCAAGATCGGCGCCGACCGCGCACCTCGACTCGAGACGCCAGAGCAAGAGATCTCTCTCAGATGCGCGAGCGGCTTTCGTACATCTTGTACTCTATCTTCTGTACCTAGTGTGAAGCAAACTGATGGCGCAATCTCGCGGTTTATCCGAGTCTGACCCGCTCCTGATCCGGCGCCATCCACGTCCGATCCGCAGATCACAACAAGCGTCCATATTTCATCCGAACCCAGAAGTTTCTTGCGGATATCCGCGGTTATACGCTTCCATACGCGAGTGGTGTAAGGCTTTATATACGATGACGATTGACGATGGAGTCGACCGCTTCCTGTACACGTCGGGGAAGATGGACGGGTTGTAAGCCGGATGCCTCTCCTCATCAGACTTCACATTTCCCACGAAATGCTTACTGCAGATCCTTGAGTGCTTTGTCGGCTCCCACAACTTGCCAGTGCTCCTGCAGAATGGAAAAGTTAGCAATTACAAGCTATTACAAGTCAGCAACCCCCCCCCGGAACTACGTCGGTTACACAACTCACGTCTCTCGGTCGTCTCGGTCTCAAGTTGCACGTCGGTCCTTCTCGTAGGTTTTCCATGGAAAACTGTAAAGTCTGATGCCCGGAGAATTGGCGTAGGTCGCGTTGCACCCAACTATGCAGCAGTTGTTGTGACTTGGCATTCTCGCTGCCTAAACAAACCCCAGCGAACGAAGAAGCCGCCGCACAAGCGCGATTGCCAAGGCTTCCTCGTGCTAAACAGCGGACGCCCTCCCGACGCTGTTCTCGGGCGTCCCGCGTGGGGGCGCGCCGGTCGCAGCGAAACACAGTGTATTGGCATCAAATGGAAGGCCGGCCACAGGGGCAGGCCAGGTGCACGCCGAGGTGCACGCGTAAGAACCGAGGGTGCAATACCTCGAAAACGTTTTGTCTGTTCAGGCGTCATCCATAAGACCACGAATAATACATTTGATGGTGTTTGTTGGCCTCGGAACGATCCATTCTTAAATTGAGGACAAAAACGCTGGGCAACTCCTACTTGGTTCCCAGAAGTTCCATTCATTATTCGAATGTCGAGGTTCATAAAAAGAGGGAAAAATGCATGTAAAAAGTTCGGTTCCTCGTGCTAGTATTCATAAAACGAGGGAATTCATAAATCGAAGGGTCATAAATCGAGGGTTGACTGTATACCTAACCCACGCCGTTGCGTGTTTCAGGGTTTGTTAAACGTGAAATGGCTTGCAACTAGGATAGTCTTTCAATCTGCTATCTCGCTTTTGTGCGAAATCCCTTATAGTTAAAAAGTTAATTATTGAATTTTAGGTAATCAGTCATCTTGTAGTTGCACACGTTCATTGAGAGGATGTCCGCCTGGCCGTAGAACTCTACCGGAAAAACGACATGCTGCTCTCACAGTTTTTTATAAGATTCTGTAAAGGCTATAAATAAATACCCTGTATAAAGGGGCTGCACTGCCACTCGCATTTTCACCGTTTTTCCTAGCTTTTTTCGTGGTCCACAACTCAACAAGTCGGCCCGGTAGTGGTCGTCCTTTAACTGAGCAGTCTGCCTTCCTGATACCCGACCGCACATTCACACAATCTGCCTGATGGCGTGAATGTTGCGCAGCATACATTTTTATACTGTTTCAAATTCATTAGGTGTCTGTTATCCATTTCCCCAAACAGAAAGTCATTTATTGTTCTTTTGCGGCAGGGGTCCACTGCCCGAGGCGCTTTTATGAATCGCCACGACATGGTGTCAGACGTGGCGCTCTCTAGCTCGACTCAGCTACATGAGGCACACGCGATGTAGTGTAACCGGGACTTGTTTGGTTTTACATGTGCCAGAAGTCGCATGCCGATGGAACAATATCTGATTAAAAAGCGTGCACCTCCAGGTTGAGACAGGGGCAGACAGAGCGGTACTTCCTCCAGTACGGATGCTTCGACCTACGGACTTCGCGCCACGGAGGACAGCGGCAGCTCTTCAGGCGGTGCCGTAACGACTACCTCCAATGATGCTGCCCAACTGAACGCCCCCAGGGAAGAAAAGGGCGACGCTACCAGCCCAGCTGGGAGACTCTTTACCAGTGGCTCTCATGTGATACCGCCAAAGAAAAGGCGTTCTGTGCCACTTGCCGCGCGACTTCGAAAATGAACGTACCTCTTCCGAACACTTCAAGAGACAAGGGTTCTAAACTGAGTTTTGTGGAAAATGGCTTCACCAACTGGAAGAAAGCTGTCGAGAGATTTCAGGCACATGAAGCGACAAATTCCCACAGGGCTGCATTGCGTGCGTTAGCAGCTGTGAAACAGGGAGCAAATGTAGCGTCGGTCTGTGTACAAGGGAAGGAGCGGAAGCGGAAAGAAAAGCGCTTGTAACGATACTATCGTCTCTGCAGCATCTAGCTTGCCAAGGGTTTGCAATACGCGGCCATGACGACAAGGAGAGCAAACTGCAAGAGTTGTTCGTAAGTACAGCCAACTGATGACATTTCTTGATGGGATTGCATCAGAGGAATGAAACGAGGCCAGAGCCAAAGCAGGGGGCTTCGCGAGGGTATTATCAAGATTCGAGACGTTTTTTATGCTCAGGTTCCTGACCCTCGTATTCTCGAGACTAGAGACCGTGAGGTCAGCTTTACGGAAACCGGGATTGAGATTTGACCAGGCAGAACAAATGGTGGAAAATGTCAAACGGAATATTATTGAACTTAGGTACGGCTTCTCGCACTTCTGGAACGACATGCAAAGGGATGCAAAGAAGTTCGACATTGAAGAGCCATGTGTTCCGGCTTCACGGCAAGGAAAGGTGCCACGGCGATATGATGAGGGATCGGACGCTCACGCGTTCCAGTCAGCGGAAGACATGTATCGACAGCGCTACTACGAGGTGTGCCCCCCCCCCCCCCGCCCTTCCGACAAAATGTAAGTACGGCGCCTATGGATACAAGGACACAAGACGAGCATTATTGTGTGCCCGTGCGCCTCTGTGGTCTTCGTGCAAGTGACTGGATTGATCTTGCACGCTGATAATGATAATTCGTGGCTGTACATCACGAGACAACTATGATCATGCCATCATATGAGATTATTATTACGAAGATAATTTAACGCTCCGGTCCGGACCGGCAACCTTGAAGCAGACACGTTTCCAGCGTGCCACTGAAGTCTAACCTGACACGCCTTAGATCTCTGCCACAGTAGTTTTTTTTTTTTTATAGCAATTCCAAGTTAGGATCTCATCTACAATTCGCTACAATTATGAACTGTACAAGTCGATTGTCGTGTTGACGTTTGTGTACACGCGCACGCAAGTACCACAAACAAGGGAAACAAAAACCTAGTGTCATACATGCATCGAGAACATGTATTACGAGGCTGGTTCTAATCAACAGGAAAGAAAACACCCACCTTTTTGAGCCCTTTCTCGTCGATGAAAGGCGACATCATTTTGAAGAAGACGTTAAAGCTGTAGGGCTGTTTCACGATTTCCACTCGCTTCTTCTGTATTAGGTGTCTGTATTAGGTAGGTGTCCTGCACGCAACGCCATAATGTTCACAATGCTGCAAAGTTTTCAATTGGGCAGAGTGTATTCCGTGTCGCGATGAAAGTCTCCAATCATCATCGTTAAGATAAAGTGTTGCTGTTGTTGCTGCAAAGTTTGTAAACAGTTGCAAGCCACATTTGAGCACGAGCTTAGAGAAATCCAGTGGGTCTTTAATGAAAATACAATTTGTGATGCAAGGTATGAACTCTCTCTTGTTCCAGTTCTTGTTCCAGTTGCAACTGTCGTGAGGTACGAGGGACTCAACCTTGCACTAAGGTAAGCTTCTTTTCGGCACTATTCCGTATATGGTCCTGCACGCGATATCCAAATATGGAATTCATTTACTTCGAGTGGGCATCTTTACCACGAAACAATGCCATACAATGAGCATAACTGCGGAATATATTATCGCAGTTGGTCGCTAAGACGGACCTACGCCCTAAAAAGAGAACTTGGCTGCATAACACCGCCCATATAGCCATTCGGCCATTAGCCATATAGGGTCATTCAGAATGATATCATTCTATCTCTTGATTCGTTGAAAACAGGAAGTGCACACCTCATGCAAAGTGTCCAAGATACGCGGATTCACCCCATTTTCCATCAATCAGAAGACAGAACGATATGATGCTGAATGGTGCTTGGCACAATTCCTCATGCACGATGCACAACCAATGCGCATTATACGGACTGCGCCGTATAACTGAGAGGATGGCGCCTAGCTGGTGAAGTTTCGTAGTGCATGTGTGTGTCATCTTTTCCTTTCCTCAAGCTCAAGGTTTTCTCTTGTATCTGCTCGTGTAACACAAACTGTTGGTATATAATAGCATCTTGAACGGATCGAGTGCGAAAACAGGGCAGGGACGCAAGTAGACGGGCATACGGCACCACTATACCAACACCTTTATTCGGGATCAATACAACCTTCTAGAACGTATAAACGTACATGGATTTCGGTTGGGCTGATTCACTTCCTAGGCCTTACCCTAACGAACTAGGAAGATCACATTTGCTGGCGGAGAAACAAGCAAAGAACAGATGAGCCGTTGCTTCCTTTTTCTTCCAGCCATTCCAAGCTGATAAAAAATGCAATTATGTATTATAATACACATTTTCAAAAAGTATTTGTATTAGAAAAAGAAAAATTATAATAAGAAAAATAGTATTACTGCCAACCCCTGCTGTTCCGCACACCTTTGAAAAATTATTCTCCTCGTGAAAAGAGTGCATCGCAAAACGAGAGGACGTTGTGACGGGTGCTACTCCCCCCACGTGACCAGTGACGTGCAGCGGCAAAGCTCAAGCATGTATAAGCGCCGCGTGAACTGCGAAGAAAAAGCAAAGAAACAAGGCACGGAGCCTCCAATACGTCACGCGAGAATCGTGTCGGCCGTCTGCGGCTGCTTTCTCCGACTGTTTTTTTTTTTAATTCGATTGCACAGCTATAACGCACCGGTGAGCGCAAATATTTTGCATGGTGACTCCTGGTGGACAGCTTGACAGATGAGGTAGGGTTTCCAGCGACGTTAATATCACCTCATTGCTACTTCAAAGGGGCTGGGACACTTTCATAGATGTGGTCCATTACACCATGAACGCATTGCACTGCACGCCAGAACAGTGAAGAAAAAAAAAATTCTACGTGTCGTACTTAGCGAGATACAGGCCCTCGAACACACTCCCGAGCAAAGCGCAGACGTCATAGAGCTCAGAGTTGCGTCCATCCTCATTGGCAGCCGTAAGCAAGTGATTTCTCGTGCGCTGCCTCACTGGCGGCAGCGAGGGCTGTGATGTCAGAGCCGCATGAGTTTCGGTATTCGCGGTGCCTATTTTCTCCGCTTCTCCTCGCTGTGAAACTCTCAATGCAGGTTCACATCGATGCAAAGAACAGTCTTTTACGTTGATCTGCGATAACCTGGGATGACCTGATTGGCAGAGTCAACAAGGCTGGCTACCAACAGGACTTCATAATCATCATTGCGGGAAGGACGCTAAGTGAGAGGATGGGAGCCACCCGCAGGACACGAGAAGTTGAGGGGTGCGGTTATTCCTTACGTGCACCACTTATCCCATAGGTTACAGAAGATGGGGTCCAGGTAATGGGAGCCCGTTGTCTTCTCCGCAAACAACAGACTGGACTCTCTGATCAAGAGGGTGAACAAGGAGCCTCAGCCAGAAGGGTGCGGCGTCGGACACAAGGTGCCCGACGCCTGTGCTAGTCGGAGGAGGGGGTTGTGTATAACTATGGGTTTTTCTGCGGAAGAGTAACGTTGTATAGCCTAAACGTCAGGGTTACGGAACATCAGAAGACCCCATGACCAGGAATCCGCGACAGCGGAGTTTAGTTACGGGAGCTGCCACCACGTGGCGTACTGGTCATGAACTCTCCCCCGTTCTCCCTTCCCTCTCAGGTTTCCCCCGTGTCCCTCTGTTTCGTCGCCTCACCGAGCGTACCCAGAATGCTTGGAATCTGAAAGAGGTGGGCTACTCCCATTCTCCACGCGTGCGCTTGGAGACTGGGAGGTCCGCGGTTCGAATCCGCGGGCCGGCTGTGCCGTCTGGGGTTTTTCCTGGGTTTCCCTCAGATGTGTAATAGGCGTATGCCGGCACAGTTCCCCTGAAGTCGGCCCATGGACGCAGCTATCCTCCCCCCGAGCGGATTCCGCTCGGTCTTCCACTTCACCCTTTCCTCTCCTCCTCTCCACCACCTTTCCCTTCCCGAGAAACATGCCGCCTAATCAGGCAGGCAGACCTCTCGGGTTCCTCCCAACGACACTCCTCCTCCTCCTCCTCCTCCTCCGTGGGCTACTTTTCAGTGGACAATACCGTTTACCCTAGTGAGGATATAATCTGTCTGTGACTCTTCGGTCCAAGACTACCGAATTCTGTTGCACGGTGCTAGTTCGCGATCTTTGCTCACAGTGAACTCGGATGTTTACAAGTTTTGCCAATTTTAACAAGGAGGGCATTTTTTTGTGTGTGTTAGCGCCGCGAAGCAACTGTGGCTATGAGCGGCGTACAGATGAGGACGGATGGAGAGAGGACAGTAGGAAGGAGTGGGGGACAGGGGGGTTAGTATGCATCCTGGGCCGACTTCAGGGTAACTCGCCGACATTCGTCTGGAAAGTCTTCAGAAAACCCAGGGAAAACCTCAGACAGCACAGTCGATGGTAGGATTCGAACCCACCACCTCCCAGTCAGCACGACACCAACGAGCGAGACACCTTAACCCAGTCGGCCATGCCGCTGGTAGAAGGGTATTAGGAACGTCTCAATACCTTAGTGGCATTTTTTAAGAATTACGAAGATGGAGAAAAATTTAGCAGTTTCTTAATGGAACAAAAATGGGCTATCGGTGAAGTTGCTGCCGTTCCGTTCACACCCTTAAGTTTGAAACCTGACAAGGGTATAAGTAGATGGGTAGAAATCCAGCGAACCGGAAGAGATGTAGGAAGGGAGTTGCCTCAGGACAGAAGCCGCCGATATTTCGAACAGAGACTGTTCTTCTTCTGGGCACCGTCCTCATCATTGGCATGGTATTTAAGGGGTCAGGTGTGACGTGTTTAAAGGTTCATGCGAATTGTGGGTCAACAGCCCCGAGGGAAGAAAGGGTCCGTACGGGCTTCTACGGCCGGAGTGAATGGCCGCTTTGTTAGAGTGTGGAGGGGATTATGTGAACGTAGTGATCTAGGCTCCAGACCGCGGTTACAGAAAAATGGGAGGTTCACGGACACGTCGACGAAACGGGACAACAGGCAAGAATTTGCAAGCATAGCGAAAGATAAGGAGGTCAGTGGTTACGTGGGGAAAATTCCAGAACGAGCAAAGTTTTTTTTAAATTGTGGCATGCAATAAAGAAATCAGAAAGCAGTGGCCATGCAGAACATAACAGATGATAATGGAGATAGAAGGGAAAAGCATATTTTATTTGTGAAGTTTTTCTAGGGTGCCTTGTGATTTGTTGATACCGGACGGGTGAAGAGCGTTGAATATAAGACTCCCTATCACGGCTGTCACGTGTGGATCTAGACCCGGTTTCTAGAATATATAGTTTAATGTTGTCAAAATTGTGACCAGGAACGTTAAAGTGTTCGGCGACTGCTTTGAGGAGTTTGTTGGACGTGTCGGTTCTGTGTCCGGTAAGGCGGTTGTTCATTTGTTGGCCGGTTTCACCTATGTATTGCATAGAGCAGTCACCGCATTCAATGCAGTATATGACATTGGAGCTTGTGCATGTGAATGCGTGGTTAACGGGGTGGGTGTAATTGCTCGCAGTGCTTTTGATGGAGCTAGCGTGTCGAACGTGCTTGCATGTTTTGCAGCGCGGGAGGTTGCAGGGTCGTGTTCCCGTGTACGGGAACACGTTGCGTTTTGCTGAGTGCGTTTTGCGTTGCGTTTTGCTGATTTTGGCATTGACCAAGGAGTCTGCTAGGTTTTTTGCGCGTCGGTATGGTCACCTGTATGGGATGGGTGAACATATTGCCAAGTCGGTCACTCCTTTGGAGGAGGGGCTCGTGCTTCTGTAGAATGGCTTTGATGTTTGGAAGTGCGTTGGAATATCTTGTGATGAAGCTTATTTGGCACGCGTCAGGATTTTCGGTTTTCCAGAACCTCGTTTCGATCGAGTGTGAGTGCCTTAGGAGGGAGTCTGGATAGTCCCTTTGCGCAAGTGTACTGCAGAGTTCGTCAAGCTTCTCAGCGTAATCTGTGTCGTTTGAACAAACTCTGCGTACAGTCTGCCCATTAGGAATTCCAACCTTACAGTGACGCGGGTGGTGACTCTTGAAGTGAAGGTATTGTTGTTTGTCAGTTGGCTTTTTGTACAGGGTTGTGGTGAGATTGCCGTTGTCTAGTGATATTGTGGTGCCGAGGAAGTTAATTAAGTGAGTTGACTGTTGGGATGTGAACTTTATGTTGCTATGCGCGGTGTTCAGTAGATCAACGAACTTTTGAAATTCATGTTCCCCGTGTTCCCATATTATCAGTATATCATCGATGTATCGAAGGTACACAGTGGGTTTTAATGAGAGGGCGCTGAGAACTTTGTTTTCTAAGAACCCCATGAAGATATTTGCGTATGTGGGTTCAACATGTGTGCCCATACTTGTACCGTGTACTTGTAGGTAGTATTCGCCATTGAACTCGAAGTAGTTCAGTTTAAGGACCAAGTCCATTAGAGCGAGTATGGTTTCCGTGTCTTTTCTGATGTTTGTTGTAGAAAGGGTATTGCAGAGGGCTGTGATTCCGTCGTTGTGTGGGATGTTAGTATGCAGTGATGTCACATCCAGCGTGGCTAGTATTGTGTCCCTACCAAATGTACAAGTGTTGTTTATATCTCTGATTATTCTGAGGAGGTGGGGTGTGTCTTGTACATGCGGTGGTAGTGTTGTCGGAATATGGTTTAAATAGTGGTCCAGGAATTTCGAGAGTCTTTCTGTCGGTGTGTTGTTATTAGATACAATTGTCCTGCCGGGGATGTCAGCCGTATAGAGCTCGTTGGCGTGTACCTTGTGGATTTTGGGCAGTAAATAGAAACGACCTGCGCCTGTGTTTGATGGGGTGAGATATCTGAGGTCATCCCGTGTGATGAGCTTTTGTTCGTGGAGGTCCTGTATGGTATGGGTTATTAGCGCCGTGTACTCCTTTGTTGGGTCATTGTCCAGTTTGAGGTAGTGTTGCGTATTGTTGAGTTGCCTATGAGCTTCAGAATTATATTTATCTGTGGGCCAGATGACGATACTCCCACCCTTATCTGCGGGCTTGATAATGATATCATCTCTGTCAGCTTGCGCTTTGATGATGTCACGCTGTGTTTTAGTGCGGTTGTGACCACGCGAGCTTTGGTAAATACCCCGAAGGATGTCGTTGCTTTCTTGTTTAATGTACAGGTCTAATACGGGTTCTCGGCCGTGATTTGGTGTCCAGGTTGATGGTAGTCGGAGGTCGTTGTCTTCTTGTGTTGTATCAGCGAATAATTATCTAAGGCGCGCATTTTATTTCATTGGTACTAATACAGAAGGTAGCGTGCCATTTTCCCGACCTATCTACAAGAAATCGTGTTGTCTGTGGTGCACTGAATAAAGAAAAAAGAAGAAGAAAGAGAGAGAGAGAGAGATACACAGAAAGAAAGAGAGACAGGAGCAGAACGGAGGCGATACACTCAAAGCAACCGTTGTAGCGAATGTAATCGCTTTTATTGGATGGCGTGCAGCTTTTATTGTTCATTAACATCGATGTAATTTTAAAAAGCCTACATAAGACCCCCAAGTTAGCCGAGACGACGAAACTTTAGCCAAACCCGCTGACGCAGGGAACGAAAAGATTTCTACGCGGAAGGAAACCTTCCACCATGTTACCTCCTTACCTGTTTTATTAGAATCCGAGAAATCATGTTGAGAAATTAAATAGCTTACGGGTCGTAACCACGATAGAAATACCGCACCCGGTGATGACGGCCGCTCCACGCGAAAATTTGAGGAAGCGCGCCGACGCAGGGAACGGTTTTAATGCAGAACCGGGATAATTTCAACAATGACACTTCTATACCTGTAGTATTAGAATCCCAGGTGCATTTGGATAAGCGAAATAGATCGAGATATACAAGACCCCAAAGATAGCTTAGATGACGAAACTTTAGCCAAACCCGCTGGTCCCAAACCCAAACGTGACGGCTAGGGTCACGTGACCATCTCTGGTGAGTTGCAGGAAGTACAGCTCGAGGCAGAGTTCACTGGAACGCGACTTGGACCGCCGAATCAGGAAGAGAGCCACCCTCCCTAGCGGCGCTTAGGAGAAATACAGGGAATTAATGTTTCGACTGTCATACTTACAGCGAATTCCTTTTGGTCATTTTATGGCAACACGGCATAGCGCTCGGGAATTGCTTGGTCGGCTCCCGATCTGGATCACGTGACAGTAACCAACCGAACAGGAGTGCCAGGGATCTAGCGGTTTTAGGATCAGGATCAGGCTCGCCTCATCCCTTTTGAATCAGGGCAGAGTTCGTACACTTGGATCAAGCTAGGGGCATCGAGGTCTCCCGTCTTCGGGTTCCGTCGTCTGCTAAATTACGTGAACTTCGACGTGCTGGCCAATGAGGACACTCGTCTCCGCTGCAGTGCGGATTTGATGACACCGGTTATAGTTGGGCAACCCGCTGCTCGATCGTTTCGAGACCGCGCGGAAAAAGTGCTAGCTGGCAAATTCTGGGCGCTCAGGGAGCGCCACGCGAACATGCGAGATTGCTTTGCTTCGACCAAGCGAACATGACTGCTCGGCATCCGAAAAAAAAAAGCTGCCACGAAATGACCACCCCAATTCGCTATCATGCCGCGAGGGTGTCCGCCTTGGCATGAGTTGTGGACTCGTCATTACCCTCAACTTTCGTTATCATCGCGACGTTTGTTTGGGTTTGAGGCGATTATGTAAAGCTGCATGCTGACCGATATCACGCGGATGCGGCGCTGTTATCTCATTAACACACCAAGGGTGGACACTAAATCCAATAAATTTGGCACTAGACTCCGTGCATCCTCATATGTTTCATCACAAATCTGGAAATGCCCCACTGAGCGAACGCGACCACATTCGCGTGTATCAATGAGATAAAGTAATCGCATCCGTGCGATATGAGCAGGCATACATCTTCACATAATTGCCGCAAACACAAACAAACATCGCGATGATAGCCACAGCTGAGGGTAATGCCGAGTCAACAGCTCATGGCAAGGCGGACACTCCCGCAGCAACAGTGGGACAGTCGAAACACTATTTGCCGTTATTTCTCGTAAGAGCCGCTAGGTTGCCCTCTCCCAGACTTTAGCTCCGCCAGTCGAAGTGGCGTTCCAGTTAACGCCGCTTCGAGCTGTACATTGGATTCCCACACACTTAGGAACCGCTCACCCTTCCTCCTTTCCCTGTTAAACGGGGGATTCGTGTCCTTTCAAGTATCCCGCTTTCGGTGGTTCTGGACGCTTGGATGAAAAGATCATTTGGGGGATATGGGTCACTGCCACCCGCGTGTCCAGAACAGCCGCAAGCACAGAACCTCCGAATATTTTTTCAGAGTAAATGAGCTTTTGATTGATTTGGGACGTCGATGGTAATGGGCGCTTGGAGGATATGAGCTGCTACCCGACGCCCCACTAACACAATGTCCATAGGTCTCAATGGCGAGAGCCTCCCAGAAAATTCCATGATAGGCAAGCCTGAGCGATGGGCAAGACACGTAAAAAAACACAACCACGAAGGCTCCCAGAAAAGATTGTTTTTGTTACGGTGTGTACGGTAATAACACATGTTTCTCCCCAGGCTCACAATTTTGACGTTCTGTTAGATGTGTTGCTAAGGTGGAATCAGGGATGTTCTTAGGTGACGTAACCTTTCATATGAGCAGTATGATGTTCATGCATCCGAAGCATAACCCTAACAAAGGCATTAAGTGTATCACATCCACTGTAAGCGGAACAACAACAACAACTCGCGTGACGATGGGATAGTCTCTCTAAAACCTCCATGTAGGTTTGTTGGGGTTCGGAAAAAAATGGCACCTGGTTGCGTGAGCAGAAATAATGGTTCCACGGAGTTCCGCGTGCCCTGAAATATATACAAGAGCGTTGTTGCTTGAGCGTGAGCTTATACTGCAGGCATTCAATTACAAACCTGCAAAGTTATTTGTTCGTGGAGAAATATATATTGGTTCCTGGTGGGACAGCATTTCTTCATAGAGATACATGTATTTCAGTAGCCCCCCCATGGAACCAAGACAACTGTTCATATAATGTCCTAATTTGGTGAAATTGTTCATTTTATAGAATACTCACCAATTCCTCGAGTGCATATCAATTACATGGATAGAAACGGAATTATTTGTAAAAACGTGTTCCAAATACATGGCGCCTATGGGCAAGGTAGGGGTAGACTTCACGCAATGCCTTAGTGGATTAGGTGAAGCCCGCTTTACAGTTTGGCGCGGATTTTTGGGAATTCGTGGACAACTGGCCAAAGGTCACGCAGGGCAGAACCACGTCGAAAAGTGCATCTTTCTTTCTTCTGCCGAGCTCCGAGATAGAATTTAGAACAAATGACAAGGTATGCAGGGAGTTTGCGGAAGTGGTCCCTATCAATCAAGAGACAGATAATTGCATAACTTCGGAGTCGGTAGCTCTGTCTACAAAAGAATATAAATTACTGAAGGACGTTGGCAAGTGATGACTGATGACCCACGGTTTGTGCTGACGTGCATAGGAGGGAGAGGAGCAATTTATATGTTTTCAAGGGTGTATCAATTCCGAATAAAAGTGTTGGTAGTGAGTGCCGTGTGCTCGTCTGCTGCGCGTCCCTGTCTTCGCACTCGATCCGTTAAAGACATTCGCTGGTGTTTTCAGGAATTTCCTGGCCAATTCCCGGGTCTTTCTAGTAGGTACGTATTTCGGAGGTAGATTTCTGGAGAGGTGTTACGGGGGCGGTGGGTATGCTGGGGAAATTACTGCAGTCATCGCTTCTGATTCGAGCAGAGAGTAGCGCGCACGCCTTTTTGGGACACTGAAAGTGAAAGCTCTAAAGACCAGTGTTGTGCATAGCGGCACTAGTGGCGCCGCTACCGTATTTGCTACTTCGTGTTTGCAAACTGTAGGATGGGACAAGCGGAGTGCTTGCCACTGCAATGCAATGGTAGCTACTTTTTTCAGGAGTGGAGTAGCGATATCCCGCTACATTTCAATTTCAGTAACGGAAACTACACCGACGGAAAATATATCTTACACAAATGCCATCACTGAACGTTATTGCGAACGCAACCGCGTAAACGCCATCGGTATCTTACACTACGGGCTACCATCGCTGCCAGGCACACAACTTTACCGGTGTGACGGGAACCGAAAACTTCCGCTACAAATATGGATAGTGGCGGACCCTTTCTCCGCTACCGCTACTTTCCATAATATGGAAGGCGTGGAACACAAGAGAAAAAAAGCGAGATAATGGCGAAGCACAAAGTGTTCTTGTTATTCCTTTTAGATACTTGTAAATGAGGCAGTCTCATGCGACGACCTTCCTCAATTTCACCAACTCTCATAAACTAAGTGCAATCGAATATTTAGGAATATTGTAACTGGTACTATAGTAATTGGTATTTAGGTGTGGCAGCACCATTGCCAACTCTCGTCCCGCGCCGTCGGTTCAAGCTACGCGCCACCGGCGCGAGAGCAGTTAGTTCGGCCCTGGCTTTAGGACCACCGATACATTAAAAAGGCTACTTCCTCTCCTGACCTGTTTGTCGTGTCAGTCACAACAACTGGTGACCCGGACGTGATCTGGACGACTTCTGAACCTTTGCGGCACAGAATTTTTTCGGTAGGATGAACGTACGGAGCTACCATTGCTACGTACGGAGAGCACTCCCTTACTTTGAACCTCGGACTTCGAAGGACTTTTGCTTGGGTGTTCTTGGTTGCCGACCTCCAGTACCCCATTCTGGGAGCGGACTTCCTGGGCCACTTTGGCCTCTTGGTCAACATGAAGAAGCGAGTGTTGTGGGACGCAGAGACCAAGCTTCACGTCAACGGACTCCCGTGCCATCAAGAAGTTCCCAATCGTGTCTCTCTCTTCAAGAGTCCCTCCAACCGATACGATGGTATCCTACTGGAGTTCACATCTCTCCTGCGGCCGTGCAACACAGAACATCCAATTGGCCATAGTGTGACTCATTTCATCGAGACCACTGGACCTCCCGTGCACGCTCGACCTCGTCGTCTCGCACCAGAGCGCCTCGCTATCGCAAAAAAGGAATTTGAGCATATGCTCCAACTCGCTATTGTTCGTCCTTCCTCTAGCGACTGGTCGTCTGCACTGCACATGGTGCCGAAAAAGACGGGCGACTGGAGGCCCTGTGGGGATTACCGGGCGCTGAACAAAGTTACCATCCCTGACCGGTACCCCATTCCGCACATTCACGATTTTGCCTGTAATCTGCACGGAACATGCCTTTTCTCCAAGATAGACCTCGTCAAGGCATATCATCAAATTCCGGTCGAGCCCTCACACATCCCGAAAACTGCCATTGTAACACCCTTCGGTATGTTTGAATACCTTCGGATGCCCTTCGGTCTACGTAACGCTGCGCAAACCTTTCAGCGTTTCATAGATCAGGTTTTGCGAGGACTTCCATTTGCGTTCGCCTATATTGATGACATACTGGTTGCCAGTACTTCACCGGAAGAACACGAGACTCATCTCCGCGCAGTTTTCTCTCGGCTGGAGAAGTACGGAATCGTCATCAATGCAGCTAAATGTGAATTCGGCAAGGCATCCCTGGAGTTCCTCGGCCACCTCATCACCAGCGAAGGTATTCGTCCCCTGGACAAGAAGGTTGAAGCCGAACGGAATTTCCCAGCGCCAACGTCTTTCCGCCAACCGCGAGAATTCTTGGGGATGATTAATTTTTACCGGCGTTTCATCCCATCATGCGCCCACGCGTTACGACCTCTGACGGATATGCTGCGAACGCCTCAGAAGAAAAGTGCTGTTTTTTCTTGGTCCCAGGACGCTAACGCTGCTTTCGTCAAGGTGAAAGAAGCGTTGGCAGATGCCTCAGTGCTGATGTTCCCGAAGCACGGCGCTCCCACCAACGTTATGGTTGATGCCTCGGACATTGCTGTCGGCGGCGTTCTGCAACAGTTCGTGGACAACCAATGGAAGCCACTTGCCTTTTTCTCACAGAAGCTTTCGCCGCAGCAGGCTCGCTACAGCACTTTCGGCCGTGAGCTGCTAGCGGTTTATCTCGCCATCCGTCACTTCCGCTACTTTTTGGAAGGCCGGCCCTTTCACGTCCTCACGGACCACAAGCCGCTCACTTTCGCCTTTCTCTCCAAAGGAGCAAACGGATATACACCCCGAGAGGCCCGGCAACTCTCTTTCATCAGCGAATTCACCGTCGACATCCGTCATGTCAAGGGCGCGGACAACCCAGTTGCCGATGCACTTTCTCGAATGGACGTCAATGCTACCTCGCTTCCTCGTCTGGACATTGATTACGTCCGAATGGCTGAGGAGCAAGAATCTGATGAAGAACTTCGCCAGCTTCGCAGCTCTTCCACGTCCCTTTCTTTTGCGGAAGTCCCACTTCACGGTTCCCCCCGCAAGTTGATCTGCGATACCTCAGCTGGTAGAGAAAGACCTTTCGTTCCATCATCCTTCAGACGGCAAATTTTCGACAGCATTCATTACCTCACCCACCCTGGAATTCACGCGTCCCAAAAGCTCATCACCGCACGCTTCGTGTGGCCGGCCATGAATGCCGACGTGCGGGCTTGGGCCCGCTAGTGTCTCATCTGCCAGCGTGTCAAGGTGCAGCGGCACACCACAACGCCTTTCACCGCTTTCCCTCTTCCCGATGCCCGCTTTTCTCATGTCCATATTGACATCGTAAGACCTCTACAACCATCACGCGGCCACTCGTACATCCTGACGTGCGTCGATCGCTTCTCCCGATGGCCGGAAGCAATACCCATCATCGACATCAGAGCTGAGACTGTCGCAAGAGCATTTCTCCACGGTTGGGTAGCCCGCTTCGGCGTGCCAGCTACCATTTCTACTGACCGTGGACGACAGTTCGAATCCCACCTCTTCGCGGACCTCCTGCACCTTCTGGGAACACATCGCATACGAACTACCGCTTACCATCCGCAAGCAAATGGCTTAGTCGAACGTTTTCATCGTCATCTGAAGGCCGCTCTCGTGTACTCAAGACCGCGCATCCTGGTTCGATGCCCTGCCAACTGCCCTTCTCGGAATCCGCACCGCCTTCAAGCAAGACCTGGGTACCTCCAGCGCGGAGCTTGTGTACGGCACTCTACTTCGGCTTCCATCCGAATTCTTCGAGCCTGCCGCTTCTCCCGATCTGTCGGATGCGTCTTCTTTTCTTGCAAAGCTTCGTGCGACCATGTCCCGAATCCGGCCCTCCCCGACCCGCCGTCATCTTCGAAGCCATACGTTCGTCGCACCGGACCTCGCGACGTCAACGCACGTTTTCGTTCGGCGCGACTCCGTCCGACGCGCATTGCAACCACACTACGACGGCCCCTACCTCGTCCTGGAACGGCACCCTAAGTGGTACCGACTGTCCATCCAGGGCCGCCCGGACACAGTAGCTCTCGACCGTCTCAAACCGGCCCACGTCGACGCGTCGTCACTGGCCACTTTCACCCTGCCAGGTGACCTGCGCCCTGACACCCCCACCCATCCGCAAAGCGTCGCAACGGCTACTACCCCTGCTCTCGTTCCTCCCAAAACTGGAGCCCCATTCTACGCCGTTCTTATCGCCCAGGCTTCTGACGTTTTTTTTTCCCTCTTCTATGGGGGAGGAGGAGTGATGTGGCAGCACCATTGCCAACTCTCGTCCCGCGCCGTCGGTTCAGAGCAGTTAGTTCGGCCCTGGCTTTAGGACCACCGATACATTAAAAAGGCTACTTCCTCTCCTGACCTGTTTGTCGTGTCAGTCACAACATAGGTATATAATTTGTGTTATTATGTGTGTATTTATAACATATAGCATAATATAGGCTATATGAAGCTAGTTTTTCGGTCACACGACGAGTTGCAGAACTAGTGTGTCGATAGCATATTTCAGACTGTGTTTTGCAAGTTTATTGTTTGGAGCAGTTAAGCAAAGCCTCAGAAGTCTTCCGACTCAGAAGATTCCGTCAGAATATTTCCCCAGACTTATAAAAATTTGTAGCGACGCTAGTGTTGCGCTACTTTTTTTGTGGAATAGCGGGTACCGGTATTCCGTTACTTCGTTTTGGTAGCGGGTAGAACACTGCTAAAGACAAGACGCAAAAACGACGACACACAGCAAAGCGCACCAAAAATGTCGCCCGAACGAAGGAAATTTTTGTGGCAATTAACATAACTGCATAGATGTCACGAAAAGGCGTACGCCTCTCATTTTCAACAAATCAGGAAATTGAATGTCATTCTGAACGAAAGTTGGCCGTGACCTTGTTATGCGGTGAAGTTCTGTTTTTAAAGAGTGGGCGTTAGACATTTGCGTTACATGACGGCCGTTCACAGACCCTCGCGATAGCCGAACTACTTTTCCGTCGTCATTTCTGTGCGGAGGTGGGGTGCTGCTATAAGTAGAGGTAAGCGCGGATACCGCTGACATTATCCGCAATTGTGCGGATATTGAGTACATCCCACATCCGCAGTAATCACATCTGTAGAAAAAAATCTACATTACGAACAAACGAAGGTTGTCTGGCGTTGCGTTACGTTATCTTAAAAAGTGTCTCAACTGTTCAGCTTGCAAACCATGCACTCAGGAACATTATGTCGTCCAGAATTGTCCAATAGAAGGCTGTTAAAAGCAATGCAAATGACGTCACACATCGACACCATTTTCGATTCTTTGTGTCAGTTGCGGTTCCACCCGCGCGGATTTCAAAGCGTTATATTTCTGTTCGCAAGCTACAATGTACCGCAGATTTCCGCGCGGATCCGCGGGTATAAATGCGCCCGCGCGACCTCTAGCTCCATGGATACCTGTGGACAACAGTATAGTTAAAAAGGATGACCGCTGGGTAGTACGCGCAAGTGGAATCGTTTTCCTTGAGTCTGAGGAAAACGAACAATGACGGGAAACACACAACTGCATGGACGACACGAGACTCAAGTCGAGTCGAGCCGAAACTCAATTTGAGTCTCGTGTCGTTCAGTTGTGTGTTTCCCGTCCGTGTTCGTTTGCTTCGGACTCAAGGAAATTTTCCAGTCTCTAATGTACACCAGCTCGCTTGTGCCCTTTTATTTTGTTCTACGCGCATAACGTTTCCAAAAGCGGCGGAACACGAATAATTATGTTTTCCGGTACGGTAAGACTTCTGATATGGCACACGGAATCTTTCATGTATTTGTTTCTTGCAAGACACCCAGATGCGATTCGTTATTACACCCTTAAAAGCGAAAGTCTGCAAGAAGGACAACCAACAAGTCATTCCATATTTGCACCATCTGACGACTGTAAACGAGCGATAGTCGTCAGGACATACACTGACGAAGCTGATCTTGCCGGGGTTCCAAGCTCCGGCGCGAATGATCATGATGAAGTGCCCGCTGGTATGTCGTTCGGAAAGAACACCGACGGGGTTGCTGGCAAACACTTAGTTCATCTTTGATGGCAGGAGATTGGTGAATAGATCTTTCTTGGTCGCTCGCACACGGCAGTATCGCTTGACCGTCACCACGGATTTCTTCACGTGCAAACAGTTGGCCCGCAAAAAACGAAGCAAGAATTCGTCTTCCGCCTTAGGGTTCAAATCTTCGTCCTCTGAAAACAAATGAAAATGCAACAGAGAAAAGTGTACATAATCACGAAACGACTGCATTTGGCGTCATTTAGAAGGTTATGTTAGTTTGGATTCCACGTATATAGAACTGATCTGAGCAGAGCATGCACTAGTGCTGTCGCTTTGACGCTCCCGTCGGGTCGGGGCAGTGGGAACGTGGACGCCACCATATGACTTCTTCGGAAAGCCGGTGAAGTGGAAAGCAGCCCCCTAAGTGCTGCCAAAAGAGACAGCGACTCCTGATCGAAAAGTTCAGAAGCGAAACTATAATACCGTGAACAGCAGCACAGCAATCACCGTCTAACAGTCCTGGTCGTTAAGAAAATGTGCTAGAACTCATTTGTGGCTGTTCGTAAAAGTACAGGAACAACGAGACGACTCGAGGTGTTCTCTGTCGTCGAACAGCGCAGTGGTCTTTGGTCACATCTGAAGGCTTACTTGAGACTCACGAGACTTACTCTAAAAAAAAAGTCATGTAGGTCTTTCACCACGTCGCCAAAATGTTGTGTCTTGCACAGGCCACTGCCAGTTCCGGAATGTTTTCATGACGATGGTGATACCGATCTAGTCACTGCGCCCAGTGGCGACACCACATTAACCAACGTGGAAAGACCTACGTGATTATTTTGTTTTGTTTTAGTAAGTCTTGTAAGTCTCAAGCAAGCCTTCATATGAGACCAAAGTCAACTGCGCTGTTCGATGACAGAGAACACCTCGAGTCGTCTCGTTGTTCGTGTGCTCCAGTAGGAGCAAAACAGTAAACCAAAAACGTCTAATGGACATCCACAGGATGGTACACAGTGGACATTTGGGATGTCTAGTAGATATGCAGATATGTCCACATTACGTTCCATGGATGTACTCACGACCATCTGTATAATACACGACCATAACACTCGCGCATAGCCCCAGCGCCGCTGATTTAGTTTCGCCAAGCGGCCGCCGCACGTTTGTGGCGCTGAATACGGGACCCTCGGCAGACGACGCATGCTATGCGGATACCGTCGCTGCCATCATTCGCGTTTGGTTTTGGCTGGTTTTCATGCGGTGGGCAGTGTTTTTCTCCAGTGCATGGTTTGTCAGACGTGAGACGTGATGGTGTACTGCACCGTTCCGCTTTGCAAGTCGAAGGAAGCCGTGTCGGACTCAAGTATTTCCTTCCACGAGTTACGCTGAAATGCTGCCTTACGGGAGAAGTGGCTCGAAATATATCGCGGGGTCCTGACACAAGTAACTTCATTGCGATTGTTTCATTTCATATACGGTGTACTTTACGGATGGCAGTGTGTACCTTTTAAGCATCTCTCTCTGAAAGAACGACTAATGAACCGTTGCCTCCGACCAGGGACTAGCATAAATACAATTTTTGAGTATTTAAATATAAAGTATTAAATAGCCGCGTAAATTAAAGTATTGAAATAGCCGCGACCATTGCCTCCAACCCCCCAACAGCGGAAAACTCTCGCCACCTAAAATCGTTTTTCGCCTGCATGCTACCTCAAACACTGCGCCCCAAATTCGCCCTTCTTCCCAAAAGGTCGAGTGCACGGCATATTTAAGACATGTGTCAGTATATCTTGAGGAGTATATATTTTTATTTATTATTATTATTATTTGTATTTTTTATTTTAGGAGTATTTATAAAGTATTTACAAGAATAAATACCTCAACACTGATATTTAAATATAATTATAGATAGGTTTTTCTACTCTGTATTTATATACAAAATATAAATACGTGTGGTATTTATATTTGAAATAGTACTTTAATTACAGTGTATTTAAATACTGCTCATCCCTGCCTCCGACAGACTACTCGACAGCGTGTTCTCGGCATTTCAAGGCCGAAGACTTTAAATTCTCAGACGTGGCACCGTGGCTACCGGTATCTATGTTTAGTGATCACGAAGTTTACGCGGCCTTGCATCTCCCACGAGTGCAAAAGGAACACAATAAAGGCACCACAAAGTAGCGTCGCAGAAAAGCCACCATCAAGAAAAGTTTTCAAAGTGGCTTCTATCCGAACAGTATAATAAAGGTTAGCAGAGCATTGTAATGGCAGACCGGAAATAAAAAAGGACCAATAAGTGGGAAAACAAAACATGCAACTGCTAATTCAAAACTGAAGTGCTTGCTTATACAACATTCTTTTGGACGTCGTAACTGGTGTCAGTCATCTCTTTGCCAGGAACAGTTTCTTCTTACGGTCGCATTCGCCCATTCTCTGTAACTGCCCTGTATGTTAACACGGAACGCGCTTGCGTCTGACAATCATAAACGCATGATAACACGCCCAACACACAAGGTACCCTGCAGGTAGGTAACCTGCGACAATACACAAACATGTACGCACGAATAATTAACCACAAGGACCACTCATATTGCACACAGCTGAGCAACAGGCGCTCTTCTGGGTACGGCAAGTGACGCCCCTGGCGGGCGCTCTGCGCGTAAATACGGCACTTCCGCTCCTCGAGCCGCGGACGGAAGTCCCATAGGCGAACGGGCGAGTGTTATGGTCGTGTATTATAAAGATGGTCGTGGATGTACTATGGATCGTCGGAAGCTCGTCCATAACTGTATAAATACATGTCCTCTGGATGTACCTGTTGGACATTTGTCACATTCAGTGGACGTGTTTGTGAGGCATTGCGACGTCTAATATATGTCCTATGGATGTTCCTACAGGATTAACATACGACAATATAGACCGGATTGCAAATATACTTTTTCGGCTATTTTGTGTGCATGAAATGCGCAAATGGCGTACCCGTGGCCGTCCCACACAGCTTGGGCATTTCTCAGTAGCCTCTATAGGTGACCGGTAAAATGAGACGGTAGTGACGTCAGATGCGGAGAACCCCCATGCTGCTTTGCAGTTCCGGTTCTGATCTTAGCGGAATCCAACGTAAGCGAACGCTTGCGTTGTGTGCCGCAATTGTTGATTTTTCTGTGTTTCGGTGCTCCAATTTCACACAAAAGGGCTTTCACGTTTCTCTGATACCTTGGAACTCAAGGAGACAGCTACAGTGGGCTGCGGCAACAAACAGAAATGACGAGAATGCTTTGGATGCATCCCGTCGTGCAAGATGTATGAAGAGTACTTTTGTTACAGGTAACACCGCATTGTCTGCTGCTTGTTTGTGGATATATACTATATCGAGTTACATTTTGCAGGCTCCCCTATAAATGAACTTTCTCACGTTGACTAAAGTGTTTCACTAAACGATCACGAAAGTAAGGTCAAAGCTCTGCAACGTGAGTGTCGTGTTACGGCGCCTATTTCGACATGAAATCCCTTTGCTTTCTTTTATTGGAGTTTAGTTGCGGATATCACTTGTAAGCAGGTGTCAACAGCATGAAGACTGAAAAGCGAAGAATGTTGTACCTAACCAGGACACCCGCACAGAGTACGAGCAATGGGTTGCGGCCACCGTCGCCGTCGCCTCTGATATAGGAAGAACACGGGATTATGCAAGTGTAGCAGTGAACCAAAAGTGTGGTACAGGTAAGTCCTAACTCAGACTTTACCCTCTAACTCCATCACTGTCTTGTATCCTGATTATTGCAGCTCACAATCAGGCACAGTCAGGCAGTATGGCATCAGAAAACACCCTTCTGAAGGAGCTGCAACAAAACTCGTCCCTGGAAGGCAAGCTGTCTGGTTGTAATGGCATTGGCAGAATGGGAGAGTAGTTTCTTTTCCTTGCGGGTGGAGGGAAAAGAAATTTGCCTCCGTTGCCGTCTCCTCCAATTTACTCTCCTCAGATGTGGCAAACACAATTTTTCTTCTGCTCCTGACCACCGTTGTTGCAGTCCTGCCATCTCCTTGAAGGAACGTTTCCCTTCCAGCTGCTCATGTTCCTGATGAAGATGCGGCTTACTACTGTGCCAACAGACCAACACATTTGCAGATCCCTGCCCTCGATTATATAATGCCTTCCAGTGTGTGTTGGTCAAGGTTTCACAACAGCTCTAATATGTGTACTAGAGTGAGGTCAGCGGTGACATCAGGCATCATGTGTGAAAAATAAAAGGTTCTAACTTTAATAGCTAGAATGTCTATGAACACGTTTACAATTGGTTGTCTCCATCGTCATCAGCACGATTGCACATTCTACAAACTGTTGTGGTATTAAAATGTTCACTTTGTTTTCTTCGTTATCCATTGAGTAATACACAGGGTAAAATTTGCTTAGAAAAATATTGTCAGTTTGGTTTCAGAAAATTAGCATCCTTTGTGCAGCATGAGACCACATTGGTCCACATGAAGGAATAGATAGTGTGCTTTAACTTTGTAATAGAACCAATCTCAAAACCCCATCATGGTTTAGACAGACGTTTCATTGCACTTCAATGAGAACTGGCTCGTGGCAATCGCACTCGAACACGCTTTGGGGGAACACCGAAGGGCGGAAGTTTCGAAAGGTCATTAGCCCACAGGGTCAAATTCTTGCATAGATCCTTCATCACAGATGCTGTGGCCATGCATCTTCAGTGAGCATACCACAGTTCAGCCTTCGCTTGTGTGGCAAATTCAATTGCAGCGGAGTCTTGCAGTGTAATGTGAAGACATCTCATTACAAAGTCTGCTGAGACGGGCTCACTTCACCTTTCGTGACGATGATTCTTGTTCTTGTCACTGCGATAGTGTGCACTTTGCCTTAAAAACAATCCTCTTATGAAACCAAACCGCCGTATGTATTCCAGCAGTCTACTGCATAAAAAGGGCGGTTGTCATGTTATAGATTACCTGCTTTAACATAAAAGTAGGTTTCCAAATATTTGTGTGCTTCCATATAGCTGTTCTATATGGTAGATTGAATAAATAGGCCTTCGAGTGTTCAAATGCCTTGCTGTCATGATAACCTTCCCTTGTAATATCTGAAAGTAAACAGTAAAGCTGTGGTAAAACGTGCATCAGTACGTTTACCACATTCCCCGCCAACGATGTGGTGCGTATGCTTTGCTAAAGGTCGCAAAAAAAAAAGAGAAAAAAAAAGAAACTGCGAGAAAGGAATAATCCGGTAACAATGCAGAAAAGCAGGCAATATAACAAGTGAGCGCATATCTCTTCAAGTAATGCGTCTTCTCCGCAACAAATGATCGAGTAAACAACAAACAAGTAAGTACAACTAAGACGAACTGTCGCATATGCCCTATACTGAAAGTTGGGCAGTTATCTTAGCGTACTGTGTGTACATGCACAAACGGTTCTCGTTCAAATGCGTCGCTATTACACCTGTTGTCACCTTATTGAAGTGCACTATGCAGTTTATTTACTGACGTATCTAACTAAAAAAAGAAAGCTCCCGTTTAGGCGACGGGAACAACTTTCGTTCTCCTTTGTTTTTGAGGATGTGTACTCGTATCACGCTCGTAGAGAAAAGTCGCTTATGATATCAGTCTCATAAAGCTCAAATTATGCTCATTATTGCGTGAAAGTTAACTAGCAATAATATTCTGAAGAACATCGTTTGTCTTACCAATCTTTTCAACATTTTTTTTCGTGTGCTTGCGTCCACCGCCATAGCCATCGTGTAGGCGTCGACTGCTCGATGTGAACCGGAAGTCTGGCCTTCCCATCATGCTTAGAAATTATGGAACATGGAACATATACTAAACTACAGATAGTTGCGGGATGTTCGTTAAGTGTAGTGGAGACCGGAAACGTTTACTACGGTGACGAGGATGCGTTTTGTGCAATTAATATGTACGTCTGCAATGATTCAAACTAGTCGCTAACGTTTCTGACACTCCTTCCTGACAAATATTGTGTTTGTAATTCAGGATATTGTCTATGATGATGTTTCCTACTCAGTGGAGCTGTCGAACTGATAAGTTTCCTGTGTTAGTGGAAGAGTGCTACGTAAATACTTTGCAGAAAGCAGGACGCGAACTATGAAAAAACTTGCTTTTACTTGTTCTCCAATTTCTCACGTTTTCACATGATAGATTCGCTTTCTTGCACCATGTAAAAATTACTACTAAATTGATAATCAAAACAACGTTTCGTAAACGTCTCACAAGTTTGTACCATCCATTATACGTTCATTGCACCTGCTAAATGGATGCACAGAGGAAGTCTAGAACATGGGTACAATGAACGCCCCATAGACCTCCACCGTTTACAACGTATTAACTGTAGGTATAATAGATGTTGATTAGACGTTCCCTTCGGTCTTAGATGTTTGGATATTTCTGGTACGTCTAACAGACGTTTGTGGTTTACTGGGATGTTATCGCAAAAGGCTACGGTGCTGCGGTAAGGGAGGCTTGTTCCCATGAAAATTATTTAACGTATGAGTGAACATAAATGCGCGTTCCTCATTTCGCTTCTTGAGCGCGGACTTGAGGGCGGAGGTATGCGGACTTGTGTTCTTGCCGCCAGGTCATTCCTCCACCCATACTGATCTGTTTTCGAGATTTCACTTTCCCGAAGAACCTTCGCATAAATTACGGCAACGACACTTCGGCGGCGTTGTCTGCTGGTGGCATAGCCTAGAGCGCGTCACAAGTTCAATTCATATCATAGCCGTGACGCAAGCGGCACGAACATTGTAGAGGACGATGGTCTTCCTCTACATGAGCCCCGACCGGCGGTGGTGGTATGCCACGGAGAGGCGAAGACGGTGGCCTATCTCCATGGCCGCGCCGGTGGAACTGAGAAGCGGGTGCTCCATGCGCGTGGCCATCGTTGTCGTCGTCCAGCGTCCGCTACAGGGGTCCCCCGGCCGTCAGATGCGCTGCGGACGCATCGCAAGAGCTGGAGTCCAGGTAACGCGTCTGGGAAAAGCTGCAGTTGAGGGCGACCGTGGTAGACGTGCAGACGTGGTGACGTGTTGTCGAACAGGGGCACGGCACACGTTGGCAGCATTTTACAGATGAAGACGGGAACAGCGATCCGTCAGGTAGAGACGAGCGAGAGAGAGTGAGGCGCTCGGTGGCGTGGTCCTGGGGTGCCGCGACCGGCACGGGAGCCGAAGCTCGAGAGTCCCAGGTGGAGTGAGTGAGGTGCCGAGACGGGCTGAAGCGTGCCAAGGCGTCGGCTGCCGCGACTGCCGCGACCGGCAGGTGAGCGCAAGGCTCGAGTGTCGCGGCCGGCAGTGAGAAGCGTGAGAAGAGGAGTGAAGAGTACCGAGATGCGGTAGGAGTGAAGGCGGGCCGTGTGTGCCGGAAGTAGTGCTGCTCGACGGTGTCGTCACAAATTTGGGATGGTGAAGGGCCGAATTGCTCCGGACGTGATGTTCTTCGTCCGGGTCACCAAATGTAGAGGACGATGGTCTTCCTCTACATGAGCCCCGACCGGCGATGGTGGTATGCCACGGAGAGGCGATGACGGTGGCCTATCTCCATGGCCGCGCCGGTGGAACTGAGAAGCGGGTGCTCCATGCGCGTGGCCATCGTTGTCGTCGTCCAGCGTCCGCTACAAACATAACGTAAAGTAACCTTAATAAAGTAACCTAGGCTAACTTGATTGGGCATCGCCCAATGCCGCCTCCTCCTTCCCGCTACACTGCCGCTGGTAGAAGTGTCGTTGCCGTATTTTAGCAAAACCTTCCAAAATGTTTTTCTTTAGTTAGTTAGGGTTGCGGTTAGGGAGTTACCACATACGCTTCAGACTCCACGCTAGCAAATATTGGAAATATCATATGAAGTGTAGCAGTGCAGGAGACAGCACTCCTAAAGTCTCCCTAATTCCATAATGAAGGTGCCGGAGCGGGCAGAAGGCATGAGAAAACGCAAACGTGTTGCATTTTCACTGTCTTCTGTCCATAGCTCAGGCACCTTCATTATGGAGTTCGTCCACCAGCTAACCTGTATCTACGCCATTTTATCGTCTCCACAATTATATCAACCGTACCCCAGTTACATGCCTTCAGATTAAGTGGGCCATCGGACAGTACGCGTACGCGGACGTAGTGTGAATTGGAACCATGCGAGCAGAGCCGTGTATTAAAGGGGAGCGTGGCCACTAGGAGGAGCCTAAAAAAGAGGCTCGACCTGTCAATCAAAGGTTGGGCGCATTTCATTGGTTGCAGTTTTCTATGGGGGCCGTCATGACCCCAAAATTTCCCCTCATGGAGGTGTTCAGGGGCGTCGGAAGTTCCTCACGACAGGAGGGGCGAGCCCTAACCCAAACCCACCCAACCCAACTCTCGTCCATGCAATCCGATGACTGTGGAGTTTGTAACCCATATAGGAAAGCCATGCACCTCGCGTTCTTGACTACCTTGAGGCGAAAAAGAAGTTGGCATTTGAACAGCACAAACTTAAATATTGGTTGATTGTTTCATGAAGTGCGATAGGACAAATAGAAGTAAGCGAGCGGTAGCTGTTTTCTTTAGTTGTGTACCAGCTCGCGTGCCTCAGTGGTTAGCGTGCTGGCCATGTCACGTCGAGACTGGTAGGTACCCGGGTTCAAATCCCGGCGCCGGCTGTTCTGTCTGAGGTTTTTTCTCGGTTTTCCTCAGACGCTTTCAGACATATGTGGGCACAGTTCCCTTAGAAGTCGGCCGAGGACGCACGTTCCCCCAGTCGTGACGTTGCCCACCTCTGTGAGGCCGACAACGGCGAGCCCTTTCACCAGCACCACCACCGCCACCTTTATTTGTGTTATTGTCAAAAGCACAGTGGTTTCGACTGCAAAGGGTGTCATCATTGTTGCACTAAAACGGTCCTGCCGAGTGTTCTGGCCATGATTCAGCCAAAGAAGCAGATATGCTACACCGCTCATGGCCGGAGCATACGAATTCCCCTTTCTAGCCTAGAATGTTTCGCTGCGTTGATCAAAAACAAGTCGACGTCTTTTGCTGGAGCGAAATCTGCGCTTTTCTGTATCGTCTAAGCAAGGCCACTGAATGACGTGCCGCTGCTACTCTTGCGCAGCAGGTCCGCACATATACAGTATCACATGGAGTAATAGAGCTTGTGGTGAATACGGCCACCACACATAGATGGCACCAGGCAAAGCCCATGTTTGGGTCAGGTCGGGTCAGGTGCTGGTCTCACGCGCGGTGGGAGGGGCCTTTGCTTTGACGGATGAAAAACCGTGAGCGCGTGAGAGCGTGGACAGGGCCTGGAACGGCTGGTCTCGGAGACAGTGCTTGGAACTACTGGCTTCGTGGAGCTTGTGGAACATCCCGTGTGTAGCCTCGGAAGAGACAGATTGTCTGTTCACAGCAGGTGAGTAATTAAATGACTAGTTTCTTTTCATATCTTGATGTTGTCTCTGTGTTTCGCCTTCCACGGGGATCGAATGGACGGGCTTTACCCCCGAAAGTGGGAACAGGCTCCCACAACTGGCGCTCAGAGGTGGGGCTCGAACCGGTTCGTTCGATGACGTGGAAGACGCAGCACGGTTTATTTATTTTTGTTCCATTTTGGTGTCTGATTTTTTTTTTCGTTGTGATACCGCCAGATTGTGCTGCTTTGATCATTTTCTGTTTTTATTTTTTCGGGGTGTCTTGTTTTGTCAGGGCAGCACTTTGCTGTTCATTTTTATTTGTTTGAGTATTGTAGTTGCCGTCCGGTATCCGAGCCCTTAAAGCGGATGGACCATACGCCGCCACGCGGGTACAACCCCCGGAGCGGAGCGAAGGCCCTGTACTCCAGCGGTCCCACTCGGAGGAGCGGCCGGTACACTCCCCTACCCAGCGTACACGTACCCGGCGCCTACGGGGCCGAGAGGACCGCCCGACGATGAGAAGGCACCTGCCGTGCCTGCATCCGAAGGTAGGTAGACTACGGTATCTGCAGTGCCGCCGTCAGACCGCCTCAGGCACAAGCACCCCTTCGACTGACGGTACCGGTCCCTACCTTTTCATGGTACACCGATAAAAAGTCAGTTGTCGACTTCTTAGATGACCTTATAGCCTATCAGAACGGAATGGGAGTCTCAGAGGAAGTCCTGATCCAACGCATTCTGCAGGTTGCTTTGGTAGGAGACGCCGCCCGCTGGCTTCTGCTTCAGTCGAGGTTCACGTCCTTGCAGGACTTAAAGCAGCGGTTTAAAAACGAATTCCTTCTCCCGGATTACGATTACGAATATCGTGTCGTGGAGGAGCTGCACAAGCGTACTCAGCATTCAGATGATACCTTGGCAGAATTCGTACGGGCCCTGCAAGACCTGTACAGCAGAGCAGAACCAACTGCTACAGAGCAGCAGCAAGTAGCACGGGCTATCCGTCAGTACCACCCACGCTTCCGGCCCTATCTTCGAGCCCATCGCTTTGACAGCCCTGAAGCGTTGGCGCAGGTGGCTCGTACGTACCATAGAGGGCGACCTCCTGGCCGAACTCGAATATCGGCCAGGCGAATATCGGCCGCGCCTGAATTGGCGTTAGAACCACGCTGTGCGTGTTCAGCGGGATCAGCCTCGGTCGAACGCCTACCTGCAGTGGGACAGGATGAGCACCACCGCTATCCTTTGCGGTGCCATCCTGCCGAGCAATTGATCCCTTCCGTCATGGACAGAGGGCGATCCCCGCAAGAACGGGTCATGACAGACCCGACCTGCCTAATTATCGTGGTCAACCCGGCAACTCAGCTGGCGAAACCGCTGACAGGCAGCGGGAACGACAGCGTCTGCTGCGCCCGCAGTCGCGAAGGTCCGCCGGCTGTTAGAATTGCGTTAGCCCCGAACATTTTCGTCGGGACTGCCCGCACCGAGGGCCGAATACCGGTAATGTGCCAACGGGAAACGGCCGCAGCCGACGTCCATGAACGCTCGCTTAACGACGTCGGCTATCTGCCGAAAGAGCGAACGAACGGTCGCAAGCAGCGCACTTCATCATGCAAAAGCTGGCTCTGAAAGCAGCAACACAACCAAAGGAGACGCATTAGCCCCTTTTGCTCCCTCTGTTCGGAATGGCATTCAGGACAGAGAACCAAACATCGCCGTTCGCATTTTGGGCAGAAACCACATCGCCCTTATCGACACGGGAGCTACACTCTCCCTCATCGGCGACTGTGTTTACGGGTACTGCCTGCAAAGACAAGTAGTTCTGCAGACTACTGATGTCACCCTCCGTCGTGCTTCCAAAGACGTCATTCCAGCACAATCTGCAGTTGTGCCCTGGCTCCGTTTCGATGAGAGACGGCGAAAGCAGCGCTTTGTTCACCTTCCTAGCTTGGCAGTGCCCGTTATCCTGGGCAGGGATTTCATCATCCGGCAGAAGTTGGCGCTGGACCTGCCCAATGGAGGATACGTATACCACGGCTCGACAGGGTTCTTCCCCTTCGCCACGGCAGCGGACGACTGCACGGCACAGCAAGCTGCAGCAGTCTCCGCCGAACCGTCTGCACTCCCGACTGTCTTAGGGTCATTCCATGGTCCTGAGGAGGAGCACCGTCAGCTTCAACAAGTACTCGGCAGTACGACAGTATCTTCACGGAAAAACCCGGTAAGACGTCTCTGTTAGAGCATAGCATAGACACGGGAACCCTATGACCTGGCGTTGTAATCCAAAACCTTTGAGTGTACATAAGCGGGATTTGTTAGACGTTAGACGCTGCTCCATAAGAAATGCTCCAAACCAATGCAGTACAGAGATCCCAGAGCCCTTGGGCGCTTCCTGTCGTCCTGGATCCGAAACGTGATGGTACGGAAAGGCTATGCGTCGACTATCGTCGACTTAAGGCAGTAACTGTAAGGGACTCTTATCCCTTCCACCGGATCAATCATGTATTCCCTGGGCAACGCTGCTGTGTTTTCAACGTTTGATTGTAGCAGAGGGTTCTTGCGGATCCAAGTTGACCCGGAGGATGTCCCGATGACAGCCTTTACCTGTCATAGGGGTCTTTTCGAGTTCGTAACGGATGCCTTTCGGTCTGTCCAACTCACCAGCCAGTTTCCAGCGGTTGACGGACACCGTATTAGGAGATGCGAAGTACAATTTCGCGATGGCGTACATGGATGATGTCGTAGTGTTTTCCAGAAATTTTCGAATTTTTGGAACACCTGTCAATCGTCCTTACAAGGATGAAGCAGGCGGGGCTAACCATTAACCCCCGCAACGTACAGCTGGCATCGCCTAGGATCAGCCTTCTCGGCTTCTAGCTTTAACAAGCTAAAGGCGATCATGGAGTCTCCGGTTCCCGCTAACGTAAAAGCCTTGCAGCGTTTCCTAGCTATGGTTGGTTTTTCCAGGCAATTAATTCCTAATTGTGCTCAGTTAGCGCAGCCGCTCAACCAGTTGTTGCGCATTCCCACAGCGGGGTGGTGGTAGTGGTGATGGAATGGTGGTCAGTAAACACATCTTGGCATTCCGACATGGATTGGTCTGGCTCTCCATTCTGCTCCTCATTATGTTGTTGTGTAACCTCTTCCACTATCCTAGAATGGTCCTGCAGACTTTGAATTGGAGTGATAGGTATCTTCCTGAATTCGGCGTCTTCATCGAAGACAACGCAGGCTGTTTCAATGAGGGCTGCATAACTCCTAAGCTCTTTCGCGTGTACAAAAGATGCCTTTAGTTGCTTATCATCTCTGTTTTCTGCCACGCATTTACTTGACTCCTCACCTCTCATTTCGGGATTGAGATCGACATCGCTGCTCACTACATCAGTCCATGCAGTTCGGCTTTGATCTACTTCTCCATCTTCCTTATATCTATCTGAGGTGTCCTCGTATTCTAGCCCTGCAGTCACTGGATGTCTTACGACTTCTAGTTCCCTCGCTTCTGTATCGAGCTTTCGGTATTCCATTTCTAGAGCTTCATGATCATAAGCGTCAGTAGCACGCCTATTCCTTTGGCTAACTCATCAGTTACGGCACATTGAGTCAGTACCTGCGGTCTCCAGCCATCCCTTGTTTCTATCTCTAGCGGGACTTCCATCAGTTGTGCACGGATATGTGTCCAAAGGCCACTACTCAGCCTTATCTCGCCACTTTCTCTTTCATCTTTGGGGCACGAAACTATGCTCCTCCTTAGCACTGTTATAGTTCTTATAAGACTGTAAAGATCTTAGAACCATCAACTTAGAAAGGCAGTGACATACGTTTCCAAAGCGAAAACAGATACTATATATTGCTTGTCTCGCGAGCTTCCGCCAGTTCTAGAGTCCCGTTTGCCTGCGAGTCAAACTAAAGGGAGAGGTGTTTAATTTTAATGCGATTGCGTATACCGATAACACTGGACTGAAGAACTGCTTGGCGTATTAACTCACTCCAACGATAACGTCTGTGGTCCTTACTGCGCTTGATTTGAGGCATTTAGCTGGTTCACCGAAAGTCGAACTCCTCGACGCGACACACCTTGCCATGTTTCTCTCTTTCCTCTGATAATTCTTCATGCAACCTCCCATCGGGGACCCTATTCGTACAATTCTTCGAACGCCCGTTACGGTACATCTTGCGGATGAACAATTAAGGACGTCCATTCATGTAGCTCCCAGAGATGTCCATCTGATATTCATTTCAGGACATGGACGTTGGGATCTATTTCGAACGTCCGCAGGAGATAGTGTTCTGTCTGGGTAGAAGACGTAAGACATCCAGTGACTGCAGGGCCAAAATACGGGGACATCTCAGATGGATATAAGGAAGATGGAGAAGTAGATCAAAGCCGAACTGCATGGACTAATGTAGGGAGCAGCGATGTCGATCTCAATCCCGAAATGAGAGGTGAGGAGTCAAGTAAATGCGTGGCAGAAAACAGAGATGATAAGCAACTAAAGGCATCTTGTGTACACGCGAAAGAGCTTAGGAGTTATGCAGACCTCATTGAAACAGCCTGCGTTGTCTTCGATGAAGACGCCGAATTCGGGAAGATACCTATCACTCCAATTCCAAGTCTGCAAGACCATTCTAGGATATTGGAAGAGGCTACACAACAACTTAATGAGGAGCAGAATGGAGAGTCCGACCAATCCATGTCGGAATGCCAAGATGTTTTTACTGAACACCATTCCATCGCCATTACCACCACCCCGCTGTGGGAATTTGAACTCACACGCCGGCATTGGGGAGAAGAGCAGGAACAATCCTTCCGAGCTCTATCTCACGCAATCGCTAATACAGCCAGGATATATTTGCCCGACCTAAATAAACCTTTTGTTGCACAAACAGATGCTAGCGATTATGGTGTTTGCGCAGTTCTCTTGCAGGAGCATGACGCTATCCTCTGTCCAGTTGCTTTTGCAAGTCGCATGCTGAATCCGGCAGAACAGAATTATTCCATCACGGAAAAGGAGTGATTGGCGATCATCTTCGCTCTCAGGAAGGTTGATCTCTACTTGGATGGCAGCACTTTCACCGTCCAGACTGACCACCAGGCACTCTCATGGCTGCAGCGGCTTCACAACCCAGCTGGACGTCTCGCGAGGTGGGCCCTCAAGCTACAAGCCTACTCCTTCAAAGTGGAGTACAGGCTTGGCTCCACGAACGTGGTAGCGGACGCACTATCCCGTGCGCCTCTACCGAAAGGGGGAGAGGAAGGCACCGAGGTGCCTTCTCAACTTCTGGCAGCAGCACAAGTGGCACGGGACGGATCTTTGTCCTGGGGCACGGTCGTGAGCAGAGAGCAGCTCCTAGACGCTCAGAGAGCGGACTGCCTTTGTCAGCGGGTGTCTCAATGGTTAGCTGAGCAGGTTTCGGTGGACACCGGAACGACTGACGGACGGCACGACTCCTATCTGCTGGGCGAGGATGGCATCCTGTTCAGGTACATACCCCAGGCGGATGACGACGACGGTACATCCCCATTCAGTGTCGTCGTGCCACGGAAGCTGCGTAAGCCTTTCATACGTTACTTTCATGACTCGGATCTGGCAGGTCACAGCAGTGGCAGGAAAACTTATGAAAAGTTATGTCGTGTTGCGACATGGCCAGGAATGAGGCAGGACGTAACTAAGGATGTTCGTACTTGTCCGATATGCCAGAAAGCAAAACCTCGTGGTGGTTTACCCCGTGGGCGCTTACAGCGTGTTCAGAGCAATAGGCCCTGGCAGATAGTTGCTTGTGATGTGATGGATCCTTTTCCTCGTAGTCCTAGAGGTAACCAATACTTGCTTGTGGTTACTGACCATTTCACAAAGTGGGTTGAGCTGTTTCTTATCAGGACGCTAACTTCCCAGAGAGTGTGGGAAGGACTACTCGACACCTTTTGCCGGTTCGGGTTTCCCGCTCGGCTGATCACTGACAACGCAACCTACTTTACAAGTAAGGTGTTCTCGGATTCTTGCGCTGTCTTATAGGCATTCACCACAAAAATATTTCTCTGTATCACCCTCAGGCTAACATTACCGAACGTGTTAATCGGAACCTGAAGATGATGTTGGTTGCTTTTGCTAGTCAGCACCACCGTGATTGGAATCTTCACCTGACTGAGCTGGCTTCGCTACACCGACGATGATCAACAGATCTACAGGCTTCACCCCGGCGTTCCTGAACTTGGGACGAAAGGCTCATTTTCCAGTAGAGGATGCCCTGTGCCTCCGGGATGGCAGTACCCGGGGCTCCTTATTCAAGGTATGCTGAGGACCTCCAGAGCCAACTGGACGTTCCAGCGCGGACGGATCGTTAGAACTTGGACGTCGAAAGGTTGGACCAGGCTCGCCAGTACAACCGTGGACGACGGAATCTCACCTACAGCGTTGGTGACCTTGTCCTTCGACGGACTCACCCGCTTAGTGATGCGTCACGTGGCTTTGCAGCTCGCTCGCAGATAGGTGGGATGGCCCCTTCGAGGTAAGTGCGTGCTCCTCCGGCCTCACTTACAGGCTTCGTCGCTGTGACACGGGCGAATAAACGGGGTCAGTACATATCTCGGACCTGAAGACTTACCACCTCCGTGACCGCCAGGGCGAAGAGGCACATCTTCAGCCTCCTCCAAGACCTGGACCAAGATCCCGTTCTCGGACCTTCCTCGTCAGTCGCTACAGTTTGCGTCCCCGCAGGCGGCGCACGGAGCCGCCACTATCCAACCGTAGTGCTCTTTCGTAGTTGGTTTTTCTTAGTGTGATTTCTGTTTCGCGGTCTTCAGCTATAATGTTCTGGGGGAGAGCCTTTTAAGGTTCTCACGGTCGGAAATTGCTTTCTCACCGTGTTCCCCTTTTCTTTCCCGCAGTTACCATGCCTCCCCGTGGGAGGTACTGCAGCAGGAGGGCTCCCCCTCCGACACGATCCTCGCCCGAAGTTGTTGGGCCCTCTCGCCGGTCCCGTTCTCCACTCAAGACCACTCCGGTGACGTCCACCAAGAGATCAGTAGCCGCTTGGACTGTGGTCTCGCAAGGGAGACTGGTAGGCTGGGTATCACGTTCGAAATGGAGCTCCCAGCCCCGCCCTGTCTGTGGAGAAGATACATCAAGGGTCCAGCTCCCTTTCCGAGGACTAACTTTGGCAGAGAGACACCCCTGCGATCCCCCTATTCCACTGTCCGAAGACGAAGCTTGACAACTCTGTCGCCTGTGCGGTGTACCAGAACTACATCGGCGTGCACACCGTCAGGGCCAGCTCCACCAGTCCAAACTTGAAGCCTCCCGATTACCGCCCGTGCAACCACTGACGTCTCTGCTGCCCTCGCCACCCTACGACGTCACCGACCTGACCTTCTGAAAGAAACTGGAACCTCTCCCCTCATGCGCCCGCAGGTGCCTATCACTTTCTCCACACCAGGCTCCTCCGTTCTTCGAGCGCCGGCCGACGACCACATGGACGATACGGTTCTCGATACGCCAGATGAAATTGTAATGGTGTGAGCTGCTGGGGTAGGGGGATGTGGCTCCTTCATGACATTTTGTCACGTTTAAAATGCCGGAGTTGCATTTGTTTGTTAACGTATTGACTGTTCCTTCTTTTCTTATTTTTTTCATTGTGACTTCTATTAGAGGAGGGGGTAGTTGTCGTGAATGCGGCCACCACACATAGATGGCACCAGGCAAAGCCCGTATCTAGGTCAGGTGCTTGTCTCACGCGTGGTGGGAGGGGCATTTGCTTTGACGGATCAAAAACCGCGAGAGCGTGGACAGAGGCTGGAACGGCTGGCCTCGGAGACAATGCTCGGACCCACACAACCATCGACATCTCAGGGATATCCCGAGGATGTCCTGAACAGGATATAAGAACATTATAGGGACATTCGAGTACTACCAAGGGACGTCCTAAGGACGTTCCAGGGACTGCAAAATACGTATCTTTGGATGTCCTAGCCAAATCCTGAGGATATCCGATGCGACATAAGTAGGACTATCTCTGGACAACTTTTCCCTACAGCCAGTCAGAAAATTCTGTCCAACGGATGTCCATCGGATATACTCTCACGGAGATACGGATATCCGCAGAATAATGAAATTCCTCCAGCGAGTACTAACGGAGATCCACTTGGCGGGACTTCAAAATTTCTACGAACGTTCACTTTGCGGATATAACCAGGAGATACAGACGTAAAAAGGAGCTCTCTGGGATGCAGCGTGTATCTCAAGCGAGTGTTACTTTTTTAATTTTTAGTGCTTTGTAGTAGAATGTTAAGCGTCTTTCCGCCATTGTTTTAACAACTGCCGGTGGTTTTGTTTTCTGTTGCTCCGCTTTGTTTCTCATGAGGGGAAATAAGCGCAGCGTTTCAAAAAAAAAAAGAGTAATGTGAGATTCGGCCACTCAGCCGAGAAACTTTGGAAATGAAGTGGCATTCACTTCCAAACAGAAAACAGGCACTGTAAATTGGTGTTCTCGCGAACTTCTACACATTCGAGAGCCCTGCTCGCCTGTGAGTCGAAATGAATGGTGAGATGTCTAAGTTTAATTCGATCGCGTACACAAACAACAGTGAAATAAGAAATTGCTTTGCGTATTAAGCTACAGTGGAAGTAGTGTCTCTGTTTCTTACTGATTTGGTTTGAGAAAGTGAGTTGGTTCATAGAAAGTCGAATTTGTGCAGTGCTACATCGTCCCGCGTTTCTCTCTTGCAATACTTGATCCATACAGCATCCCATCACGGACCTATAATAATTCGGATAATCCGCGAAACAGCCGTAACAGGACCTACTGCGGTAATAAGGCTACGGATATCCCTCCATAAATACCCCAGGGGAGTCCCACGGAGGGCCATTTTCGGATATGAACATTGAGATCTATTTCGGACGTCCGTGGGAGATGGTGTTCTGTCTGGACAGGAATTTATCCCCATGTTATCCCCTGTTTCTCCACAGGACGTCCCAAAGAACGTGGGAAGCACTTTGCTAGTTAAAGCTGCATGGTGACGAACAACATGTCATAATTGAGATTCAATGACAAATTATGTATTTGATGAACTTGCACATGTAAATGTAGATGCACTTATGGATTAACATATCTAAAATAGTTTACTGTATGCAAGGACTAACCTGCATGAGAAAAACTGCGGCTACAGCGTATAGATGAATACTTGCTGCAGCACACCAAATGACATCTATGCATCAGTTAAAAGCGAAACCGCCGCGCGTCTGCTCATTATGTGAAGATTCACTGGAAAATCCTTGATAATGGATTTTCGAGCTGGGAGTTTCATCCGAATCAAGACTAAAGTCATGTTGCGTGTCAGCATGCAATACATCATCCCTGCTCCAAACGGCACCGGCGTAAAGTGTAGCGACCGTCTCTTGACATCTACGATGTGCATACACACAGCGCTTGTTCCTTACTTTTGACATCGCAGACTCAGGCGTACATCATGACGTACATCACATATGTTTAAAAAATGAAGTACCTCGGAGATGTACACGAAACGAGAGTCTGCAGGCCGCTGCGTCGGGTAATTAAAAGCCTGGTGGCACAACGCAACGTACAACGAACAAAGCAAACATGCAAGCATGGGAGCAAGCGGAGCAAGAGAGCGGTGTCTATGGCGATCGCGTTCCCGCAACAGCATGCGCTGTTCAATGGCAAATATTATAAGGCTGGTTTCGGTTTTCGTAACTCCGTTTCACGCTTAAATTTCGCTCAATAATTAAGCTTCCCCAATGTATATTCATTCTGTAACGTCTGTTCGGAATTTCGCACTGTCGCATTTGCAATAATTGATTAAAAATCAATTTTTGTACAATGATTTGTGCATAATAATTTTTAACAAAATCATTTGTACAGTTCATTAACTCTGCGCCGACTCTGCGTTTGACAAAAATCCGTTTTATCTACATAGTACTGCAGGAATGCAGATGCGCGACCGTTCGTGCGCGTTTCACATCTGCATTATCCTAAGGATGTCATGATGACATCTGGTGTAGAGGACGTCTTTAGAACATGTTAGAACATGCAGGATATCCACAAAGCCGTCCCAGGAACGTCCCACAGACATCTAAAACGGATCCGGACGTCTGGATCAGAATGGGGTATCCCTGAGACGTCGGTAGTTGTGTGGAGAATTACTGACTTCGTGGAGCTTGTGGAACATTCTGCGTATAGCCTTAGAAGAGACAGATTGCCTGTTCACGACATGTGAGTAGTTTCTTTTCATATCTTGACGTTGTCTGTGTTTCACGTTTGTGTTTCACGTCTGTGTTTTCGTTGTCACGTTTCCAAGGGGATCGAATGGACGGGCTTTGCCCCCGAGAGTGGAAACAGGTTCCCACAACCTCTACCCGAGAAACGTCATGGTGACGTTGGTAGACACACTGAAACCGAAACAAATCGGAAGGGGAGGGCCGGGTTTCACGAACGCACACATGTTCGCTGCCTCCTATTGAAAGAAAAGTAGGACCGAAGGTCGCGTCCCTTTCAGCGACCATCGTAATCCCCTCAAGACCCTGGCTTTCGGACGGAACCTTGTTCGCCTCTAGATTCGAGCGTAGTCCAACCCTACCAAATTGGTGGCGCTGTCGAACACTATGACGTCATTTGTATACAAACAGGGAGAGGTCTGTTGGGTGCATAGTAATTAACTATTCGGTTCTTCGTTTTCACTCTGCGCGGTAACAAAGCTGAAAGTGAGTCTGTCCCGGACGACATGTACAGATGAAAAATGGGGCGGCGGCAACTTCAGAGCGAAAGTTCGGGGGGGGGGGGGGGGCCCGTAGCGGAAATTCAAGGGGGCGACCGCCCCCTCTGCCCCCACCTTCCGACACCCCTGGAGGTGTTGTTTGGAATGGCGAAGCGGAGATTTCGTGACAAAACATTTTCATAAACTCCTCCAATTTAATTCTAAGAATATATATCCTATTGTACCTATATGCACAATCAGCTTCAACTTCAACTTCGCTCCGCCTTCATTATTTACGCGAAAATGACATGTTTCGTAGCTCACGTTAGGCCTATTGAAGACCGCGATCCCAAGAAAATAGTAGGAAAGATGCCAGTGATGTGTAACATTTTGCATTACATTATTGAATTTTTCTATATCTTTGCCCACTTTTGATTTGATCTACTTACGTTATGCGATTAAAAGTTCATACCTGCTGTCGTCTGTGTACGAAGAAACGGTCCTGCCGCTCTACTGGCCAGGCTGCCAGCATCAATTTCGACTATTTTTCTGCTGTCCTGGGCCTTCCCGACATGCCTCTGTATGCAGATGGCGTTGATAAAAGTGGTCGCAAAATCCATCATATTGGTCTGTCACCAGGGGAAAAGTGGGTGGAGCTTCAGGTATATGCAGGTCGCAGGTCTATGCAGGTCAGGCATATAGCCAGGCTCCCTTATATACACGGCACTGCATGCGAGCCAATACTGGCGCTCAAAGGGTCAGAGCACTAATCCGTGTGAGGCGAACAACGAAGCTTTCTCTTTACGGCTGTAGTTCCGTAACCAGGCTTATGGCTTTTAAGAATATAGTCTGTGTTTAAAATGCAATAATGCGTATCTAAAAATGTACTTATAAAAGTGCATTTGAATAACACCACCTGAAGCACTTCTACAGCAGCAGGGGAGACACGGCATGGCTAAGCCTAACGAATTTGGAGGTTGCCATCTTGTGAAAGGTAGAGAAGCGTTGAGACGTATACAGGGTGTCCCAGAAAACGTGTCATTGAATTATAATGAAAAACTACACCACCTATAATCATGCGGTCAACGCCATTTGTTCTTACTAGGCTTTTGCGACCTCCTGATGTGAATGTCATGTAACGTCAGTTTAATTATGTAACTGTTTGCTAACTGAACTCGGAAACTTGCTAAGTAAAGGCGACTTTGTTTCCCCACCAATGTGAAGAGCGTGCCGAATTTACTCAAACTAATAATAATTGACAGGGATATTGAGGAGCTATCCCACCGAAAAAAATTGCCGAACATCATGTTCATCGGAGCTCTCAGAGGGTAGCGCGTGACGAATTTTTCAGCGCAATCGTTGTCAGTCCGACCGAAAGGAGGTTGGAAACCCAGCCCACATCAGCATTGTAGAAAGAGATAACACAGGCAGGTCCCCCAAGGTCGCCATTTTCCCATGTATTTGTTCCTATCCCGATGCATGCAATGCCGGAGGCCGCCCTTAGATACCCCATTGTTACCAGACGTTGGCTTGCGTTTGATTGTAGCGCGCTAAAGATCCAGTTGAAGCACAATCCAAGCCAGGCCAAGTCACCGAAGGAGAAAAGGACGACTGCGCCTGCGGCGCCTGGTACGACAGGTACGCTATGTGATGCACGCAGCCGTGCACTAGATCCTTCTGATCGCTCAACACGTTTAAAAACGGGACCGAAAAGTGAAACACTACACAGAAAGTTGTTATACGCGTTTTATTTGGACATCTAAAGACTAGATTCATTCGCAGAAACAACAAAAACATTTTGCCGCTAAACTTAGTGCGCTGAAGTGATCCGGAACGGCAACAGTGGGGTATCTAGTGGCGGCCTTCTTCGTTGCACGCTTTTCCGAGGTGAGTTTGGGGGACCTGAACACAGGCATGGCTGATCGCATCCGGCTTCCGCTGGGAAAATGCCTTCCCTTTCCCAATTTCAGCAACTATCACTCTGTGGGCTGGGTTTCCAATCTCTTTCGTCGGACTGACAGCGACTGCGCTCAAAAAGTCATTATCTATATTTGTTAAAAGTCAAAAAGTCGCCATGCTCGGGTGCTCCGAAAAGCATGATGTTCGGCTGTTTTTTCCGATGGGATAGCTCCTGCATATCACTGTCAATTATCCTGAATATGAGTAAATTCAGCACGCTCTTCTTATTGGTGGGGTAAAAAAGTGACCTTTTACTTGGCAAATTTCCGGGTTCAGTTCGCAAATATTGACATAATTAAACTTACGTGACATGACATTCAGATCAGGAGGTGGCAAAGACTTACTAAGAACAAACGCCGTTGATTTTAGGTGGCGTAGTTTTTTTTAATTATAATTCAGACACGTTTTCTGGGACACCCTGTAGACTAGTTCACGCGCCTGACGTCACACTCTAGCGGTGGCGCTGCAGTCAGCAGATAGTCTGCTTGGTGTGGGCAAAACAGCAATCAATTGAGGGAATTGGAGGGATCGTTCTCATGCAAAGTGAGCATGCCGCAAAGCTGTGCATCCTCCGGGTACACCACCCGATGGGAAGGGTGGTGTAATCACTTTTCATCAGTTTCCACGCAACGCAGAACGAAGGAATCGTTTGATCGCTGCAGTTAAACAGAAAGATTCCCTGACACCGCCCTTGTGAGATTCCCTTACGATACCTGTGTACAAATAAACGACGCTAACATGAATCGGTGCACGGTAGCAAATTAGCGCTGTTCTCAGAAACGCCTGTTCACCCCTGTCCCCCACTCCTTCCTGCTGTCCTCTCTCCGTCTGTCCACATCTGTACGTCGCTCATAGCCACAGTTGCTTCGCGGCACTAACACGCAATAAAAAAAAAACAAAAAAAAACGCCCTGCTCAAACAGCTCGCCTAAGGTGAAGTAATTGTATGCTTCCAGTGACTTGTACGCTTGTGGAGTATCAGCAGTGAATTGGCTCCGCGAAAATATTAGATAAACTACAATGAGATTGTGAGTGGCGGCATGTTTTGCGGCTGGGCTGTCCAGTTGTCGACGTGCAGCGCAAAGGGATCGTCATGTTGTAATGTATACCGTTCATAAACAACTTCGTCTTGTATAGCGACACTTGTCTGATTCCTACAGAGCTCCATATTATTCGGTTATTGTGGAAGGAGACAGGCGAGAACGGTGTAGTAGTGCAACACGGCCGATGTCGCACTTGCGGAAAGCATTCAGAGCTGCGTTCAGTTTGTTTTGCCCACACCAACCCCGCGCATGCCCAGATGGCGCCTCTATACATTCGGTTAGGTTAGCGGACCTGGGTTAGGTAAGGTCTGGTTAGGTTACACAGATTGAGGGGGGTCTTTACCTTCAAGGGCGCCGCGTAACTTGGCCACAAGCTTGGAACGCTTCTTAGCGGTCTTGCCTGTCTTTTTTTCGGCAATCCTATCCCAGTCCACTTCGTCCTCTTCGGTCATTATATGGACGCGGATGTTGTTTCGGTCGTAGGTAACAAATTCCGGTTCTCTCTGGTCCCTTGGCAACTGGACAACAGCTCGTACCACGACCTACTCTATACTAGTATAGTAGTAGGTCATGGCTCGTACATCAATCCAGCCAGCGGCGAATGGCCGCGTGCCGCTAGCCTTACGTTGCCAATTTCTTCTTCTTCTTGGTGGCCCTTGCGTCATTTTATTGACGAGTGCTCCGTCTGCGGATATGACGGCACGTTTGCGGGGGGGGTCCACTTCGGATGAAACCGTACCACACTTATCTTAAGGCGTCCGACGAGAATACCAGAGAAATCACCAAAGACGAATGACATGTCTCTCAGAAGAGCGGTCAAGAATGCAGTTACCTAGTGTTGAAAACTGAGGCTCCTCATACGTTAGAGGTGTTAAAAAAAATAAAAATAAAGGCAAAATGATTCTATTGTCTAATGGTGAAAATTGTGGCTCCTCAGGGGGAGGCGTCTCTAAAAAAAAACCGACAAGGATTTCATTAACTAATATTGAAGATTGACCTTCCTCATAAGAAAGCGGTCTCACAGAAGAACGGAAGAAGAGACAAGGTTTTTGACGATAACGGAAACGGAAACGCATACCACGGTCCTCCATTACCGGAAACAGAAACGGAAACGAATTTACCCTCCGGTATTGCGTTCGGGTAATGACAATTCCTGTGGTGCTATGACATTTGAGTGACTTTTCATTTTTTGTTTTTGTTTTGGCGACTCCATTTCCTGTAATGCTCTAAATACGACATCAGAGCATGGCATGGAAAGAACCCGCAGTACTAGATCTCGAGGGTGCATCTGTCGCTTACCTCGTCACAGTCCTCATAGCACCATGACTATACTCCACCTTTGCACGAGGATGATAGCCTACGATTTTTACGAGGGGTGTTTCTTTTCCAAGATCCGATGAGACACAAAACGGAACGGAAATTAAAAAATGCGGCAATTTTTGCGGTAAACAAGAACAACTTTATTTCAGGATAATGGGTGAGAAGTTTCATCGCCGGGGGCGATACTCTACCCCATTGCTGGAGGTGAAGCAGGGTATGAAGGAATGGGTCCCGTTACAATGAGGATCGAAGTCCTGTGGCGTCCAAAAAGGCGAAGAGAGCCTTGAGGAATGAGCGTTGGCGAGCTGGATGCGGCCAGGGACCAAGCAATTTGGTGAGGGAGAGGGGACGGGAGTCGAGCTTGTTGAGGGAGGCGGAGAGTACGGAGCGGGAAGGGTGGTAGTGTGGGCAGTGGAGAAGAATGTGCTCGAGATCTTCAACAGCACCGCAGTGACTGCAGTGGGGAGAATTAACTTGTCGCAAACGGTAGCGCCACTGTGCTGTGAAGGCCACGTCGAGGCGCATTCGATGAAGTAATGCGGCGTCTTGACGAGAGATATGTGCTGGCATGCGGAAAGCGAGCGCTGGGTCAACTCTGCTCAGGCATGGCGGGGGGTAGTATGTAGGCGGTCCGTTGGCGGGTTGCTAGAGGACTCACAAGGCTTGAAGTATGGACCGCCGATCGCCTCTCAGCAGTGCAATACGCGTCCGTGTCCGAGACGAGAGAGCTGCTTCGGCGGCGCTGTCCGCCAGTTCATTGCCTTCGACACCGCAATGGGCGGGACCCCATTGGAGAGCGAGCCTATGTCCTGCTTCGTAGACAAGTTTGTAAGCGGTTAACACATCCATAACCAACGGGGCGGAGGAGCCTCGGATGCCAGAATTTTTAATTGCTTGCAGCGCAGATGCTGAGTCAGTAAAGACCACCCAATTCCGGGGTGGGAATGGAACGATGTGCTGCAAAACGAAAAGTATGGCCTAGAGTTCCGCAGCTGTGGATGATGTACAATGCCAAAGGCGACGTCCTTGAACTACGCCTTCGTCGGCGATGACAAATGCTGACGCGGACTTGCCATTTGGAGATGCGCCATCGGTGTGAGCGGCGGTAGAGGTAGAAAACTTCGCGTCGACGAGAGCGTAAAAATGGGCTGGAAGGACTTGAGGGGAAACCTGAGCTCTGCGGACCTGGCGGTCAGGAAGACGTGGGAAGGTGGGTGGCACAGACAGAGCCCAGGGGGCGTTCGGCGGTGTGACAGTCCAAGGTGTGAAGCCGGTGAGAGCGTAGCGTGTTCTCTGCGCCACGCGATGGAAATCACTTTCAGGACGGTATCGAATTTTCCTGAGGAATGGGTGACGGGGAACGTTCGCACGCAAACGTAGGAAGTGTCGAGCCGTTTCCTGCTCACGGTGGACCTCCACCGGGAGTTCTCCAGCTTCATTTAGGACTTGCCGTGTTTCAGTCATTCTTGAGACGCCAAGGCAGCGACGAAGGCTTCGGGCGAACAGGGACCGAGGGGTATTGAACGATGTTGTAGAAACCCTATGCAAGACTGGAAGGCTGTAAAGCACAGTCGCCCTCACCTTAAAGGAAAGCGTTTTCAAGGTGTGTAGGGGATAAAGAAGAAAACGACAGAGACACTGAAGGCTATCACCTTGCAAGAGTTCCAACAACTACATGAATGACGATGAAATGAGGTTCCAGAACTGCTTTGAACAATGGAGAAAGCGGTGGGACAAGTGTATTGTGTCTCAGGGAGAGTACTTCCAGGGTGATTAAATTTTGAAAATGTTCTGGGAAATTTTTGTGGAAAATTTTACGAATCTTGAAAAAAAAAAAAAAATTGGTTATTTTTGGGTACCCCCTCATATATGTGACGATGCGATGTTAGCATCTCACCGTGATCTCAGCAAAAACCACAGTTGTTAACACTGCTGCATTCTAATCGCTAGGGGCGTGGTCTACACTGCTAAGCTAGGGTGCATGGATACGTATTAGCTCCCTAGCAGAGGGAGCTATAGGATTCAGGCACCCTATGGTAAGCCACCTATCCTGGGGATTGCGACAGAATTTTCAGAACACCGGGCAACTCTCACATCACTGCTATTGGGGTGTGAGGTCCGACTTGCGTTGTGCAGCATACCTCTTCTGTAATCTGTATTCACTGCTTCTAGCTATTAGTAGCCGTTATGATCATCAGCTCGAGCTTATGTTCACTGTTAAAGAGGAGGTATGCCGCACAACGCGCACCATGGGGGCGCACCATGCACGCATTGAGTGTCAGCCTGTCATCAGAGTGAGAAGGGGTGACAGCGGGAGGAGGAGGATAGGAAAAAGCGACTGCATGGAAAACGGAACCCCACAGGACACTAGAAGGCTTTGCGGATTCACATCGTTTATACTGGAACACAGAAGCTCGCTGCGGTTTTGAATTTGCAGATTAGAAACCTCAAGGTTGTGGCTCTACAACTTCGCAAATAAACCATCGACCTATTTTCACTAATTAACGATATTCTTTCTCAAGGTTAATGAAAACTTGCACCGATTTCTGACACCTTTTTAATTTTAAGTACGTCGTGTCGAGAATACAATATGCATCAACCCTTTCGAAGGAAAAACGCTCCAGGAATTTAAGAACATTTTGGTCTGCTTCTCGTGACGCACCTTGTATGTATGTAGAGGTGTACGCGGGTAAGTAAACTCGCACTCACACCCGTCGATGCGGGTACACCCGCATTGTACCTGCAACCCGCAGCGACATTGAATTTCTATTCGCAAGTGACAAAACCGCGCGGGTATCTGCGGGTAACCACTGGTATACCTGGACGTGAGCACCTCTCGCGTCTCCAACGAACTACAGGGGGCGCTCTGCTCCTTTCAAAATGGCGGATGGAAGTAGTATGAGCGATAAAAGGCTCTCTCTGTCCGATATCTTATGTTTTGTAAACCTCTCAGAAGATTCCCGGAGTTTGATGGAAGGTGAAAGGCTACTTGACGCGGAACACGTGATATTATGTGGAAAGACTGAAGAAAGCACGTCGGGTGTTGAAATTGTAGCACTGTGCGTCTCGACAAGTGCGCTGAAATGGGATCCCCACGTAGTGACAGCAAGCTTGAAAGCTCAAAACGACTCCTTTCGGGTATCCAAGACCAGTTGCACATGCAAGGCAGGGAACTCGGAATCCTGTAAACATGAAGTCGGTGTGCTTTTGCTATGTAACAGGTACGTGTACATTGACAATTTGCGCCGCATTTCTCCCTTGACGAGTACCATTAACTTAGCTGTCGTTACCAATCTCGTGCATTTTTTTCAGGAAGGGTGTGGCGAACCTGGACAATATATGCTGCACAGATATTGAATGCTGGTGGAAAGTGAGGGGCGGGAAAAGGCCATACGACGAAATTTTTCCACTGGAAAACTACTGTCACGTAAAGGCAGTTCCAGCCCCATTTGTCTCGCCAGCTGACAGATCTGACGTAGTCAAGAGCGCCATTATTGCATTGTGTCCACATTCAGTCATTGCAAAGCACAGGTATATAAACGCATGCATTAAACTGTACTGGAAAGTCTGTATCTACGAGCAATCGAGGTTCCCACTTTGATGCACTGGTAGAAATGATAAAGTGTAAAGCCCATCATTCATGCATCAGTATTATTATGCAGTAGCATAATGTGTTATTCTGTGCTTAGTGATTGCTCCTTAGGGTAGCTAGATTACATTATTGTGCTGTGTGTAAGCATCGACCTTTTCTGCTTTTACTTTCAGTAAGAGGCAACGCACTGGGATTTTGACAAGGTTTGCTACACAGAATGAACCATGTTAACAATCTTGGTTAGAACGAATGGTTTAGTAACACTAGTGTTTGTAATCTTAGCTTGCAGTTGAACAACGTTCAAGCTGGCGACCACATCCCCGAAATACTGGCACACTGCAAGAACAGTGCAGTTCTTCAGGAAGTGTGTGCAAGCGACAACTCACCACATGAACCAAAAGTGATGGAATTCTACCAGGAACATGTCATCATTGATAAAATGACAGCAGCAACACTCATGAGTGACACCTTGCACAACAAGGTGCTGTGGTTAGAGCAGAGAAAAGTCCGGATAACCGGTAGGAGTTATTACTTCTCTTCGCATTCCAGTATTGTATCAACTGGTACGGCTTGCAATACGATTACGTGCAGTTTGCATACTGTGGTGAAACGGTACCCTGCCAGCCAACGACAGAGACTGTACTCACTTTGCATTTTTCCACTCGACCACTCCTGGTTGTCACCAGTGTTTGAATGTCTGTTCTGTTTTCGGGAAGAATTTTTCCTAAAATATTAAACAGTGAATTGCAGATTGCAAGCAACACTAGCTTGCAACGGTGTTGTGTCATCTGCAGTACCATGTGATGTTTTATCACATGCATGTTTTATACTTTTGTAGGTACAACATGCTACCCTTTGTACACTTACAAGAAAGAAGACTGGAGAAAAAAGGTTCACACTACACTCCACGCCACGTTTACTGGCAATCAAAACACCCAGTATGGAATTGCCATGGAGGGCAAAGCACGCGAACTGTACAGACAACAACGAAACAGCGAGACAGCGCTGTGTGGACTTGTGGTGCCTTCAAGCAATCCGTGGCTCGGTTTCACGCCAGATGGTATTGTGTTCCAGAACGGCACACCAGAAAGGCTACTGGAGATCAAGTGTCCTGTTAAAGGCAAAAAAGACACTGCCAATGCTGTTGCTGCTGGTTGCAGTTTTCTCACGTGTGTTGATGGCTCTTACAAGCTCAAGGAGAGACACACGTATTATGCACAAGTTCAGCTTGGCATGGCCGTTTTAAATGTTGCGACCTGCGACTTTGTTGTATATTCAAGTTTCTACAACACCATCTGTGTTGTGAAAGTCCCCTTCAACAAGGATTTCTGCTTACGCATGCTTCTTCACTTAAAGGCTATATATTTTAAACACATTGTGCCCATTCTTTGTGACACTGAAGCGGACATACAAAAGTGACTGTGCGTGAAGCTCTTCCATGTGTAAAGTCAAAGACAAATGAATAGAGCATATGAAAAGCTTTACTGACAGCAAATAAATGGTATAACAAAGAATTACACACACTGTGCTACGAAGAATTTTTTCCAGCTATAAACAGAACGGTAATCACAGTATTGTTTTGTTCACATAAAGTAGACACATTTGGAGAGAAAGAAAAAACGGCATAACTCACAGGAAACGCTCATCTGCCAGGATAGGTGGTGACAAGTTCGTTAGAGCTGTTGCAATGGTAACTATATCATATCAGCAAGCGGAACCATATGCCACGGAAGTCTATGACTTAGTATCTTAAAAATTTTCATTCTTTGAATAGCGCTTTCAACGTGGACTCTAGCTGACGCTATACTTTTTGTCAACAGTGCTTCCTGTTTTGTGAATTGCTTCTTCTGTCGAAGAAAGGGAGGTCTGACAACAGTTATGAAGTTTTTTGTACATGTAGAGTCAATGAGGAAGCCCTTATCAATCATGACCTGGTCACGCCCTCGAGTGAGAAGGTCCACTATGTTGCTTTGATCAAAAATGACTTTGTCCGATGAGCGTCCTCCATACCCCTTACTTATATATGTGATCAGCCCTCCTGGAGAGATGCCTACCATATACTTAATCGTGTTCCCACCTTTGTAGTGAGAGTACGTCCTTACTGCACATTGAAGGCACTTTGGTACTGCTACTGATATCTCTGTGCAGTCAAGCACGACTCTCACCTGAGAGAACTGTTGAAAGCAAATCGGCATGTTGTTCTGAACTTCTGTTCTTGTTGGCCAATAAATGGTACATCTCAAAACTGTGCTGAGGGCCTTCAGTGTGGCCCTAATGACTGAGCTACATGTTGTAGGTGAACAGCCAAACATGTGTGACAAAAAGTCAAATGATAAAGTGTGCTTCATGACAAGCATTGTGAGGACCACCCTGTCCTTTGTGCTCAGTGCACTCTTCGATGAAGTCGGCATGCGATGCTCGATTTCGTTGCAAAGGAATTCAAGTAGTTGGAGGCTGCCAATTCCTATCATAGACCGCACGTTTCTTTCGGTGAGGAGAGCTGTAAATTTAAAACTTTCGAAATCGCCCGAAGTGACTTGTGTGCCCACATTGCTCGTCATACTGCTAGAAGATAGGTTCTTGAGCAACTCCTGTGTATCCTCTTCCTGCTCTGCACTGGTACTTGTGCTGCTGGCACTGCAGACAAACATTTCTTCGCAACTCTCTGTGCATTCAGGAGAAGTGTGATCCTGTAGGGAATGACGTTATGTTATCTTCCATTCACGAACTCACAGTATATACTTGCGACTAACTGAGTTATGCCAAGCATACTAGAAAAATTGTGAATTCGAGCCAGAAGAGAAGAAATGTAGAGACAGAAAATGCTTAGACTGAATCAGGTTGAAGGAGCTGCCAAACAAGAGAAGAGAAAATCTGTTAGGCTGAGTAGGTCAAGCATGTGAGAAATGAATGGTCAGCAAACACCTCGAACTTGGAGACTGAAGTTTTGCTAGCCTCAATGAAAATAGTAGCATCCTCTGTAATCACGGGGAAAATTGGAGTCACCATTATTTCCATGGGCTCACAGGATTCATGCCTCTTTTGCCTTTGGAGGCGTCTCTGCTCAAGCTGTTCCTTCCGTTCTATCTTCAACTGTTCCTTCTTGGCATCATGAGTTGAGAGAACTGGCAGATTCTCAGAAGGCACTACCGCCTTCTTCAAGCGTCACTTCTGGCTGTGGAGATCTGGATGATTGCATAGCATATAGTCATTTCTCAGCTAAAACGTGTTAATGTTGCTGCTCTATTTCACGCGTGCGCCAACATATGAAGTACGGAGTAACGCATATAATCAACACATTTTCCCTGTCGTAAATACGCAATACCTACCTGGAAAGAAGTAGTCCTCCTTCCTGATATGTTTTGAACAGACGAGCATAGCTTTGGAGACCTTCTTCCCGATCCGTAAAACGCGAACCCATTCGTTCCGCCGGTTTACAGTCTGACCGTTCCGAATGCACGTTTCTGCAGGCCCAGGGAAGTTGTGAAATGCCACCTCTCTGTCCTTTGGATTCTTAGGGGGGAACTCCATAATCAGCACCACCGGAAAGTCGGACGCTCCGCTTGCCTACACTTGCATACAGCCCTCCGCGTCTGAATCATACTCTTCTCGCTAATTCCGTTGGCCGCCGCAAGGCGGACACGCGTACGCTGGAGAAGCGATATCTTTTCTTTTGTTGTACATACAGCTGGCACTTCTCATCTGACTGGCGGACGTGCTCACAAACGTTAAAGAGCAAGGGTTACCTGCATAAGCTGTGGTCATTTTTTTCATTTCATTTATTTTATTTTCTTCATTTATTCAGAACCTAAAGGCCCTAAAAGGGCATTACATGGGTGAGTAGGTCAGGCAACAGTACAACGATAATAAAATATTGAAAGAAGAATACAGGTTATAGCAAATACATGGTGACATAAATACGGCATAATCACTTTAGTAGTCGTGGATTATCTAACAATTCAACAATTAACAAAGGATGGTCAAGAAGGCGGAAGAGCAAAACCCTGTTTCGAATGATTATGCCTGATCTAGAGTGTCGTGGAAGCGAGTTGGTGAAACGAGGGACACTATGTCGTGTGAGAGGTTATTCCAAGCAACTGAGGTGCGCGGGAAGAATGAGCCGGTGAACCTTGATGTTTTGCAGGCGAAACGTGTCACTTTGTATTGATGGTCAATGCGAGAAGAGATTAAATGAGCTGGGACAATGTATGGTCGTACAGCGAGAGGAGAATGGAACATCTTGTGGAAAAGACAGAGGCTGGCTATGACCCTTCGTCGACTTAATGGTGGAAGGTCAAGGGATTGTTTTAGTCCAGAGATGCTAGTGCCACGGCGATAGTTATTCGTCATCAATCGCGCAGCCCTGTTTTGAATCTTTTCAATCTCGTCAGATAAATACAGGGCCTGGGGATCCCAAACAGCGGAATCATATTCCAGCTGGAGGCGGACAAGGGTTAGATAGGAAAGGCGCTTGATGTCAGCTGAAGCTAAACGGAGGTTACGTCGCAGGTATCCTAAAGTACGAGTAGCCTTGGCAGTAATGTTAGCGATATGCAGATTCCACGGCAGATTAGATTGTAACGTGACGCCTAAGTATTTGTAAGATGTATTAGAAGGGATAATAGCACTGGTGTCGAATCGGTACGTATGAGGAAATTTCGGTTTGTTCCTGCAAAATGGGACGTGACAGCGTTTATCTATGTTTAGTGGCACAAGCCACTTCTTACGCCACTCATGTATTATTAAGAGATCTTGTTGGAGGTTAGTGAGGTCGTTAGTAGTAGTTATGCGTCTATAAACTACAAAATCGTCAGCAAACAACCTTATACTTGAGGTGATGTGAGACGGAAAGTCGTTAATGTAGATCATAAAGACTAGTGGACCAAGAACAGTGCCTTGTGGAATGCCTGACGCAACGTCGACGAATCCAGAAGTGTGGTTATTAACTGCGACTGACTGTGAGCGCGTAGTGAGAAGATCCAGGTTAGGATGGACGGGTCAATGGACAGGCATTGGAGTTTTAGTAGCAGCCGATTGTGAGGAACGCACACTGTCGAAGGCGCGAGAAAAATCTAAGAAGACAGCGTCAGTCTGCTAGCCTTTGTCAAGGTTGTCACGTAGGTCGCGTACAAACTGTGCGCAAGTTGTGTTTCGCATGAATGACCCTTGCGGAAACCATGTTGGTGCTGATAAATTATGTTTAGACTGTCTAAGTGATTGATGACGTGAGAGTAGATTATGTGTTCTAAGATCTTTGCTGGCACACTTGTAAGTGAAATGGGTCGATAGTTATCTGGGGAGCACTTGTTTCCTTTCTTGTGGACGGGGATGACTTTACTTAATCGCCAGTCTAATGGTGCCTGACCTGTGCTGACGGATTGTGAAAAGATGACTGATAGGTAGATGGCGGAAGACTCTTTAGTGTCTTTCGGAAGTTTAGCACCAATACCGTCAAAGCCTGCTGAGGACGTGAGCTTTAAAGAGTCAATTATTTTGATAATACCGGGTACCGTAATGACTAACGGTTCCATGGGAGGGTATGGAGATGGTGGAAGTAAGGGAAAAGCCAAGGGGTCTTCGAGCGTGAAGACGCTGTGCGAAGGTACGACTAAAAACGTTGCAACATTCAGATGGTTCAACCACTAGGCCGTTCTCGTTAGTAAGTTGGATGTCCGAACTGTAGCGTGGGTTGATTATATTCCAAAACTTGCGGGGGTTAGTACGGAGGATAGAATGAAGGTCAATCTGAAAGTATTTGTGCTTCGCTAACCTCAGCGATCGCTTGTATTGTGATAGGCACGAACGATATCTGATCCGGGCGCTATCAGTGCCTGTGCGCGTAGCGTGTCTAAATAATCGTTTCTTCTTGTTGGACAATGATTTTAGCGTATGGGTAAACCATGGTGCAGAAGAACAAGAAGGAATAGATATCTTGGGTATGTGGGCGTCGGCAAGATTAAGTAACGTTGTTTTAAAGAGCGTCCAGTCGCTGTTGGTTATGAAAGAAGAAATTTAGTTGTTTAGCTCGTGATTGATGGCTTCGAAATTGGCTTTATCATACAAGTTTATTACCTTTCTTGCAATACGCTGGCGAGGAGCGTTTATGCGGTAGAAGAAATTACAACACTTTGTGATCACTAAGCTCGCCAACTGTTGAGATAGATTCGATGGTGTCAGGCGCAGATGATAATACGAGGTCGAGTGTATTTGATGTAGAGGCAGTGACTCTCGTAGGAAACGTTATGACCTGGGTGAGGTTGAAGTCACGACACATATCGATGAAATTTTTGTCAATGGTAGCGGAACTAGGTATAGCACCTTTATTGGACCATATGATGCTAGGTAGATTAAAATCACCCATGAGAGTAACGCAGTGGTTAGGGAAGTGGGTTGAGATGAACGATATATCATTGCGCAGGTGAGTAACAAAATCAGACCGATCATTGGGAGACCGATAACAAATCCCAAACACAGAACTGGTGCGTACGCACTGAACACTTAGCCATAGTATCTCTAAGCAGGATGTTGTGTTAATAATAATGATGCGATACAGGTTTTGGCGGCAATGAGAACCCCTTCGCCTCGCCTACCCTAACTGTCACGGCGGAAATATTTGAATTCATTGTTGTGGGATAATATTTCCGTGTCAGAAACGTCCGTAGACAACCATGTTTCTGTTAGAGCGATTATGTCGGCGTCAGACGAGGCGATCAAGCTGAACAGGTCGTCCCGCTTAGGTATGACACTTGTAATATTCGTAAATAAGACAGAGAGGGATCGAGAAGAGGAGTTTTCACGTGGAATAAGACACCTGGGTTGCCATGATACCTGTTCCACAGCTTTAGAAGATACATGGTCAAAAATGTACGCTTTCCCTCCAACCAACAACTTATCAAAACGTAGCTTGAAGGGGACAGCTTGAGCTTTGGCAAACGCGAGAAGATGTCTTCGAGCTGTCCGAACCGCAAAGGAATAGTCGCCGGTGATGGAGTAACTAGTGGATTTGAGCTTATGACCGTTGCTTAACACGTCTTCCTTGGTTCTGTATAGGAAGTAAATTTGACAGTGATAGGTCGACACTTGTCTGGCCGGTAACGCCCGATGCGAAGAGCACGCTCTATGTCACGCGGGGATACAATGACATCAAGTTTCTCTTTACAAAAGTCAAGCACCAAAGACTCAGAATTCGCCCAGGATTCAGAGGGACTGTCGTTAAGACCGTGAAACGCGAGTCAGGGTGAGTGAATGAAGTCAATGGACGCGTGGAAATGAAATTTGTCCCGCTAAAAAGTGTGAGCAACGGAAGACACCATACGCTGATGCTGTTTTAAAAAAAGGACCCCGGAACGAAATTCCGTGGATTGTCAGCAAGGAACGGAGAAATGATCCAGCCAGCCTCAATATGAACGGCATAAGCATAAGAAAATCGCTAAAACCAGTGCTAGAAACACAAAGGACGGAACAGGACGGGCGCACTACTTCGTCCTTTCCCCGTCCTGCTCCTGTTTCGTCCTTTGTGTTTTTAGCACTGGTCTTAGCGATTTTATCATGTGTGACCAACAGGCCCAAATTGGTACTTTTACTTTTCACTTTTTACTTTTAACTTTTTACTTCAAGCATAAACATATCCAGGGTGAAACAACAAAAAATCCTAGGCCTGATCATGGACGACCCAATGTATATCTAAACAGGTAGCGTAACTTCCATAGGCCCTTGCGTCTTCAGAATGACGCCATCATAGAGACCGTCAGCGCGGTTGCATCAGCGCGTCAGCATCCGTTGCGCGGACTACTACTATGGTGGCTAGATGAATATTGTCTGGTGTGAGGAGCGCCCACAGCCTCCTACCCGACGGAGCGGGACTCTTGCGGAAGACGGCCACCAGGCGCGCTGCTCAACGGATGTATGCTAGTTTCTGGGCGCTCTGGCTAGTCCCCTGGCGGAGTTCTCTCGTCCGTGACATATCAGAGCGTGGGATAGCGACGCTGTCGCGTCTTTGAAGTGCTTTATTTTACTTTATCGTGGGCTGTGCACTGTTTCTGTGGAATGGTGAACCTTTAGCAGACGTCTGACGCCCCTGTGAAGAAAAAGCAGCGTGCAAAAACGAACAGAGCGCAGACCATCTGTCGTCGTACATGAACGAATTCAACAGGGGGCCTAAGATACTGTTCAGAAACACTCTTCAAGCTTGTCTCCAAACTTGAAGACACCTTCACAGTGTTGTTCTCATGTCATAAAGGGCATGCAGACAGCCTACTAGAAGTCATGGCATGTGATAGGGCAGTGACGGGCAGTACTTGATGAATACCAAGTACTCAAGTAGTACTTTGTACGTTTCTGTGTACTTGTACTTTACTTTAAGTACATTTAAACCGTGTACATTGTACCGTACTTAAAGTACTTTTTTCCAAGTACTTTCCCATCAAGTACTTAAGTACACAAACTCGTGCTCCAGACAAAAAGTCACAAAATAGTATCAAAAATGCTCATCAAATACCTATCAATGCTTTTAGTGGGTTGCAATACTAAGAGTCCGAGTCTGATATTTTACCAAAAATGATTTTTGTGCTCTTAAAGAGCATATTTGTTGAAGCAAATTTATTGTTAAGAGGCTTGGAACGTTGAAACAGTATCAACACTTCTATGACTATGTAAAACGAATGGAATGCACAGACATCCACACATTATGCAACCGGCAGCACAATGACTTGGTCAATTGTCGTTTCAGTTCTTCCAATGCAGGGTTCTATGCTTTTTTATGTTGTTTCCTTCATTGGCAATTAATAATCATTTTATATCACAATGTGTGATCGCATTACACGCTGAACACTCTGAATGAACACTCTGAAAGACACACATGCTTTCATTTTTGACATTTTACGTTGTGTTTTAATTGGTCACATGGATTACATTGCTGCAGATCACAGTCGTATAAAAATGATGGCTTACATTGTGCTTCATCCTTTTTTACTTTCTTCATATTCTTTTCTTAAACATCCTAAGCAGCACAATGTACTGAAAGTTCAGTGCAATAGGGGTGGGCGGTATGTGTCTTGTCAATGTTCTTTAGTTTCACGAGTCTGTTCAAGGCCTTCCACCTACCCGTCCACCCCTATTGCACTCGACTTTCGGTACATTTTGCTGCTTGGGATGTTGTATTTCAAAAAGCAGCATGGAATGCCCAGAAATATATAATCTCCGTTGGTCTGTACTTCTTCCCCCCTTGAAATTTCCTAGCATGTTATAGCAGAGGATTAGTACCGGAACACCACACTAGGCACAATCACAGCCCAGATGACCCATTACCTCTTACATGTAGCTGCAAATTATGCCATCTGATTAAGTTCATATTCACGGGTTAGCACTTAACCTACGACTTTATGGCTTTAGAGCATTTGTCAAGAATGCTCGCTACAGTTTTGCCAAACAAACAAGACACATATACTAAACAGTGAAATGCAATGTGATACAAATTAAATTCAATGTACTTCAAGAGTACTTGAAGTATTTTGCCTAGTATTTTGTACTTTACTTGAACTACATTTGGAATTGGGTACTTGTACTGTACTTCAAGTATTAATGACGCCAGGTACTTTGTACTTTACTTTAAGCATAATTTTGAGGTACTTTTCCCATTACTGGCCAGGCGAAGCCTTGAGAATGTTGGCTGTCAAACCCATAGTGACTATCTCATTATGAACATTGTAAAATTCTATGCTGTGATGAGAATGCACTTCCCCGTAAAGGGCATTAATCGTTCTTGCGCAGAGCGGAGCAAAAAGCAGAAACCTTCAAAGGAGGCGCGTCTCCAGTAAATACACTTATGTGAGCATTCAGATTCGCGTACAGATGTTCTTTGTTTTCATTGTGTGCATATGTATGTACATATATATCATGATGAGGGGACGAAACAGGTTGTTGCTATTGCTGGGTATAATAAATGTTGTTTTGGCATTGCCAGGTTGAAATTTGGAGATGATCGTGTCTTCATTGACTGGTAGGAAGCTTTATGCATCCAGGAACAAAAAGAAAGATTAAACGCCCTTGTTGCTGTGACATTAAAAAATAATAAAATAGAAAGGTACTAAAAGTAAGAATGAATAAAGAAAATACCTCATAAAAGAGATACAAAAGTTGAAAAGGATGATTGCCATCAGCTTTGTCACGTCCAAGCTACGCATGGGACTACAAAGCTGAGTACCTGTTCCTTTGCATGCTTGAATAAGCGATCTTCGATGTGTTTTAAGCTATGACCATTACTGTTTTGTTTTCCATTGATATTTACCCCTCACCGTTCCATGCCTCCGCAAAACTTCTCGGCCACACGGGCGAAAACGGCCCGTTCAGCAGACGCGCTTCGGGAGCGTCACGGAGAATCTTCGCATACATCCGTGTTGGCGCGCCACCTGACGGCGTCTTCCGCGAACGGGCCGCCTCGGCTGCGGCGCCCCTCACACCAGACAATATTCATCTAGCCACCATACTACTACGATTGTAAATAAATGACGTCAGGGATGACGTCAGCATGAATAATTAATAAGCAGTGCATAATTAGCCATGGCACGTTTACATTCGCGCACTTCGTTTGCGTTGTATGACGAAACCATACACCCAGGCAACAATACCAGACGAGAACAGAGAAAAATAAGTCATATCAGGTTTAATGACACAAATCAATTCGAAATACATAGTTATCACAGATTTTGACAACCCCAAACAGGACGGCATCGTGATGACCACACAGAAATTAGGAAGGTTCGCTTAAAGGAGGTAACCGTAAGAACTCCTATCTGCATGTACTTAGTTATACGCTCAGAGAAAAATCTATACCTTTAGAGGTATAGATCGCCTGCTCAATAACTTAGCCCTTCTAAGGTATTATTTTATACCCCGCTTATAGGTATAAAAATAGTCCTCTACAAAGGGCTATATGCCATATACCTTTAGAGGTACAGCTCTATACCCCTGTGAGGGTCAGCACGAGTATCATCATGGAATTAATTCACAACTAGGCGTAGGCATTTTTAGAAGAGAGAATTAGAAAAATCACCTTTGAAGGGAAGAACATTTTTTGACCATACACACACACGTACTGCAAACATACGCAAACGCATATGGTTGTGAAGTAGAAAGCAAAGCTCGTGCACATAACTCCCCATGTAAATAAAAGAAAATATTGAGTTAAAAACTAAAGGAAATTTTCATGGAGCAAGATCACTCTTGTATTGCCGACTGTAGGAGCAAGATCACTCTGCGCTGTCATCAAGTGTGTATCGCGAGACAGACATTTACAGAGCAACAAATACAGATATACCCGTGGCGACTTGACAAACTGTGGAGCAGCCTTCGTCTGGTACGCAATCCTAGGGGTGAGGACATCTAGATTGAACATTCCAGCAATACAGATATTATGCAGCCATAAACTAACCACGTGGATTCAGATAGTATTGTACTGATGTCTGTGTTTCTTAATTAAATATCCTTTTAACTTAGCTGATACCGTCTCAAGAAAAAAATAATGATGATATCATGCAGCACGTTGCGGAAGTAAAGGTATAAAAAAACCATAAAGGTATAAACAATCAGAAGGTATAAGCCGCCCCATACTGTATAGCCTGGTGATCTAGTCCTGGTACCCGATATAAACGGGTGGTGATGAGGTATAAATATGGTACGTTAGTCCTCTTTTGTACGTCTTTCATACCCTTGAGAAGTTTTGGGGGTATAAATAGGAAATTTGTACCTCTTCTATACCCTCCAAAGGTATATATTCGAAGCAGAAGGTATAAAGGAGGTATAAGAGCACATTATTATACCTCCTTTATACCTTTTTTTCTAGCAGTGGCGGGTGTACTAGGTGTAATGTTGTTCTTCTGCGCTTCGTAATTCTATTTACAATTTATTGTTCAATACTCCTCCTTCATAACATGTGCAGCGTTAATACAGATACGCGCTTTTTTTGGATACGGGCGAGTAGCCACACCACCATCCAGATACCTCTATCCATTGTTACGTCATCTGAAGAACTGTAGCACCCAATCAGACACCAACGCGGAGGTACACATAACGTTGTGCTCTACACTCTTAAAAATGAACTTCATCGGACAGCACGCTCCAAACCAACCATCATCTCGAATGACAACGTTCTCGTCCCTGATTTGTTGAAAACGGGAGGCGGAGCCTAGTTTGTAGCTGAACGAGTCGTTCAGGCTAACGAAACGAGCAACTTTATCGATGCTTTGCTGTGGTCACAATCTGTGCTCCTCGTGAAGCTTCTTCTTTATGGTTATTGTGCACGTTGCGAGCGCTCACGTGTTGCGATGTAATTTTGTCATTTTGGTTTTGTAGCATCATCGTCATCGCCGCGCACCGAGCTTAGCACGGTCCCCGTGCGCTGCGAGTAAATCACTTTCGATTGACCTTCCGAGGCTCCCGGTTGTCCTTCCTTGGATCGCGCTACACTGGTGACCCGGCCTTTGCTACGATGCAGCCTTCTGCAACCGGCGACGCGCCCCGCTTCCCTGCACCGCCCGTGGAACAGGCCGCCCCTGCCTTTGCTGCCCAGTCTCAGGTCGGCCATTTTGCCGTTCGCTTGCCGCCATTCTTCAGCCAGCAACCCCAGCTTTGGTTTGTACAAGCTGAAGCGCAGTTTGCCCTCGCAGGCATCACTACCGAGACGCGGAAGTATTACCATGTCATTTCCGTTCTGCCTCCGGACATCTCGCTGGAAGTCTGACTTGCTCCTTCACCCTTCACCCACCGAGCCCTATACCGCTCTCAAGACAGCGCTCGTTGAACGCACAATGGCTTCTGAGCGCAAGCGACTACAGCTCCTGCTCGACGCAGAAGAGCTCGGCGACCGAAGACCATCCCAGATGCTTCGGCATATGGAGAACCTCCTCGGCTCGCGCGCCGCGACCTTCGATCGGGTTCTGTTGAGGGAGCTGTTCCTGAAACGCCTTCCCAGCCAGGTGCAGATGGTTCTGGCCACCGCCTCTGACCTGGATATCACAGCACTGGCCAAGCTTGCCGACAAGGTTCTTGAAGTCAGTTCTCCCACCATCTCGGCTTCTACAGCTCCGGTACCTGCTCTGACACCCTCTCAAGACCCAGCCACCGCTCAGCCCTCTTCCTCTCAGTTGACCACGCTCACTGAAGAAATTCGACGGTTATCTGACGTAGTCGCTTCAACCTTGTCGAGCCGGCGACCCCGTCGCCGGCTCCCGTCGCCCATCCCCCCGACGGCGTACCTTGACCCCTTCACCCAGCCGACCTCCAGCTGGTTGCCTTCCACCTTGCTTCTACCACGCCAAGTTCGGCGCCGCTGCTCGCAACTGCGCCAGCCCTTGCGGCTGGCCGGGAAACAGCAGAGAGGATCACTAACGGCGACTAGTGATCCCCGGAACACTCACCCAGGTCGCCTTTTCTTCATTGCCTGCAAATCTCACGGTTTTCGCTTCCTGGTGGACACCGGCGCGCAAGTCAGCGTGTTGCCAGCTAACGCTGCAGACAAACAAAGACCTGCCACGCACCACCTCTCCGCTGTGAACGGCACCTCTATCCCTGTTTACGCGGAAAGATCGTTGGCACTAGACTTGGGATTACGCCGTCAATTCCGGTGGATTTTCCTCGTGGCCGCCGTTACGCACCCCATTCTCGGCGTGGACTTTTTAAACCACTACCGTCTCGCCGTTGACACCTTCCACCGTCGGCTTGTCGACTCTACTACCAACCTGTCTGTGGCCGGCATTTCGTCGACGCGCATCTCCCCACGCCATGGTCTTCTCGGCCTGAAACCTGCCAATCCGAGTTGTGACTACGGAGCCCTGCTTGCAGAGTTCCCTAGCCTCACCCAACCTCCCGATTGGACTCGCCCGGTGCAACACGACGTGGTACACCGTATCACTACCACCGGACATCCCACCCATGCCAAGCCTCGCCGTCTCGCTCCCGAAAAACTTGTCATCGCCCGCCAGGAGTTCGAGCATATGCTAGAAATCGGCATTGCTCGCCCATCTGACAGCAGCTGGTCATCGGCCCTCCACATCGGCACTCCCAAGAAAACTGGGGACTGGAGACCATGCGGAGATTACAGGGCTTTAAACGTAAAGACCGTTCCAGACCGCTACCCCCCGCCTAACATCAATGACTTTACGGCTGGTTTGCATGGGGCCACCATCTTTTCAAAAATCGACCTGCGGAAGGCGTACCACCAGATCCCCATGGCTCCTGAGGACGTTCCAAAGACGGCCATTACCACCCCCTTCGGCCTCTTCGAGTTCCTCAGTATGCCCTTTGGACTCCGCAACGCTGCACAGACCTTCCAAAGGTTTATTGATTCTGTGACCAGAGGATTACCATTCGTTTTCGCGTACGTTGACGACATACTCGTGGCCAGCTCCTCCGCCGAAGAGCACCTCTGGCACCTTCGCCTACTTTTCGACAGGCTCGCTCACCACGGTATCGTCATCAACGCTGAGAAATGCGAATTCGGCAGCACCTCTCTTGAATTTCTCGGCCACCACCTCGACACTAGCTGCATCAGACCTCTTCCGAGCAAGGTGCAAGCCATCCTAGATTTTCCTCGCCCCGACACCATCCGTAAACATCGCAGATTCCTGGGACTCATTAATTTCTACAGGAGGTTTATTCCTCACTGTGCCTCCACCCTCCTGCCCTTCGCCGCTCCCCCTCTGCGTTGATTTTGCAAGACGTGCTGCTGCCCGGTACTTCCTCGCCCGTCATCTGCGATACCTCGTCCGGCACCCCTAGACCGTTCGTTCCAGTAAGCCTTCGCCGGGCGCTTTTTGAGAGCATTCACAACCTTGCCCACCCTGGTGTCAGGCGTACGGTCAAGCTTGTCTCCGCAAGATACGTCTGGCCCGGTGTCACCAAGGACGTTCGGCTCTGGACTCAGGCCTGCCTGGCCTGTCAACGGTGCAAGATCCACCGCCACACCGTCACACCTCTGTCCCGCTTCCTTCCTCCCGACGCCCGCTTCGACACGGTACATGTCGACATTGTCGGCCCCCTGCCACACTGCGAAGGGAAACGGTACATCTTGACATGCGTCGACCGCTTTACGTGGTGGTCGGAGGCTGTTCCCCTTGCCGACATGACCGCCCACTCGGTGGCTGCTGCCTTCGTCAGCACATGGATCAGCCGTTTCGGCGTTCCCTCGGAGATCGTCACCGACAGGGGAAGACAATTCGAGTCCGCCCTTTTTCACGCCCTCACGAAGCTCCTAGGCTGCTCGCGTCTCCGGACGACATCCTACCATCCTGCAACTAACGGCCTTGTAGAACGCTTCCACCGCACCCTGAAGGCCGCCCTCATGTGTATTGGAAACACAGCCGAATGGGTTTCTTCGCTTCCGGTCGCGCTTCTAGGCATCCGCACGGCCCTGCATGCCGAACTCAATTGTTCCCCCGCCGAATTAGTCTATGGCACCACGCTTCGCTTGCCGTCGGAGTTCTACGCTTCCCAGACCACGCTTTCCCCAGGTGACTCGGCAGCCTACCTCGTTAACCTGCAGCAAGCCTTCCGCTGCCTTCGACCTTCCCCGCCTCGCGAGCGGCACAACCAGTCTCCCTACGTCAGCCCCGACATCATGAACTCCTCCCACGTGTTCCTGCGGACCGACGCCGTACGCAGGTCTCTGCAACCGCCATACACTGGGCCTCATCCCGTTCTCTCGAGAACCCCCAAGACCTCGATCATCAGGGTCAACGGCAGAGAGGAGACTGTCTCAAACGACAGACTAAAGCCGCCCATGTTCTGAATCCGGACGTCTCTGCTGAAGCCTTGGCAAGTTTCTCTCCACCTTCGCATCCCCCATCCAGCCCTTCACCCAAGACAGTCACTTGGAGACTATAGCTCTCCTCCAGCGGGGGGGGGGGGGGGGGGGGGGGGCTATGTAGCATCATCGTCATCGCCGCGCACCGAGCTTAGCACGGTCCCCGTGCGCTGCGAATAAATCACTTTTGATTGACCTTCCAAGGCTCCCGGTTGTCCTTCCTTGGATCGCGCTACAGTTTCAATACAAAATAGTCATTCTGAGCTTTTCGTTATTGTTCGTCACTTGTTCAGAAAGAGTGCAGCTGAATTAATAGTCGGCGTCCTACTAGCTTTAGCTTTGTTCAAACCTTGCGTGTCTCATGCAGGAAATAGATACACTACATACCGACAGTTCGTGAGATGGGTGTTGCACAAACTTGGAAAAAACAAGAGAATCGTTATTAACAGTCTGCGCGGTGAACAGGATGCGCAAAGCCTTTCCCATACTAACTAAGCTGGGTAGTTTCATTTTAAATCGAACAACGTATGAAAGTCGTATTTTTTAATTCGCCCAGAAAAAATACATGTTAGAGGACAGTTCAAACGACGCAAATCGCGCCACATGCGATGCTCGTGCGTGTAGTAGTTTCCGCGTAGGAGAGGGGGAAAGCCAGAGGCTGCTTGGGCGCGCTTTCTTCTGGACCGACTTTGACGGGATCTAGCACCGCTGACTTCATGCCTCGGAACTGGAGGATTTTTGTGATTATAGGCTGCACCATAGACACTGTCTACAGCCACCCACAGAACTCTGAGAGCCACAGATTTTCTGTTAAAAAATGCCAAACTTCGCGTAAACGTTCAAAGAGGCCAAACTTTGTTACCAATTTTCTTCATGACGGAACGTCTGAGAACATCGAGCTTAGTGCCATTCGATAGGACGTTGAAAGAGCTTTCGTGCTGTATAAAATTCATTTTTCTCAGCCCAGTTGTTTCTGCATTATTAGCTTGAGAATCACACATGGTAGGCGAAAATTGCCAATGTTGCATCTCAATTTTCTCAAAAATGCCATCTTCGATTTCCTTGATTATTTTTCAAAAGGTGGCGTCATGTCTCTACTTTAGACGCCAAGTGAGACAAGCTTTTATTTTTGCCTGAGAGACGCGCAGCGATTTTTTTTGTCAGGCAGGGTGCACGAGGCTGCGGCCTTGCGCGCCCCACCCACGAGGACGCGACCTTCAACCTCTTCTTTGCTACATGTGTCCCGCTGACGGAGAAATCAATGACCACACTGCGTGAGCTTGTTGTAGTGTCCCCGGATCATCACTTTACGTTTACCCAATGGTCTCTCAGTTCCGTCAGGCTCATTCAAACCGTGGGAGAGTACATGAGTTGCCTGTGCGCCCTTGACGAGAAGCCCCAGTTCGACAAACATACCGACAAAGCAGTGAGAAGAAACGAAGCGCCTCGTAGAGATCCACTGGTAACATCTTAGCTTTTGTTTCAGGTTGCCGCCAGTCCCTCAGGCAGTGTGAAAGGCACATCCTTTTCATTGGTAAAATAACGAAAACCGAAAGTTTCGAAAAACGTAAAATGTGCCCATTGCGAGACCCCTGCAGGTGGTGGCTGCCACCATTGGATTAGCATCATCCGATAGCTTTAGACATGACCTTTCACATGATATAAAGTGACTGGGTTCAAGCGCATTCTTTGTCCACCTTGTATCGCAAAACCACGAGTGGTACGCGAAAATTTTGCATGTTCGATCTGCCGGAATATTTTTCACGATTTATTCCACAGGGGCAGAATTATGCCGGTACTTTGCGCTGCTGGTAAAGTACATTTTCTCTTTCTGATTGAGACGTAAGTCTACCTTTCCGCGGAGCGATTTTTCCACACAAAGGCGCTCTTCGTATGTTTACGAGCGCGTTTTGCTTCGTAGTCTTTGCTTTGTAATTTAATGCCCAGATGTTGCATTATGTACTTGTTTTGCACTTATGGTACGTATGTTTATTTTTTCCTTTGGAGACGCACGGCAATACTTTCGTGGGCGACTTGAACTTGCTATTACGCACTTTCATGGGAGTCGCTCGCACGACGTGTGCGTATACGCACGTGCGCATATTCACTATTCTCCCGCACATGTGCTTGAGGCAATGCACATACGCACGCTATGAGGCTGTCGTGCGAGTTAATATTAAGAAGGCAGAACTACGGCCACAGGGGACAGAAAGTTACATCTGAGAATACAAACTTGAGATAACAAGGTCGCGTGGTTGCAGTCGCTTCTTAGCTTGGGCGCAATAAGTGATAGTTCCGAAGGTGTGCATGCTCTCTTTAATTAGTTTTATGCTCCGTAGCGTTATTTCGGAACCACGACGAGTGGTACAAAACCCGTAAGACCGCTGTGATGACAGTTGCTGCTCTCAAGTATAACACGTTCGCCCTCACCGAGATGTGTCAATGTCACCGTGGGAATCAAAATTTCTGACAGAACAACGCACAACTAAAAACCCTCGTTTCCGGTAGCCGTAGGTACCTTAAACCCTCGGTGTGGTCTTCAGTAGTCCTTCTGGCATCCATGCGCTTGAATCCATTCACTTTATATCATGTGAAAGGACATGTGTAAAGCTATCGGATGATGCTAATCCAATGGTGGCAGCCACCACCTGCAGGGGTCTCGCAATGTGCACATTTTACGTTTTTCGAAACTTCCGTTTTTCGTTCTTTTACCAATGAAAAGGATGTGACTTTCACACTTCCTGGGGGACTGGCGGCAACCTGAAACAAAAGCTAAGATGTTACCAGTGGATAAAGATCTCTACGAAGCGCTTCGTTTCTTCTCACTGCTTTGTCGGTATGTTCGTCGAACTGGGGCTTCTCGTTAAGGGCGCACATGCAACTCATGTACTCTCCCACGGTTTGAATGAGCCTGACGGAACTGGGAGGCCATTGGGTAAACGTAAAGTGATGCTCTGGGGACACTACAACAGGCTCACGCAGTGTGGTCATTGATTTCTCCGTCAGCGGGACACTTGTAGCAAAGAAGAGGTTGAAGGTCGCGTGCTCGTGGGTGGGGCGCGCAAGGCCGCAGCCTCGTGCACCTTGCCTGACAAAAAAAATCGCTGCGCGTCTCTCAGGCAAAAATAAAAGATTGTCTCACTTGGCGTCTAAAGTAGAGACATGAGGCCACCTTTTGAAAAATAATCAATTAAATCGAAGATGGCATTTTTGAGAAAACTGAGATGCAACATTGGCAATTTTCGCCTACCATGTGTGATTCTCAAGCTAATAACACAGAAACAACTGGGCTGAGAAAAATGAGCTCTATACAGCACGAAAGCGCTTTTAATGTCCTATCGAATGGCACTAAGCTTGATGTTCTCAGAGGTATCGTCATGAAGCAAATTGGTAACAAAGTTTGGCCTTTTTGAACGTTTACGCAAAGTTTGGCATTTTTTAACAGAAAATCTGTGGCTCTCAGAGTTCTGTGGGTAACTGTCGACAGTGTCTATGGTGCAGCCTATAATCACAAAAAAGCTCCAGTTCGTAGACATAAAATTAGCGGTGCTAGGTCCCGTCAAAGTCGGTCCAGAAGAAAGCTTGCTCAAGCAGCATCAGACTTTCCCCCTCTCCTACGCGGAAACTACTACACGCACGAGCGTCGAACGTGGCGCGATTTGCGTCGTTTGAGCTGTCCTCTAACATATATTTTTTCTGGGCGAATTAAAAAATACGACTTTCACACGTTGTTCGATTTAAAATGAAACTACCCTATACTACATGCTTTAAATACCCAAGATACTAGGTGGAAGTACCCCCTACGGGGGGTGCCCTTGCAATTTCAGCTGTAGACACATGTCGGTAATGATTTATTTATTTATTTATTTGTACTTTGGTGCCCACCAACGGCGGTTAAGCCTAACGTGGTGGTGCACCAACCACAAGAAACACATAAAAGTAATAAAAACCTCCAACAAAGCCCAAGATTCAAAGTGCTATAACAACACTTATGTTTACATAGACATTTTACACTCTTAAACTTAGCAGTTGTCCGGAAAATGTCCACATCATCATTCCGTGAAGAGAATTCATTGTACGTGCCTTGCATCCTAGTCAATGGGCAGCATTTGCATGGAGCATGAGGATAGAAAGGGCGAGCCACATCCTTAAAAATGAACTTCACCGCATAGCAGGCTCCTAGCCTACCATCATCGCGAATGATATCGTTATCTGCCCTGATTTGTTGAAAACGGGAGGCGTACGCCTTTTCTGTGACAATTATGAACAGCATAAGTGTACCTGTGTACCTTGATATGTTGGTCGTTGTTCCAAAAGATATAAATAAAGAAAACTTGGAAATACACACACTACACTAACGCTGTGAAACAGTGCGCTGGATCCCGAAAGTCGTCCTAGCTCGTAGCTAGTTCTTCTTTCCACGCAAAGTCGCTAATTGGATTATCGCAGTTATAAAACACGTCGCAGATTTCGAAGTATATACATACTTTTTATTTCCAGACATTGTGACAACATTATATCGGTGTAAAAATGTTGGTTCTTGCTGAAAGTTGCTGTTGTAGTGCTCGATCACGTGACGGCATTCTGCGCGCTGATTGCATGTGCGATTGACGTCATCCCAGTGGGATGACCAGATGAGTTTTCTATATATGCGTACGTTTTCTTGGTTTGACGCTAGGTTTGCCAGCGTCGGCGTGAACCGCGATGTTCAAAATTCGAGTTTACGAAAACTACGAGGTGTTGAAACATGCATTTTCGTATGTGAAGTTGCTTTTGTGTATTCTATCGGTGGCCACTGCGGAAAAGTCTCTCCAGCTTCTAGTCAGAGACCCTTTAAGTATGATACGAGAACTAGTGTGAGCAAACAACGCGACATCGTTGAAAAAAAAAAAAAAAAACACGACATCGTTGGAGCACAGCTGATTCCTGCTTGATAGCACTCTCGTCATCGTGGTCGGTCGCGCCATGACGAAATCTTTTTCAGCGAGGCCAGCAACAGGGGATGCATTGTATTAATCTGTTCACACGTGTTAATCTTGGTCTGCAGCTCTGAGATGTCAAGGTACATCGCTTTTTGTTTTACCCAAAAAGTTTACGAACTCCGTATTACAATACACGGACACACGGCACGGATACAGACGCACGGATTACAAAGATGCACGGATAAACAAGCCCACTCTGGCACATGCACAGGGGAGCAGGATACGGAAACGTACTCGGTGGTGGATGTTTTCGTGTATGTGCACCAGTGGGACAACATATAGCTTTTTCTACATCGAAATTATGAATAATAATCTAGTAATAATCTATTAGTACACACACACACCATGCCCATGTTGTAAAGTTTTTTTTGTTTGTTTACTGTCGTACCTCTACTACCAACACCCACGATCACTCGAGCCTCATGACGATAGCCTTGCCGATGGGTCTGATTTGGTATTCTCGCTTGTTTTCACTACCAGTTTAGATATACCTTGGACGACCGGCTCTCATGGAAACCGCCGGCAACAACCCTCATGACAACAACTGCCCAGTGCCGGAATGCCCAGAGAAGGCTCTGTGGAACGAACTGGGGTTCTTCTCCAAATACCCTCCTCCACGTACACAGAGCACTCACGCTCTCAAAAATATTACATGTATTGCCTTACACACTCCCCAGCGATACCCGAATGCAGGAGATTGAGGGCATACACAGAGGCGGCCTCAAAACTGCTCTTGGCTTACCACGAGCAGCAAATAACGTCGAGACTTCCCTGGAAGGTTGAACCCTCCCCTTCCAGCTAACTGCAATGGAGAAATTACTCCTCCAGTTTGACCGACTTAGGAGAGCACCAGTTCGAATAGACAATCTTAAACGCGCCAAGGCGCACAAGCAATCACGCTTCGCAAACCTCGTGCACACCTTCTCCCTGTTCGCTAAACCACTCCCTGAAACCCCTGAGGCAATACCTCCATGGCTTATCCATGAAGTTGTGGCGGCCCGTGGGCGACGATGAAGACGTGCCTCTTCTGGAGCGCGCCACTGCGCCTGCCAGCCAGTTCTACCGGCACCGTCCAAGCCTGTGGCCACGCACATCTGCCCGCTGGGACATTCCATCATCGCCGGTCAGGACTCATGTAGAGGAACACCACCTCCTTTACATTTGGTGACCCGAACAACGAACACCATGTTCGGCGCAATTCGGCCCAGTACCATCCCAAATTTCGTCAAGACCGCATTCGAAGCCATCTCCGAAGGTACGGTGCATCGTTCTCCCGAGGAACCGCTTGGCGACGACGTCAGTTCACCGCGCCTCACTCGACGTACATCATCGCAAGTCGCAACGCCTGGCCGCTCAACACCATGGTTCGCTCATCTACCCAGCTCACGTCGCCACATGCTTCGCAATGGCACTCCTCGGGCTTTCACCAGCGGCACCTTACCGAGCATCACGCTCCCATACCGGTCGCGGTACGCCGCTGGCGACTGCATGGCCCCATCCTCATCGTCATACCAGTCCCAAGAACCCTGCCCGCCTTGTCTTCCCACCAGGCTTCGATACAGGGTGCTGGCAGCCCATCCAATGGCTCTCAAGAGGCATCGGGTCAACGTTCCACCGGGGACCCGCACGGAGGCCACTGAGTTCTACTCTCGGCCTCCCCGTGCTTCGCGATGGTCCTCCCCGGCACTCACCTTGGCGATAACATTAGCTCACTGCTCACGAACCGGTCGAGGTTCTGTCGCCGCCCTCTCTGCATCACATCGGCCTACCTGCCTGCTCTCCGCTTCAGCCCGCCCCTGGAACCTTCCCGGCCAGCTCTTGTCCGCACCATCCATCCGCCACTTCTGCACACTGAGCACAAGACGCAAGTCCAGCCGTCCCTGTTCCACGTGTCGCCCATCTTTCCTCTTCACGTATAGACGCGGACCTCAAGCGGTAGCTCAACACCGCTCCGCGTCTGAGGGGGGGGGGGGGTGATGTGGCAGCCCGTGGGCGACGATTAAGACGTGCCTCTGCTGACGCGCGCTACTACGCCTGCCAGCCAGTTCTACCGGCACCGTCCATGCCTGAGGCCACGCACATCTGCCCGCTGGGACATTCCATCATCGCCGGCCATGACTCATGTAGAGGAAGACCATCGTCCTCTACAAGTAAGCTGCAGGATGTTCATACGACACTTACGGAAGAAGAAGAAGAGTCCCGGCAATCGTCGCCAATTCAATCGCCTCCGACTTCATTCAGGCGACACTCGACGGCCACCTGAAGATATTTACACATGGCTCTGTCCTCCAAAAGTCCAGATCAAGCACTGCCGCCTTCCGCATCACTTATTTTGGAGAGGACGCATCACCACCCAAGTCTCCTCGTCAACTGCCGAGCTCATAGCCGTAGAACATGCTCTGAGGAACCTACAAACACTTTGCCCTCAACCAGCAGTCATCCTCACTGATTCCCGCTCAGTCCTCCTTCGGATCCAGCAGTAAAACTTCGATGGAGAGAGAAGTTGTTGGTTCGTTGTTTTCTTCTTTCTTCTGATCCCACTGCTTGCCGTTGCCAGTTGTTGTGTTTGATGATGAAATCGGGCAACGTCTCGGTCACTCCACGACAGGTTTATTAACACGATGATATTTTCAAGGTCCAGTCAAGACGTTCGTCCTAAGACGTCCGTTCGCCTCCGAGTCCGTTAGGCTAAGTGCCCCTTTCTTTGTTTCAACTCCCCCGCTCATGGCGCTGTTTTCCAGTCCCTAATGCTGCTCTTCCCTTTGCACGGCTTAAGTTACACACTTGACGAAAATAATACATAAACAGTACACCCCGTACAAACGTTACATCGGCTGACCAAACCATCACCGAACCCTGAGATTTATAGCTTGCTGTTTGCTACACAGAACCATTGGAAGAACCCCTCATGGTAACCCAATCCCCCGTGTTTTCGCTCCAGACTCTAGGAGCATTATCCAGACCCCATACACACTAGAAACAAGGCTGGCATCATCGAAGTGTCCGGCCGTGTTCTCCGAAAGCGCGGGGACACATAGAAGTAAAAATATAAAAGAAACAAAGAAACCCGGCATTTCTGTCGCACAGCAAGTTCCAACTTTACACCAGCACCCAAAGCACGAAGACGCCGTGGCTTGGCAAGTTCGAGACCTAATACGAACGCTCGAGGACAAACTATAATGTCCACCTCCAATCGATACAACGAACAGGCGGACAACCTTACAGCAGCAGCGCACATGCTTGACGCAAACCAACTTGCCCCTACTGACCATGACGCCACGCGCACGGCAATAAGGGATCATATAACCAAGGTTCACCTCCAGACAGCTAACCCTCCACCAGAATTCACACCTGCTTTTCCGAGACACACTGACACGCTTATACATCGACTGAGAACGGAAGTGCCTCCACACCAGCGTTTCTGCATAAACACCGACGAACAGAGTCACCATACTGCTGAAGCTGCAGAGAATTATCGGACATATCCCATATTCTCCTTCGTTGCGGAAGATATCACAGCGAAAGGCAATCCCTACTTGAACGGAACCACTCACACACAGGAACCACTCTACGATCTTCTAATGAGCTCATACACCCTCAAGGGTCGACAAGATATATCCTAAGGAAAATTCGTGACGCACTCTTCAGTTTCCTAGAAGACACCGGACTCCAATGGAGTTTGTAATTTGCTCCCCCTTCCCCCAATTCCTCGCCTTCCTCCTTCCTTTTCTTAACTATTTAGCTTTTGTCTTTTCCTCCCCTATACCCCCCCCCCCCCCTGGAAATGTAACTTGCCGCCAGTATTCTGAGCAGGCAGACCACATTCCTTTTCCTAATAACCGTCACTACCACCACCACCGTGGCTACCATAGGAAGCATACCATCCCAGGGGCCATTTTCCAGGGTGTGCCATATGTGAGGTAAAGGAAGAAGTGGGGGAATACTTGAGGAACTCTGGGGTAGACTATCAACCACCCTGTATTGCTGTTTCGTCGACAGTGAGGGACGCCACTGCGGACTAAATCTCGTGCCGTCAGAGTCGTACCGAATTCACGTCATTGCAATCTATGCGTCTCCGAAATTCTCTTGTATTCTCTGAAAATGGTATTTCTCTTTTTGTGACGGGGAAGCATCATAAAATTAATTCCTGTTCATGAGAAGGTCATACGTCATCGAGTGCCCTATCTGCAGACTTGTGCCCGTTACTCGAAAAAAGTAATTGATTATCGTTACCAATGACTCCAAATGTAATTGAGTAATGAGTAGAAAAGTAACGCGTTACCGGTCGTTACTTTGCATTCACGCAAAATATACCCGTCTCTGTGTGCCTCAAAAAGAGAAAGAAAAAAAAAAGGTTCAACAGCTTCACAGCTGAAGTAACACGAAAAAAAAAAAACGTGTAGGGTCTGTACAGCTTGAGACAAAGGTTTACGGAACATGGCGCTTGCATATTTCTTCAACGGAGTGCCCCCCCCCCCCCCCCCCCTGTTGCTATCAGGAAGAGATCGAATGAGGAACGGGCTATTTTATTCACATCTCAGTATCCGCTGTGTCCGCTGCACATTCCTGTGAGAGTGGTGCTCCAATAGAGAAACGCGACACCCCGGTGTTCCGTTAACTTTTGTCCCAAGCTGTACGTATACTGTATTTATCGCCCGGGAAGACGTTGACCCGGGTGTGGAAGAGCATTGCGTGGAACTTCCCCATGACTCCCTCAACCTCCAAAGCTTCAGGTACCACCACAGTGGTGTAGGAAGAGATTAAGGAGAGTGACCCATAAATTTCAGAGCATCATTACAATGACCTTCGCTTGCTATAGTAGAACGGCCAAACAAAGGCTGACGGTACGAGGGGCTTGACTTCGGGCAGAGCATCTGAAAGATAAGTTAATCTCTGCCGGAAAAGTAATCAATTACTGAGTAATCGATTACTCAGAAAACTAATTGATTACTCGAAAAATTACTTTGACAGTAAAGTAACTGATTATTCGAAAAATTGCTCAAAAAGTAATTGATTACAAGTAACGCAATTACTAGTAACGCGTTACGCACAAGTCTGCCTACCTGCCACGCGTCTGGGGCAACATTGCTGCTCGAAGGCCGATTTCCTTCTCTTCGCCACAGCTACTGGCAACCGTCCAACGTAGGCGGGTTGCGGAGACGCTAGCTTTTGCTTGGAGATAGATGCCAGGGCACCCGTTGACGTCACCGCTGTCACGGTGACATCACGCCAGTCACGTCGTGACATCACTCCTGGAGAATTTGAAACTATGCAGTTTTGCCAGTTGTTTGGAAAATTCCTGGTAGCGTGTAATGTTCGCTGACTGAATTATATACACGAGACAGGACCAATCTGAGGGTAAAATTTGAAGTAATTCGGATTTATCCGAAAAACTCGATGGATACCGCGGCGCCTTGTCGCAGGGGTTGGTAACCTGTGATGCGAGATTATCGCGACACCACAGGAAACGATCCAACCAGTCATCAAAAGGCATGACTTTTCTTGCTCAGTTATCGATTATGGAAGCTGTGCCTTGATGACTGGTTGGATCGTTTCCTTTGGTGTCGCATCGCGGGTTACGAACTCCTCCGACGAGGAAGGATGGCTATGTTAAACCAAATCCATCGTGCAGCTGTCTTTCGCGAAGAATCCGTGCGAAGCATGCGTGTAATGCGGTGAACTCCATCTTGGAGTCACTGATTGAGGTACCTTATTTAGTCACACTATTCGACATGAGGGCATTTTGAGGCCATTTCCCATGCTGTCTGTGAATCGTGCTTTCACCTCAAACCAGACACAGAAACATAGATGGCATACAAATTGTCTTCATGAAAGTGCAGCATGATGCTTCAACACTGACAGCTTGATCGGACGCAAGGAAAAGCTGCCTAACGATTCTGTAGGGAAATACCGGAATTCCGAGGCGTTCACGTCTCCAGGTGATCGTGGCATAGATGTCGTTGTCTGCAAGTTCCGCAGCACAACAGTGAGCGTTTTGAGGAAGCACGCCTCATTCTTTTTTTCTGAATAGTGATGAAACTCCCCAATCATCATCATAAAATAAAGGTGTTGTTTTTCTGAATGTCTTTTCACAGCTCTAGCTTTTTCTCCGAACTTCGTATATTAACAAAGATATGTAAATAAAAGACGAAGAACTCCGAATCCTCAGAATATAACAAACTCCGAAAAACACTCTTCAAATATGCCAAAAATAACCTCCTAAATTCCGGAACCCTAATCATATATTGTGTGTACTGAAAAGTTTGCCGAATAGTTAATTTTAAACCGAAGCACAGGGTGTCCCAGAAAGCGTGTCATTGTATTTGAATAAAAGAAACTACGCCACCTACAATCACGCGGTCAACGGCATTTCTTCTTACTAGGTTGTTGCCACCCCCTGATGTGAATGTCATGTAAATTCAGTTTGATTATGTCAGTTTTCACGAATTGAAGTCGAAAATTTGCCAAGCAAAGGCCGCTTTTTTACCTCTCCACTGTAAAGCGCGTGCCGAATTTTTTCAGGTTCTTGATGACTGACACGAATAATCTATCGATCAGCTATCCCATCGAAAAAAATAGCCAAACATCATGCGTTTCAGAGCGCCCACAAGCTAGCGCTCGACCTCAAGTCGACCTCAGCTCGACCGACACGTTGCTAAACTAAGCCCACACAGGGATAGTAGAAAAAGTAACCCGAGACGCACCGCAAATGAATGTTTTTATTTTCTTGCTTCGGTACCAGATAAGACAGGCATGCCTCATCGCATTCGACTTCCGCTGGGATAATGTCTTCCTTCTCCCATGTCAAGGACTCTCACTTTTTCTGCTATCCCTATGTGGACTGGGTTTAGCAACCTCCTCTCCGAGGACTGAGAGCGAGGGCGTGCCAAAAGTGGTCGAGCGCTAGGTTGTGGGCGCTCCGAAACGCATGATGTTGGGCTATTTTTTCCGATGAGATAGCTCCTCAATATCCCTGCCAATAGGCGTCTACCCAAGAAACGTCACCGTGACGTAATCATGACGTTGGTAGACATAGTAGAACCGAAACAACACGGCCATGGAACGCAGCCGTTTCACTAATCCGGATTCCTTCAAGAAGGTCACTGGTTGATTCTTTATAGTGACGTACATACAAGTGAGGTCACGTTTTCAGTCGCTTTGGTGTCTTCATCAGCATGCGCTTCGCGTTGCCTTCCCAGTCCACAGCGGAAAGAAATGAAGGCCCCTAACCCAAGAGTTGCATTGTCTCGAGTGTTGACTAGGTGTCTTCGATTTGCAAGAAAGTGCAAGGGGCAGTGTAAAGGAGTGCAAACGAAGTTCGCGACAGGTTCTTCTCTCTTCAAAGTACAGTGAGCCCAATCGAATAGAAAAGTGTATGTCTCGGATAGTTTCTCCCACACGTCCGCACTCCATCGCAAATGTCTCAGCTATTATTGTCTATAAGTTGACTCGAGGATTAAAAACAGGCCCATCTTAATAAAATTGATTGCCGGCATGCTCCAGATCGATGATAAAACATCGTCAAAAACCACAGCTACCGTATTCACGTCGTCTGCCCTACGATGCACGAAAGGTTGCACGGACGTCGAGAAGGCGCAGCATTTTCGTGAACTCGTACTGCACTCCCGCGGCACTTTTTCCAATCAAATGGGTCGAGTGTAAAGGCTGCACCTCCGCTGAATCGAATGCAGGAACTTACACCGTTTACACTATTTCACAAAGTGCAGCCCAATCGAAGGCATCTACCGTTTTCTCTTGGACGCCGCCATATTGAAAGCATTTCTGAAAGCATTTTTGAAAAAATTTCCAAGTTCGTAAAAACTGTCAAAATAACTTAAGTTAGATGACATTCACATCAGGAGGCGGCAAAAACCTACTAAGAACATATGGCGTTGAGTGCGTGATTCTAGGTGGCGTTGTTTTTGTATTATAATTTGATTACACGTTTTCGGAGACACCCTGCATAAAAATCGACGATATTTTGAATCGATATTTTAGTCAACGTCTATCGATATTCTTTATCAGATATCGTTATTTATCGATATTCTAAATTCCAATATTTTTCCACCTCGACGTCTTAGCTGCCGGGTCGTATTACATGGGCCAAGGTAAGCCTTGACAACTGGTTTCCTTTTCCCCACACCCTTATTCCTTCCTTTCTATCTGTATAATCCTGCCATATCAAAGTTTCATTAGATTTGGTCTCTCTACTCGTGTTCCGCAAGCCGTTTGGCCTGACCTTTCCCTCTCTTTTCTTCTTCATTTCTTTTTCTTCTAATAGATATATCTCCCACACTCGTGTTCTGTGTAGTTTCACTCCTTAGTCTCAAAGAACTGCCATATACGCCGAATTAACGTGTACACTTAAGACACAGACGATGGCGCAGTTTCCTCACAGGGGCCCACGACCGCCAAAAGACTGAGTGCTGTTCTAGCTGTAAAGACCAACTATACTGTACACGCAGCGTCCACCTTTCCGTTTCGTACAAGCAAAGGAAAAAAAAGTCTACTTGCTTCGGCCTGACGACCGGCATATTCCGGCATTATCCTAAATGCCCGACGCGAACAGGCATTTGACGAAATGCCTGGGTCGCTTCTCTAGGCATTTCGTTAAATATCTGGCCGAACCCGGCATTTCATAAAGTGTCTGGAATCGTTTAGTCATATAACGAAATGCCTGATTTTGCCTGTCGCCTGTAACATATGTACGTTTAAAAATAGTAATGAATGATTCATATGCTTGTTCAGGATGTTGCTGAGAATAGGCAAGATTCCAATCAGTGTTCACCACCATATCTCGATACCGTTCTAGATTTACGGCATTTGTGTATTGTCCGGTAATTTCTATTTTGCTGTCGGTTTTGACTCGTTCGCAAACAATGCAACGACTGGTAAGTGATCGCTAATATCAGTTGCTATTGTCCCACTATGAACGCAGAAGCGGTCATAATTCGTGATAACAAGATCTAACAGTGTTGCTGATGTAGTTGTAATTCTAGTTGGCACAGAAATGCTATACGAAAAACCATACGAGACGAACGTGTCTTCCAGTATATCATCAAGTGACCGTCCAAGTAAGTCAGCATTGAAATCACGTCTCAGAATCATAATATTATCACTTTCACATACAAATGAAAAGCCTTCTCCAGGAACAAAACCAGCTCAGAAAAACGACTAGTTGGTGAGCCATATAACACCATAAAGCTATATTTGCCACAACGTACAGATAACACTCCGTAATACATTGTTATCATTGACAACTTCGTGAGAATGTCAACTTTCATTTCATTTATGATTTGCAAGGATACACCTCCACCTCTCTTATCTGAGTGAGACAGGTAAAAGTGTTCATATCCCAGGAGCACGAAAACACCAGAAGCTTCGTGATACCAGGTTTCAGTCAACATTACTGCGCTGAATGAGAACTGTAATTCATCAAATAGCGAGTCAAGGTGATCTGTTTTATTTGACGCTGAGCGGCCGTTCAAGTGAAAAGCAGAAATGTAATTGGTTTCGTACTTTGTCACAGGGCGTTTATGTTATTCGCTCGGAGGCGCTCCGAGCCGTGTACTCGCTAGGAGTGCGAGCGCGAGCGCATAAACATAAACGCCCGTAGTCGCGCGAAAATTGGAGGGTAAAGTTGGTGTGTTACTCATCGCTTCAAGCGAAAACACTCAGTAATACTAAAATGATTAGGGTAACTTGAATATGTCGTTCGTGTTTGAATTATCACGACTGGGTATGCATAATCTTTACGCGCATAGATCTTTCCATTTGATACCCATACACATTTCCATTTAACCTCCTCCTTTCGCGTAACCGTAGCACAAAGCAGTCTTTTCTGCGTGGGGCAGAGATGTTGGCGCACCAGATTCGGTACCTAAATCTGAACGGCTAAGTTTCTTCCGGCGGGCCTTCTGAAGAAGTTCATCCCTTTTCTTTCTGCGAAACTGCGCAGTGATGTTCTTCAGAATCTTTCGTAACCGAGACTCGATAGCACGCTTCGAGATCTGCTTCAGTTATCTGAATGCCCAGAAGAGTGCCAATCTGTTTCATTATCTTGACTGGGTTATCATTGCTTTAGCTTTGTTTTTATCTCATTGCATTCAGTCTGGAGAACCTCGTTTTGTTTCATCAGACGAGAATGCTCTTTGAGTACGGAGTCTACCTTTTCCATAGAATTCTAAGCTGTTTGTCAGTTATCTAATTTCTCTGCAGTTCTCCCTATTAAATGCCGTACGGCAGTGGTTCCCAAACTTCGCCGCCAGCGCGGTCCGACCGGTGCTGTCTCCCCCGTTTGCCCTCCTGGCGATGACGGACGTTTTCCGATGTCAGGGCATGAACGTTAGCCAAAACGATAACGCTTGGTGTGCTCTGTCCCCCGTACTCCGGTGCGTCTACTAAACGGTCTTTCAGAGCCACGAGTGCGATCAACACCACCCAGATAGAGCAAGCCTGCTTATTCGTCGATGCCACGTAACAACTAAGAGTCAACCAATCAGGATCGTGTTTTCAACGGCCGTAGCCAATCACGAACGTGCTTTCAGCGGTCGTAGCCATGGAGACGAGCCACCGTCAGCCGCATGGGCAGCCACTGTCGTCTGCGAGCAGTGAACGTCCCTGCGTACTAAATGGGAGAACAAAATAAAGCTCTATACGGTCCCATATTTTTCTCAATACTAATTTTCTGGAAAGTGTGTTGCACTTTTAGTCTACAGGGTCAAATTGCCGAAAATGGGCACCGCGCGCTAGAGCTCTCTGGTCCCACTGATTCTAGCCGTCCTCAAGGCCATCTTATGTAGCGGCGTACCTGGACGCCGCTGGACTCCAGGAGGTCCAGGCCTTGCTCGCTGCTGAAAAGTTTCTGACCGCGGGTCATGGACCATCTATATAAGCGAGCTACTATTCTCCAGTGGAATGCGCGTGGTCTGCGTACGAAGCTACCGGACCTCAAGTTGTTTTTATTGAGCTACCGGACTCCCATTTTGGCCATCTGTGAAGCATACGTGAAGCCAGACTTCCGACTTAGTGGATATACCGTCTTTGGTCAGCAGGGGCTGTAATCTTGGAGGACAGTGATGTGTGCGACAAGACTTGGCTGTGACGCAAGTACACACGGCGAGTTAGTTGCCTTTCGACTGTGTCCACTGCAAGATGCTTCTTGGGAAATTTTCACTGGCAGTTCTCAGCGTGTACGTGCCGCCGTCAGTCCAGACGACAGCCCAAGACCTAACACTAGCCCTGGCAGGGGTGGGTGATCCCTTCCTTGTTGTTGGGGATATCAACGCTCATCACCCCGTGTGGGGGAGTCGCAGACGAGACAGCAAGGGGTCCCTCTGGTGCGATATCATTGAAGACCTGGATCTTTGTGTCTTAAATGACGGGTCTCCAACATTCCTCTGCCGGGACAACTCAACAGACGTATTAGACATTTCGCTCTGTTCGAGGGACGTTTTTCCGTACCTGACCTGGTCCACGGACCTGGACGGAAGAGGTAGTGGCCACGTTCCTATATTTGTCTCCTACTCCAAGTACGCATCCGGGGCAGGCCGCAGAACCGTACGGCTAACAAATTGGCAGTCCTTTCTTGAACTGTGCAAAAAGGACGTGCGCGTGGGAATGACCGCAGGCGAATTTACCGGCCATATTGTGAACTGTCTCACGTCTTCCACCACGACTGCAAAGATCAGCACTGGCCACGCAGGTACGGATCCGGAGGTGGAGCGTTTGCGTGCCATTCGGAGACGGGCAGAACGGAAGGCTCGGCGATCCGGCCAACTTGCAGATGCACAAGTCGCGCGTCGTGCGAATGCATCGCTACAGAAAGCATTGAAGGCTGTTGACAACACGTAACACGATAACACGTCATGAAGGGATGGGCAGGTCCCTGCTGCGTGGAAGGAGGCACGTGTAGTCCCCATCTTGAAACTGGGGAAACAACCCTCTGATCTGGCGTCTTTCCGACCCGTGAGCCTCACCAGCTGCTTAGGCAAGGTACTTGAACGTATGATACTGCACAGGCTCGAGTGGTGGCTGAAGCGAAGATCTGTTTTTCCTCAGGAAATGGCGGGTTTCCGCAGGCACCGTAACTCCGTGGATTCGGTGCTCGATTTAGTCTTTTCGGTCGAAGAAGCGAAGGCGAGAAGACAAATAGCGATGGCTGTCTTCCTGGACGTCAAACGGGCGTACGATTCCGTAAGCCATCCTTGTGTTATTCATGGGTTGTTGCAGGCCCTGGTGCCTCATAGGGCACTGACGTGGCTCTCCGACTTCGTCCGTCAACGGAAGATTTTCGTCACTACAGGCGAGGGGGACACAGAAAAGATCACTGTGCCACAGGGAGTTCCTTGGGGGGGGGGGATATGTTTAATGCAAAGTTAAAAAAAAGAGAAGGGAAAGGTTAGCCATGGTGTGGGTTTGCTATTCCCTAAAGCTTTCAAGCAAACAAAAGAAGACACAAACAGCTGGGATACAGAAAATTATGGAAAAAAAACAGAGAACAGAGGAAAGGGCTCCTTCACTAATCGTTGGGCATAGGACGCATCAGAGAATGCCCAGGAGCTTAGATTCCCGAAGGAATCGTGTCAGCGCAGACGTGACTTCAGCGTGCTGGGTAGGGCCAAGTAGCACCGCGAGGGAAAGCTCTCGGTAGCCTAGATGAGCAAGGCGGCGCCGGAGACTCGATCGGTGATGTTAGTACCGCCGGCAGGCAATGAGGATGAGTGGCACATTGGCTTCTACGTTGCACGTTGGGCAAAGAGGTGATGGGTGCTGATTCATCTTAAATAGGAGGACAGGAGTTCGGGCCACATTCAGCCGCAGCCGATGAAGCAACGATTCCTCGATGCGCGGGATGCGGCCAGGCACAACATATGTCATTAAATGGTCAATGGATTTAAGGAAGGCATTGGGAAGTGTCCTTAGCCCCCTGTTATTCAACATTGTCTTGATGGGCCTCAAGGGGTGCCTTACCCGGAGGGTGCATCTGTCCATCTATGCTGATGATATTTGCGTCTGGACGGTTGGCAAGTCCCGCCCTGCAATTCAGCGTCGGCTCCAGAGATCACTTGATGTCATACATGTCTACTTCCTGAACGCAGGGATGGACATCTCCACTGAGAAAAGCGCTACCCTTCCGTTTACCCGGAAAGAGATGCGCCGGTTCCAATTACACATCGGAGGATCCCCATCAAGGCAGGTCAGGCACCACAGGTTCCTCGGTGTTGTGTTGGACCGCAACCTGTCGTGGGCAAGACACATTGACTATCTCACTTCAAAGGCGCAACGTTGGGGAAATGTAATACGTCACTTTGTCCGCTTGCGCTGAGGATGTACTGAGCGGGACCTTCTTGCACTCCACAAAGCGGTTGTTCATGGCTCAAAAGTCTACAGCCTTTTTGCGTTGCACGGACTATGACGGACGTCCGAACACAAGCTCCGTTGCGTCTTGGCCCGCAGATTGCGGACCTGTCTTGGCGTTCCGCGTTGCGCTGAGACGAGGATGGTGGTAGCCTAAGCCAGGGAACTCCCAATTGGCGTCCTCCGTCAGAGAGAAACTTTCCGCCACTATTTGCGATTGCGCGCTCACCATTGCCGTCACCCACTGGTACAGAAGCTTCGTAAGCGGAACCGCAGCAAAATCGCGCAGTGTGCGCACGAACTAACGGACCACATACCTGCCTTCACTGTTGCCCCACCCGCTTCTTCAGTAGCACCATGGACACTGCCGAAACTATCCATCTCGTCTCACATCCCGGGGATCAAGGGGCCGAAGAGCCAAACCCCTGCTCCAGTCCTCAAGCAGGCTACTCTGGAGTTGATGGACGCTGCATACGGAAACCAAACCGCCGTATGTACGGACGGTTCCTCCACTACTGGCGGCTCATCTGCGGCATTTGTAATTCCAGAGGAGTCAATTTCACTTGGGTTCCGCCTATCGCACCCCACCTCGGCCACCTCTGCGGAGTTGTATGCGATCCTGTTATTCCTAAAGTCTATTTTGGATCACCACCCTCGTCTCTGGGTGGTTTACACAGATTCGCGGGCAGCACTGCAGTGCATAGACAACATGGGCATCCATGGCTCCTTGGCTCCGGTGGTAGTGAACATCTTGACGACGCTCAAGGTTTTTGAAGACAGAGGCCACCGGCTGACCCTCCGATGGGTCCCTAGCCACATTGGAATAAGAGGCAATGAAGTAGCGGATCGTGCAGCTGCTGCGGCTCACCATCGCCTCTCAGGAGTCCCCATCATACTTTCGAATGGGGATAGACGCTCCCTCTTATTCGCGTTGACGTCGCCTTGGGCCCATCAGGAATGGTGTCATGACATCACCCGGTGGTCGCTTCTGTGTGCTGTTGACCCAACTCTATTATTTGAAATGCCAGGCGGTTTCCCTCGCCTCTTTACGTCTCTCGTGCGTCGTTTACGACTTAGCGTCGCATTCACCCCCGCACTCCGGTATAGGCTGGGCCACAGCAACACGGCGCTGTGTACAACTTGTGGTTTCCCGGCAACAATTCACACACATTCTAGAAGACTGCAGTCAGTACGTACGCGAGCTGAAAACTTGAAATGCTGGATCAGAGGCCATTCAACATCTGCAAACTTCTCGGCCTATGGAGTCCCTGGACATCATAACCCTGGACATCAGTGCCGTGCACTTGGCGCTTTTAATTCTTTCCTTTCTGGGGGCCACCGGCCTCGTTCGCGAACTGTCCCTCGTCATCCTTTCATGTGAACCTTTTTGGAATGGGGTAGGGTCCTGCACTCAACGCAGGGAAACATCCCACATCATCATCATCATCCATTCATCTATGTTGTTGTTATTTTCTGTCGACGGCGGCGGCCCCTCGAGGGGAAACGCGACGTAATGCTCTGGTACCAGTTAGCAGCGTCAAGTGGTGCTGTGCTAATTTCGCCGTCCGAAACGAGTGAGTAATTTGGAGCTGCCCGCATAGAAAGTCAAAAGAGAAGATAAAATGGAAATTAGCTAATTCTGTGTGGTAATCTGCAACGACAACCAAGTTAGTATGAAAGATAGGCAACTTGCCGTAAAGTTTTCGTCCTTCTCGCTGTATCGTCCCGCCGGCTCCCTCCGGTCACGTATTTGAGAAAGCGCTTTCACAGCAGTCTATCCAACTTCCTGCTCAATCCGTTGTTTCTAACTTATTTCGTGTATTCAGTATATTTGTCAGTGATCATGCAGTTGAGCATCACGATGCGGACTTATAGCGCAGCAGCTTGCGTGAAATAATTGCGAAATACAGAAATGAATGACCAATGGATGTAGTGTAGCTTGGCTAAAATTAAGGTCTGCTATGGGTCAAACAGCTCTTTCACTCGGATCGTAATTTTGCAGCGTGTCGGCGAAGACTGGCTTTTGGAAACCTGGTCTTCTTTCAATATGCAGCTTGCATGCGAACAAGTGGAAAATACGAATTATTTGTCCTCTCGGAGCTCCGTTTCGCAAACCGTCATCATTTTATATAGGTGCATCCTGTCCCTATGATCTTATTATCGTTGCCAATCTTGCGATCTCAGTTTACAAGTGGTTCTTTGCTCCTTCCTATTCGTCCACAAAAAAAAAAAAAAAAAGGAAAGAAAGACAAGGAAAAAAAGAAAAAATAATCATGCGTTTGTCGAACAGCAAATATCTGTTTCTTCCTAACTCTTGTGAGATATTTGTTTTATTTTTTAGCATATAGTTTATGTTGTGTTTTTCTTTTGCATGATATTGCTGGCTGCTTTTATGTTGCAGTTTGCGACAATGTGTCTGATCCTATGTTCGCCTATACTCAGGCCCCTGTGGCCGTTCTCTAGCTCTAATAAAACGTATACATATTATATATTACAGGTTACATATCCGTTTTCTTCAAAACAATAAACGCCTTATTTATATCCTGAAACAATCTTGATTTGACTGACTGATTTTTATTATTTTGACTGTGTGTCAAATGCAGGCACAAATGGCTAAAAGGGCTCCCCTGCCTTGAGCAACATATGTGAGATATGTGTAGAATGATGCAAGATTCTGAACAAGTTGACTAAGAAACTTATCCTCACAGTGCATCATCACGTTCACGGATTATGCATGAGAAAGAAACGAAAAAGTTTTTTCCCCGCTATCTTCATAATGTACATTCCAAGTTGTCGTTGACTGTATTATTCATGTGAATTCTTCAGTGCGAGATTTCCATCCTCATAGCGCAGGTACTGGACGTAGCTAGTGTCCGATTTGTAGTCAATCATTGGTAGTCCCTTCCGAGTAAACACGCACTTAACTTCACGTAAATACAGGCCACAAATACTACATGATTGTCTGTGCTACACATTGTGTATAGACACGTAATGTTCCACATGCAAAACAACAACAACTTTATTACGGGGCCACATGCAAAAAACTTCCATACATTTTACGTGTTTGGTATTGCAGAGCAGATGCCCTTTCTACAGGCCACTTCCACACAGCTAGTCTCATGGGTTAATGAGGCCCCAAAGCCAACATATAAAATTCGGGAAACCACCCGTACGCACCGAAGCTACATACGGGAAGGCGCCAATACGGCGTCAGTACCAAACCGTTACGCAAGAAATCGCCACAGGTGTCACTGTCAATCAAGCGTACAGCAGCGCCCTCCAGCTAGTGCACAATGCCCATGGCTGCACTCGTTAGCGAGTTCTTGAATTCCTAGAACGGCGAATCGCGGTAGCAGACGAATTCTGACTTTATGTGGCCACGTAACGAAGGAGGGAGAGGAGGCATTGAGCAGGCCCTCTGTTTCTAGGTGTCGTTGGCGCGATACGCTCCCAGACGAGTTTCCAGGGCCTCTCATTGGTTTTCCGGCGTTCCCCTTCCTCTGTACGTCAGAGAGCAGAGCAGAACCAAGGGGATGAAACTCGCCAGTTCACTTGCGGACTAAAGTGAGGCGCTACGAGCTTTTCACGTCATCAAACGTCATGAAACGTCAGAATTTTCACATCGAAGCGCGAGTTCTCAACCGTCGCGAGCCCATTGGCTCCTGAGGCCGCTCCCCCGGTGTGCGAGCGCTCATTGGTTGGTTTGAAATTATGAACTTTCCTTGGCGCGCTCAAGCCGGCGACGCCGTGTCGGCGGTGCCGGTGCAATTCGCAGCAAAGTTTCGAAATGTGTTGGGTGCAGCAGGGACGCAAGCAAAGCATCTATGCCGGTACCGCTTTGGATGGTTTTTAGTGTCCTAACATGTTGTCTATACCGACTCTGAAAAGCTCGGTGCCTCATGGATACTTCTGCAAGTCAATTCAGTGATAGATAAGTGGAAGGCAGGTCTGCTTTGCATTGCTTGGTGCGACAACGATTCAAGAAGGACGAATACTGTGTTCTTCCCGCTACCCACTCGATGACAGGTAAGTCAGTTCCTATTCCATTCTGCCGCTTAGCATAGCATAGCGCCACACCTGTGGCATATACGCAGCAGTTTGACAGGTAGAATTTTTGGTTTTCACGTTTCTGATCTCTATCTCTCTTGTTCAGCTTCAGAATAGCATCTGCATGGATACAGTAGAATGGATAAGCCACTCAAAGTGGTTGGAGGATCATCTTTCGGCATAGCAGCTGCACAAGCTCCTTTGTGGCGGGTCAACCAGGCGCCTACACAAGCAGCAAAGGGATATGGACATGTTCTCTGTCATGCCGGATCTCTGAATGTGTCTGCCTGTGCGGCCAATATACTGTTGTTCTACTGTGAAATCTTCCAAGTGATACATCAGCTATCAGTGAATGCAAAGTTGCTTCGGCATATCATTCGAACTTCAGAAACAATGTTCATATCATGTTCGTGTTTTGCACAGCAGATTGCAGTTTGTGATTTGGAAATATCTATCTCGAAAAATAAAGCAGTTTGTGTAACAGAAACAGCCAACGCCTGCCGCATTTTGTTATTTATTTTAGAACCGCCAAAGTGGGGGAGAGGGTAGAGAACAGATGAGAGAGGGAAAGGGGAAAGCATCCCCAGCGTCACAGGTTACCCAGGGAGACAGAAAAAAGCAAAGCAAAAAAGCTACTCAACCGTCGTCCAACGATTGGCCCAATGCTAGAGATCACGTGAGTTTTTCCCGACAATAGAAATACACTACACGTTCATCCCCCTGGCAGAACCTAAGCGTTCCGACCTGCAAGCTGTAACGTGAGAGTTCATCGAGAGCGCAACGCTCCGGAAAACGAGTAACACCGTTTAGTAAAATGGAGGGGGCTCCCGGCGCTTTGGGGCCGCTACTCAGCGCACCCTTGCGCAACGGTAGGAGCGCCGTCTCTGACACTACGCTTGTGCTGCCTGACTCCGAAGATGATTTTCGTTTGACAGCGGTCTGAACTCTCAAACTCTGAAACCACACAAATCCTGCGCAAATACGGCGCCGTGATCTGCTAACTGCTGCATGCTTCGCTCAACGACAACGCACACGAAACGGTTTTCTTAGGTTTTTGGCGTCCGCTCTAATTCGAGATGCTGTGATGGACGCAGCCTTTGGACGCAGCCGAGTGAGTGGACCTCACGACATAAATTTTAGCCCCCGTGCACAAGTGAAAGCGAAAGCGTGAAAGAGAGGCTGTGTGATGCGTCGAAATCGTCGCGTATCCCGCATGCAAGCGCATTTATGAGGAACCTCCGGGTCTGCTGACACGGGCTTCCTGGTATCGCAGAATAGCGGGCAAAGCCTGACATTTTTTAAAAATTTGTTGGCCGCTTTGCGACCCCCTTGGGGTCTCAACCCACAGTTTGGGAGCCCCGGCCCTACGGAACTCCTTGAAGTCATGCTTCATTTTCCTTTTAAAGTCATCAAGAAATTTCTTAAGTTCCTTGTTCATTTTTGGAAACCAATGCAACTGAGTACAAAGCAATTTTGTCCGCGGACTGCGTCTCTTGACAACCCGGCTGTCTGTTTGCGGTTTCTATATGGATTACACGGCAGCTTTAAAAATACATTGATATACTCCTAACGAAGTCGGACCATGACGCAGCAATTGTCAGGTAAACCGCTCGACAATAAAAGGAAAGAAACCTGCGAGACCACAACCTACATCCCTTTGGTATTCCCCTGTCATACTTCTCCACCACAACACAAACATGCGCTTTCCGCGCATCATGCACTCTCTCCGTTTCACATAAAGTATAGGGTCTCACTTTTCGGGTTAAATGCTTCTCCCGGATGTTTGTGTTTGTGTATATGAGGAGGGGGGGGGGGGAATGGGGGAGATTGGACGTTATTTTTAAGTTTGTAATTCTAGGGCAAAACGTCTTTATGTTGATACATTCGGGTGCAATCGGGTTATTTTGTCCTTCCTGTCCAGCAAGCGGCCAGCACTTATATCGGTGCTCATGTTGGTTACACACGCACCCTGAAATCCCTCTCGTGGAATTTAGGCACAAACACCCTACTCTGTAACTTCAAATTTGCCTGAAATGCAGTTTATTGTTATACCGAAATCAAATTTATACTTATTTATTTATTTGGGTACACATCCGTGACTCGTGAGGTGTTTCATATATATAAGGCCGCTACTAGATAGCGTATGCAAATCAGGATAATGTGAATAATGTACTTCATGCCATTCGAGTTGATGTTTAGTACGTGAATATAATCCAGGAAGGAACAGAGTTTAACTCGAATTGGTCGGAAACTGATTCGTGGAGTCACAGCCGGGAGGAATCGAGTTTCACCCAGTAAAGCCAGACCCCACCTAGTACAAACAACTGACAGCAAATCTCCTTCACTTTTGGCACGATAAACTCTCTTCGCGGCTAACCAACACCCTATACATAGGGAGTGAATCCATATGACTTTTTTTCGGGTTAATCCCGATTCCGCGCGGTTATTTCTTCCGAAATGAGCTCCATCCAATTCGGGTTAAACCTGATTTCTCCCCGAGTTCCAATAACTATGAAATCCTCAAGTAACGTTTCCACTGAAGTCGAACAAAGGTCGTCGCGTGTAACACATAAAATGAGTACACCCATGTGTGTCAGGTGCCTACACTCTAAGGAAAAAAGGTAGAATTTCCAACAAAAGCCGGTAGAACGACAGTACTTCTACAATTTCGGGTCCATCCACGTGCGCCTTCGCCTCCACGAGTATAAGCGGCGACGTCTCTTTCCCTTGCTCCTCTCTCTCAAGTTTGCTCTAAGAAAAAGGGTAGACTTTCCTACTCAAGCTGGTAGAACGACAGTTTCGACGCTGTAGTTTGTTTCTACTCGGCAGTTATACCCAAAACGTAAAGTTGGTTTGAGTAGAAATGTGGTTGCAATCCAGCTCTATCGAGATGGGTAAAAAATCATACCTTTTTTTCTTGTATGTTTGTTTCTTGAGTGTATGCCTTCGGGGATTAGCGCTGGTAGGTCATCCCACCAAAAAAAAAAAAAAAAAAAAACAGATTAGGAAATGACTTAATAAACAAGAGGAGAAACAAAAACACCCGAAGCCACAATTATCGCCCGGTTTCTCCCCGAATTACAGATTTATAAACAGCGCTCGATTTTTACCCCCGAATCTGAGAAAGGCATTTAACCTAAAAAAATACATCACCCCGAGTCGTAAAGGGTCCCAGATTTCCGCAAAAGCAGTCCGAGAAAATGCCCTATAAAATGCACCTTAGGCAGCGAGTCCTCGACAGCGTGCATGATTCGCTTCTATGAGCGTGTCCTACTCCCTGATAGAGTGTGACGCTCAACCTTACGAGGCCACAACTGTCATCGATGGGGCAGCCGCGCCGAGGACTACTGTCCATTCACGTGCTAATGTTACGTCTTCCCATTGTGCGCCCCACTGCTGTCGCACTCCCACCGGGGAAATTCTCCGCCGGCAACAATTTTCTCTCGCCGCCAAAAAGCCAGTTGCATGACAAAGGCCGGCCGCTGTCAATGAACTACCGCACATTATACTCCTATTAATGTATGGAAGGCGGCATTGTGATCGGTGTGATTCGAAAAGTTTGGCACACTTTGCATATCCATGCAAAAGGCCATATGTCAGGCGTGAGCCGCTAAATGCGCACAAAACAGCGATACATTTTTTTCCCCAAATCCTCTATATCGCTCGGAAGTGCCATTTTGTGCGGCGGGCAAAATAAAGTGCGGTATACTTTCTTTTTCCTCGCGCCGCGTGGCTTTCGCTGCGGTTCATAACGCATAATGAACTGGCGAAGCTTTCATATTGAAATCGTTCCGGTGGGACGCTCAGGAAGTCTGCGAACGCAACTTGAGGTTACGGTGGAAGTGACTTTGAAGACCGCAGGTACATCCTCTATAGGTTCGGTCGCAGTTTATAAATGGAGGGGCACATGCGCAATTGGCAGTCCATGAAAACATGGTGCCTATCAATGGGTGTCAACAAGCCGAGAACCAAGTGAAGGTAAGGCGCGCGCGCATACACGCACACGCGCACACACATAGACACGCATAAAGAGACAGATGGTGATTAGATGAGGCATCGGCAAGGCACTGCGCACGATGTGTATACAGGGTGCCTAAGGTGATAAAAAATTCTAACTAGCTACGTACTCGCCGGAGGATTGCGGAAACTTTTGCCACCATTGAGGAAGGCTTTGGGCAATTTTTAAATACGGGAAATTTATTTTTTTCAATTGAACTTTGAAAATTGCCAAGCGAACCTCACTTTTTTTTTATTACAGAACCATGATGTCCTCCACGGATAACCGCAGACCCAACAAAAACTATGCACAGTATCGCAACAGAAATAGTCTTTAAAAATTAGTAAAAATTACGCCTTAGCCCCGCCTGCTTGATTTTTGCAGAGAAGCGCGCGAAATCTGCATCTAGACGAGAAAGTGTCCACGTCTTCATTTGTCTGTGCTTCTTTGTGATAAGTCGGTTGTCACCAGCATCAACGTCAACGCGGTGCAAAGAAAGGTCAAACAAGACGCGGGAACACTTCTTCCTCTCCCCACAAATACCGTGCGCATTTCTTGTCGCAATTTACCGTAATTAAAAATTGTCCAAAGCCTGCCTTAATGATGGCAAAAGTTTCCAGAAGGTAAATGCCGAAAGTCCGACAATCCTCCGGCGAGTACATCGTCAGTTATAATTTTTTATCACCTTAGATGAAACACCCTGTATGTAAATGTACAGGTTGACCAGGATAGCGAAATGGAAACCGTACCTTTGGTTTGAACGGAGCCCAGCTTGGCCAGTATAAAGGGCTGGCCAGTCAACGGGCACTCTCTTTATCTCAAGAGGTCCGTACACGTGATCCGTCCAACAATGGGTGTGGATTGCATTTCAATGCGGGATAAAATCCCCAATGAAGTGTATGCGAGTTTCATTTAGATTTGATTGCGATGGCATATTAGGAATTGAATTTTGAATTGAATCATGTTTTTGCTGCGGGATTTGGAGTCGGATTGAATCCTTTCTCTAAAGGATTTGGATTTAGATTGCATAATATTTCCAAAAACGGATTTCGGTTCGGATCATTTTTCTACGGACGTACTTAGGTTTCAGCTGGATTAAACCAGGCTTAATTACAAGGTACTCACAAAATGTATTTAAGTTACTGAGTACTGGTCGAAACAGTAACTGACAAAAAAAGAAAAAATTGGGGTCACCTCACTGCTCCTTTAACATTAGTAGGTTCCACGAATAGATAATACGACAACATGTTGGTATTATATAGCAGCGACTGAATTTCAGGCTTTCTTCGCTATTTGCGGTACGGGTGAGGGAGTTATAACATTTATCCAGAAGTATTAAGCTGTTTCGAGATGTATTCAGTAACCCTTGAAATAGGATGAAAAATGAGAATGAGCTCACTTCATACAAGCTTCAGAGTTTGAAAGGATTGTAGAGAAACAGTAAGAGACAGTTGGGTCACTGATATGATGACGTTTAATGCTCGAAGGTTTTGCCTAAACTAAAATGATGAAAATGACTTCGCGGAGTGTTGATCCTGACCCAATACGCGGGATGATTATGGGGTTCTCATCGGCTTAATGATCGCCACTTATGGAAGACATGAACTTGTATTTGTCCAGGATTTCAACCTGTACTTGACGCGCATCGACTTCTTTCAAATCACAACTGGATTCGATGCGCTTCTGTCGCATTCATGTAAACATTTAAAACACAAGACAACCTCGATTTCACGAACATTTCTAACGGGACGCCTTAAAGGAACGTTCGCATCCGGAAACTCATCTATGAAACCGATACCACTATGTTAGGCGTCGGCCGACAAATGTACCCGGCTAATTTGTTCGCCCGAACAGTGCTTAACACCCGTATTTGAAAGATCAGCGCTGCTTCCGCGGCCGCAGAAGCTCCACGGCCTGACCAACAGCTCCCCATAGAGCCCACAGTTTGAGATAATTCAGGCAACACTGGCCATGCGAGCAATGAAAATGAGTTATGATGCCTACCAGTCGGCCAATCTTGAGGCTCTCCGTTCGGCTCGGCTTTCGGCCTGTCCTGGCTGCCATGGACTTCTACGGGCTTTCATGCCTGACGCCCGTTATTCCGTATTCGAAAATAACTAAGGAAAATTTTGGACAAAATATACATTTATTTGACGCATCGTGGTGACTCAAAAGTCAGACACATATATTCACCGTTCGTACAGAGATCACCGCATTGCGTTCGTTGACAGATTGTAACCAAACCCAGTTCGAACTTGCAAAACAGAGACACACTCTGCTCCCAGAAGCGAGCGAGGCTCACATGAGTGCGTGTGCGATTTCACGATCAGCATCTCCTTTCGGTGCTTGCAGCGCATCAAAGGTTACGACGAAACGGGAACTGTGCAGCGAAAAAAAAAAAAAAAACAGCTGAAACGTGACTTAAAAGCAACCGACAAGAATCTACAACGCAAGAAAAAATTGTAAAATTTCTTAAGTCCCTCTGAAACCGATATTTGTTTTACTTATGGTGCTCCGAGGCAATTAGCCTGGATGATATATAGTTCGACAAATTTAGCTAGGCCACGCCTGTGCACAAAACCAATCATCAGAGCATCAGTGCGTGCCTGGAGTTCGACATCTAAAAGTTACCACTCCCATTGTGACTCTGAAGCCCTGCTGTTATCTTGGCGATAAGTACACTAAGCTACGAGGCCACCGTGCCACTGCGAGCATTAAATGTAAAACCAACGGAGCATTTAACGCTTACCACTGCAAGTTTTCAGCAACAAACTGCACGTAACATTTAAAAAAAATGACTAGACCACACGGCTAAATTTAAATAAGGAAGAACACAGAAATGAATATATGCAAGTTTGTTGACTAGAAATCCGCTACATTGCGCGATTAAAGATCACAAGGATCAGCTCCCGTGGCATAGTGCGATCGCTTTCCACGCCGGGTCTGGGAGGTGACACGGCTTCGAATCCTGTCACCGGCCGTGCTGTCTGAGGTTTTCCCTGGGTTTTCCGAAGACTTTCCAGACGAATATCGGCACAGTTCCCCCTCAAGTCGGCCCAGGACGCATACTAACCCCCCTGTCTCCCACTCCTTCCTGCTGTACTCTCTCCATCCGTCCACGTCTGTACGCCGCTCATAGCCACAGTTGCTTCGCTGCACTAACACGGAATCAAAAAAAGAATAAAGATCACAAGGTTCAAACTTCGCCCCCAGTTGGGTAGTAGAGTCGGGTTGGTTACGCAATGGAAAGGAGATAACGTTCTGCCACCACACCCGCTTTCACCCTTTCTCAGCTGCATCGCCAGACCTATACACTATGCCGAGGGATTAGAGCGTATTTCTCCTCTCCATCATCGTTCAAATAATGTTGTTGTTGTTCGCCTCTCCAGGTGGTTATAGTGAACTTCACGCACAGCCACCAGATGGCGTTACGTGTGTGAAAACTCTAGGCACCGTGACCCTATGTGGTACAGAACCCCTCGCCACCAAATCAGAAACAACCTAAACCGGCAATAGAGAGACACATGGGCCAAATACCGCCGCTGTCTGCCTTTTTGGACGACTGTCATATTTCAATAAGTCTGTGTGTTCTTACATGAAGCCCTCCTGTGAGAGGCTGTTGCCTATTGACTAACACACAAAACAACTGCCAGATAAATACTAAAACCCACAAAACGCGCTAAATCTGGAGCTAGACATCGAGAAAAGCTACTCGCAACTGAATGAAAATTTTCGTACCTAGTTGCCGCCAAAAGTCGCTAAATCTAGCAACAAAATAGGTAAATTGGCAACACTGACGCGGAGCTATGGGAGCCTGCTCCGGCGGCGTGACGTCACTTCCTAAGCGGAGGAGTGAGAGCGCGGCGCTCAGAGGAGGGAAGGCGCCATGTCAGACGCCCCCACAACTCTATTGAGACGCCCGCACGGCCGCGGCCTTTTCTCAAGGTCGCGCCCTCATCGGTTCTGAGGGAGTAACGTTTTCTCGTTTTTCCAGAGAGGGAATTCCGGCACACTCTCAACATCTGGCGTCTATCTTGTCATGTATTCCATAGAATAACAGTCAAACTACGCCCTTATTTCGTGTGAGATTTCCGATACCGTGGAAGGAATAAAATGACACTTTTCGAAACCGACTGGAACGGATGCACAGTCCCTTAAAAGCTTTCGTCAGACCATAAAAGCAGGTACCTAAATTCAGAGTTATGCAGTGGAAGCGCGCGGTAAAAAAGAAAGTCAGTTTATCCAAAAGAGGACAAGTTCGGGTTTTTCGCGGCGTAATGCTTAGCTCCATCAATATATCGCGCATTTTCAACGATGTGTGCGGCGTTATAAGAAACACATTGATGGTATACCATGCAAAATTCCCATCTGAAAGAAAGCGTTGGCCTCCAGTTCCTATATTGTAACCCGCGCCTACTGGCGACAGTCGTCGTGGTCATTAATCAGGGGCCTGATTGCGCGACACTTTATAGGAGAGTGGCGCCCGGCGATCTTAGGGCAGACCGAAGGCCAATTCCACAGCCTAATTAATTGGCGGTCCCTTTTTCCTGTGTCGAACCACGGCACCGTTCATTAATCACCGCTTCCATTGATCCACCGGGAAAAGCCTGTAGATGAAAACCGGACGCTTAGCACTCAGCTTGCTTGGTTTCACTTAAAAGGCTCTCACTACAGCAACAACATCAACTCGGAACGAGATCTCTGGAGAGATGGGCTTAGAGTAGAACGGCATCGTAGCACTTGCGATAAACGTTGGATTGATCAGCGGTCAATGATCTACTATGCCCTCTGTTACGATTATGAAGTCCCCATCAAAGCGAAGCACAGAGCTGCAGTATAATGTTAGAACGAAATCCAATGTCATAAAGAATCGCAAAAAAAGGAAAAGAAAAAAGGACACGGACGTAACGGAAGGGGCACGCAAGAAATTTCCTGTGTGTCGCCACCCTTTCATCCATGTCCTTTTTTTTTTCGTTCTGGCGCTTCGCTTTGCTATTGCATAATCAGTATCAACTAGCCCAATTACTTTCCTTAGAGAAATTTTGCCTTCCGACATCTTGACGGAAAATGCCTGCGAGATGCCTGAAGCAGAGTTTCAGTACAGTGTGCTGAAAGCTAACCATTGCATATACAGGGTGTCCCAGAAAACGCGTCACTGAATTATAATAAAAAAACTACACCACCTAGAGTCATGCGGTCGACGGCATTTGCTCTTACAGGGTTTTTGCCACCTCCTGATGTGCACGTCACGTAACCTAAGTTTAATTATGTAAATTTTTGCGAGCTTAAGTCTGAAATTTGCCAAGTAAAGGTCACTTTTTTACCTCACCAATGTGAAGAGCGTGTCTCATTTACTCTAATTAATGATAATTGACAGGGATATTCAGGAGCTACCCCATCGAAACAAATAGCCGAACATCATGCTGTACGCAGCTCCCACAGGATAGCGTAAAGTGAATTTTTCAGCGCAATCTTTGTCGGTCCGACGAAAGGAGGTTGGAAACCCAGCCCACCGCGGCATCGCAGAAAGAGATAACACAGGCACGTGCGACTTTCGTTGGCATATGCTTGCCCTCTCCCAATTTTAGGAACTGCTTCTTTTTCTACTATCACTCTGTGGGCTGTCTTGGGAACCTCAAAAGTCATCGCGCGTTATGGTCCGGTGCTCGGAAAAACGTGATGTTCGGCTATTATTTTCGATGTGATAGCTCATGGATATCACTGTCAATTGTCATGAATTTGAGTGAATTCTGCTGGCTTTTCATATTGGTGGGGTAAAAAAGTGACCTTCACTTGTCAAATTTCCAAGTTGAGTTTGTAAATATTTACATAATTAAACTTACAATACATGACAATCACATGAGAAGGTGGCAAAATCCAAATAAGAACAAATGCCGTTAACCGTATGATTCTAGGTGGCCTAGTTTTTTTTATTATAATTCAATGACACGTTTTCTGGGACACCCTGTAGAGTGATACTGTTGTGACTCCTGTTTTGTGAAAATCGCTTTTTTTTACACTCTACACACGAACGCACCTCACGTGTAAGTCTACTCCCAATTATTATACTTTGTCTAACTTTGTCAGAAATAAATTCCACAAAAAGCAGCTCAAGTATTTTCTGAAGGGATATTCCGTCCCTTCCCCATTTCCACCCTTTCCCTTCACCATCGTTCCCGTTCCAGCGCTGCACGACATTTTTCCTGTCCTAATACGACACATATGCGACATGGCGTATACGCATGGAGGAATAAACGCTGTATCCAATAACCCTGTCGCCCCTCGAAGGAATATGGAGCAGCTATGCGATGAAACGCGAAGAAACGCAATTGATCGTGTTTTCTTTTTCCCCGAATGGGGAAAAGGCCAGCATCTTTGGCCCACAAGAATGGAAGAAGCCTCGCACGCAAACATATTCCGCGGCGTCCGATATTGAATAGAGCACAGGTGGACCTCGCCGCCGACCCGAATGCTAATCAGGTAACAGCACAAGGGGTTCATCCCATGAGGAGATTGCAGGAGCCATTGCTGTGGCGCCATTCAGGTGAAGTATCGAAATGTTCATGGGCATCTCGTTTTGTTATTGTTGCTCGACATCTTTTTAACGCAAATTATCCGCATATGGTACCGTAATGATGGGACGGCAGGACTGGTATGTGATACGGGTACGAAGCAGCGGCTGTGCTGTTTGCGAGTGTTTATATCCTTGTTTGTTGTTTGTCTTCCAGACAATTTAACGCCAATGTCGGGGCAGTTCCCTGTCGGACATCGGCGCAGGACAGACAGTCCTCCCCGAGAGGTATATCTCTACGTCGCAGGCGTTTCGAGATGCCTGATGGAGAGACAGAGAGAGATAGTATGAAGAATTTGCAGGACCTGTATTATTCGAACTGATAACACAAAGAAAGTCTCGATATAGAGACTCGCATTTAAGCAGCGTTGGGGGTAACCCGTCACTGTAACTAACCAATTTTTTTCGGTAACTTTTAACTTAACTCGTTGCTTTTGAGTTCCAGTAACTTCTTGAGGAACTCGTTCCTTTCTTGGGTAACTTCATCAGAGTAGCTTAGGTAAAGTTCCAAGTTCCTTTTGTTCAATTCTCGTCTACAAACATCGCTCCCTATTGAGACGACAGCAGTGATGGGCAGTACTTGAAGTACCAAGTACGCAAGCAGTACTTTAAGTACATATCTGTGCACTTGTACTTTACTTTAAGTACATTTTAAATCGTGTATTTTGTGCTGTACTTAAAGTACTTTTTTCAGAGTACTTTCCCATCAAGTACTCAAGTTCCCACACTTGGACTCCAGACAAAAAATCACAAAAGATTACAACGAAACCACCCTACTAAAAGCGCTAAAATGGCAACAAGGAAATGAAAACACACAGTTAGCGCTATCTGTGTGTTTTCGTCTTCTTGCCAAGTGTTCATTCCACGTCGGAGAGTCACGCGTACCCATCACTTTAGCGCTTTTAGTGAGAGACAGTACCAACAGTCCCAGTCTGACATTTTACCAAAAAAGATTTTTGTGCGTTTAAAGAGCATATTTGTTGAAGCAGATCTATTGTTGAGAGGCTTGAAATGTTTCCCTTGTACGATTATGTAAAACGAATGGAATGCAAAGACACGCACACATTATGACACTACAACCGGCAGCACAATGACTTGGTCAGTTGTCATTTCAGTTCTCCCAATGCAGGGTTATATGCTTTTTTTTTATATTGTTTCCTCCATTGGCAATTTATCATCATTTTATATCACAATGTGTGATTGCATTATATGATGAACATTCGACAGTCGTATAACAATGAAGGCTTATATTGTGCTTCATCCTTTTTTACTTTAGTCATATTCCTTTTTTTAAACGTGTTTTATTTCAAAAAGCAGCTAGGAATACCCGGAGATATACGGGGTGTTTGCTCTAACGTGCCCAGAAATTTTATTTAAAGCGAGCGATAAAAGAGAAACGAGCGCTACTTTTCAGCTACTTTACTACGAAACAGGTGCTACTAGTGAAGCAGCACCTGTTTCTTACTCAAGTAGCAGAAAAGTACCACGTGCTTTTCTTTTATCGCTCGCATTAAATATAATTTCTGGACATCTTAGAGCAAATACCCTGTATAATCTCTGTTGGCGTGTACTTTTTTTCCCTTGAAATTTCCTAGCCTGTTATAGCAGAAGATTAATACCGGAACATCACACTAGGCGGGTGATCTTGGATCAGTCAGGGTATAATACTATTTTGCATAATCACAGCACAGCTGACTGATTACCTCTCTCCATCTAACTGCAATTATGCCATCTGATTAAGGTCTTATTCGCAGGTTAGCACTTAACCTAGGACTTTATGGCTTCAGAGCATTTGTCAAGAATGCTCGCTAAAGTTTTGCCAAAAAAAAGCAAGACACAGATACTAAACAGCGGAATGCAAAGTGATACAAATTGAATTTGCAATGTAGTTGATGAGTACTTGACGTACTTTGCCTAGTACTTTGTACTTTACTTGAAGCGCATTTGGAATTGGGTACTTTGTACTGTACTTAAGGTACTAATGATGCCAGGTACTTGGTACTTTACTTTAAGTATAATTTTGAGGTACTTTGCCCATCACTGGACGAGAGCCACGTGCACGCCTGTCGGACGCGCACTGCGCGTGCGACTCCCTTCTTGTTAGGCGGTGGACGTTACAAATTCTGTTTTGGCCATACATTAGGAGGCTCAGGTGGCGCTCATCATAACGACGAGCTGCGTATTTATAATGACAGAGGGCACTGTGTAAAAAAAAGGGCACTGTGTGTAAAACGACGTGGTTCTACGACATGTGCATAGCGGACAACTTATGGAACCTAAACTTTCAATGCCTGCTAGGTACTCCGTTCAAGAACTTTATTACGAGAACAAAATCATCAAATCGCTTCCGATAAAGAAGTACATAAAGGTAGGCTTCTTTCGTTATATCCAACATTGGTATAGTTTTTGTATATCGAAACTAAGAACACAACAACAATGCTGACGTTGACAATGTAGATGCTGAGGATGAGATGGGGTGTTTTACCACGGCGGTGCAGTACCCATCGCACGTGGAACATTATATGAAGATGATGAAGGAAGGATGAAAACACGATAACAAACTAAAGCGTCTGGAGCAACCTAGTGAACGAAAGGAAGTCCATGAACAGGTGAAGAACCCGACGATGGAGCACAGAATTTTCATAGGGGTCAATCAGTGCAGCTAAGTTGAGCGGCCGCTTGCTGATACGAGCAGGCTCATCACACAATATCCGCCTTTGCGGGCCGTAGAGTGCACATTGCATAAGAATGTCATGGGTGTCCGCCACGACACCGCAGGTGGAGCAATGGCTTGTGTCATAGCATGTCAGGCACAGTAGGCTTGTGTCAAAACTAACGTCTTGCACCGCCCATTGTGAGATCAATATCTGAGTTATTTTATAGAAAGGTCAAGAACTAAAAAGTGTAAATTAAGTAGCAAGTAACTTGAAAGTAACTCGTTTCTTTTCCAAAGCAGCTTAGGATCTTCAAGTTCATTTTCATTACCTGTAACTTCGTTCGTAACTTAGTTATATTTTTTGCACAGTAACTTAACTGGTAACGAGTTCCTTTTGTCGAGTAACTTCCCCATATCTGCAGATAAGTCACAATTTGATAACAGGCTGTGTTGTAAATAGAGGAGGAGGTGGACGATACTGAAGGCACGGGGAAGGGACGGTAGTCGGCCCCTCTTAAGCTGTCGCTTTAAACAATAAGAAATAAGTGATTTTTATACGAGTACAGCAAAAGACAAGACCCATGGCGTTTTCAGAAGCCTTCTGTTCCATATTTCACACTGTGAAATTTAGGCAATTATCGCATGAATTGCCTTATTCTGCGTCCTTCACATGTTCATTTCACCCTGTAGACTTCACCTGTTCCCTCCTTCATGCCCTGCGTTGTGCGAGCAGAGGCGGATCCGGAATATGTCTGAGGGGGGTCCTGCCTTGAACAGCATGCTTTTGCACAACCAAGGTCAATTGACACTCCATGTAACTACATAAGTTCAGGGGGGCCAGAAAATCCGAACCCCCCCCCCCCTAAATCTGCCCCTGTGTGCGAGATACAGTATGCCATCTGTTGTGATCTGTGTGAACATGACTTCCCAATAGTTCCAAGATTGAGAGCAGAACCTCTTAGAGTGCAGGAAGAAAAGAATCAGCTTTAGTCCTTTGAGGGACTAAATGCGTTGATCATTAACCCCTTTCGGAACGAAATGCATGGGACTAAAAGAATGTCACGGTGTGCACTTCACGATTTGTTCTGACTGTATATGTATAATCCATGCACATGAATGAAAGCGCCTTAACCGTAATATGTAGCGCCTTATAAAATCTTGCAACATAGCACTATATGTCAAGAAAGACCCGCTAACTATTTCTTAACCTGTAGGTAGAAAAGTGCTTAATTATATATTGCCTTGTTCTATCAAATTCCCGCGCAGCACATATTTATGCAGGTTCTTGCATTCAGGGACAATTTGCGAAGTTTAAGGACTACTTGAAGTGCTGGAGAGTAAGTTTCAGGGTCAGGGCCCTTGGGGGAGGGGAATTGCAACCTAGGGGACTAGAAGCTGTAATTACTCCCCAATTTACTCCTTTTTTCCTCATAGTGCTGACAGGCTCACCTGAAGAACTCCGAAGTACCCGGTTCTACATTTGCGGAACCACCATCTCCACTGTTTCTTTCATCCAATCCAATCTAATCCAAATGGCTGATTGTTAACTGTACACTTTACACTTAGGTGAGATAGCATGCAGGCAGAGTTTTAGTGCTGACAGCGGTTGATAACAATGATGTTGAAATGAGACGGAATTCGTAGTAGGCTACACTTTATACAGAAAGAAAAAAAGAAAGAGGTTCTGGTGTCTCACTCAATAAGTCGACAATACAATAAACCGAGTGAGCGCGCTACATACACGAATACATAGATTGCTCATATGGGCGGCTCGGAGACTGCTACTGAGGAAGTCTTGACTCGCCTAACGATCACTTGACTGAACAATTCTTTCACCGTACCAGCGACGCCGATCAAAGCTGCGATCGTCCGCAGTCATCCGACACAAATGAAGAAGAAGAAAAAAATTAACGGGGCATGCAGGCGACCAAGCAATGCCGATCGGATGCCTCTCGCTTTCTTTTCTTGCTTCTGCACTTGGACTCTTGTCCCTTAACGAAGTGTCAACAGGCGGAACGGTTTCAGTTGCAACAAGAATAGTGGGCCATGAAAACAGGCTGCGTGGGTGGCCCAACAGAGGAAGGGAACGGAATGCGGGGAAGTAGAATAATAGGGAGATCACCGGTGGGTGTCTGCGGCTAAGGAAAGGACGCTTTGAGAGTCACGCGGACGTCCAAGACCACATGAAGGATCCTTGGTACGGGTCACTGGGTTGGCACGATGGGGACGTTTGAAAAATTTGCCACGCAGTAGATGACACCTTAGACCGTCAAACGGACCCCTTTTCTTTTCCTTCTTTCTTTCTCTTTTTTTTTGTGTGCGTGCGTGGTAAATATAATGTTTCGTACTGACAAGAAGAACGTGTAGCGTCACTGTAAAAAAATAAATAAAAGAAAAATAAAAACTCCCCCGTGAAGCCGTCCCTATTAAAATCATTTCCCCATAGCATTATGGTTAGGCTTCTGATTTCAAAACTAATGTGCCGTCTAACCGACCCCAAGAGGAGCAAAAAAAAAAGAAAAAGATCCAGAAGGAATGAACCGGAATTTCGTAACGGGAATCGCAACATGAGCAATGATAGGGACCAGCGACATGGTGGAGCGGGTTTGGAGTCCTTCTCGTTGGTGACCGCCAAGGTCGTGCTGAGGACTGGGAGGTGCTGGGTTCGAATCCTACCACCGGCTGTGAAATCTGAGGTTTTCCCTCGGGTTTCCGAAGACTTTCTAGACGAATGTCGGCACAGTTCCCCCTGAAGTCCGCCCAGGACGCGAACTAACCCCCCTGTCCCCCACTCCTTCATGCTGTCCTCTGTCCATCTGTCCACATCTGTACGCCGCTCATGGCCACAGTTGCTTCGCGGCGCTAACACGGAATTAACACAAAAAAGCAATGATAGGGCACATCTTGCAACATGAAGGAATGGTACTTGAAAGCCATATCGAACCATCTCAGCTTTGAGAAGTGGAGATGACAAAATGAAACAGAACGTCGCTCAATGATAATGATGCTTAATGCCGAATTTAAAGGTACTGTAAAGCAGCGCCGATGAAATGTCATTTAGTGTGACTTTTCGATAGTCCAAGCCACCAGGACAAAAACTTCGCAAGTTTCATTCCAATCGATGGTGCAATTAATTAGAAAATTACAATTAAAGATTATGGGCAACACTGTACTAGGTATTCGAAATGAATCCGTACTCCTGACGCATAAGGCGGCAACCACATTGCATGCGTATAACACTGGGCGTATAACACTGCGTATAACACAAATTAAACATATTTATAGCGCGTTGTCGGTCGTATGGTTCCGCATATGGTATTTAGAAGCAACAAAGTCTCTAGTCACATCACCGGCATATCATGATTGTCTACTGCTTTACAGTACCTTTAAGGAGGGCGGACGGGGTGTGTGATCCCGGGGGAGGGCTCCCGCCTTCACAAACTCTGTTGTTATAAATAATTATTATTTTAGATCCTCACAGAAATCACTTATATCAGCCAAGATTTTTATACAGTACGATATTTGTGCCTCTACAAAATAAAATAAAAACAGAAATAATAGCGCATAAAAAACGGTCCCCGTACTGTGACGCCTATCTCGACGTTTTGGCATGACCATGAAGACCCTCTATAGGAACTGCCATTTATTGCAACTTATCTTGTAGATCAACACATGAGGTACGTATTATGCAGTGATACGGGGAGGTCATATACTGAAGTTAAAATTCTGTAAAAACCTGACATTCCTCTATCCATATAAGTTACAATGCATAGTAAAGGCCATGCAGATGGGTCCCCACAGTGCATTGCCCATGGGTACCACAGTTGTAAATATAGCACTGATGCTGATGCTGCTAATAATGATAGCAAAAAAAAAAGAAAGAAAGAAAAAAACAAAGATGTCGGCCCCACTTCGCGTGCGACCAAGCTCGTACGAAGAGATTGCATTCGCTCGAGGAGTAACAGATATGCGCACTCCTTAATCATTGTCTCGTGGCCAGAGGACACCTGAACTGAAGTCAACGCAGACACCTTTGATCAACATATTTCCTCTGCATATATTTCCTCTTCAGTTCAAATACTCAATAGCACGCTTTTTTTAGTGTGGTTTTGAGCACGACCGCTAAAAAGAGAGGGAGAGACAGGGCTTTATAGGCGCCGCAGAAGAGGGACCCGAAGGCAAGTCTTTGGAACACGATAGAAATTGATGTTCAGAGTCTGGAACACAGAAGAAAGGACCAACACAACAAACAAGCCTCAAGTGCCTAAGGACAAGGCACTTGAGGCGTGTGTGTTGTGTTGTCATTTCTTCTGTGTTCCAGCCTCAGAACATCAATTTCCATCGTGTTCAACAGATGACGCATGCGTCGCCCCATCGTGTGAATGTGTGCGTGAGTGAGAAAGCATGTAAGAGTGAAAGTGGAATGAGTGAGCGAGTGGATGTGTTTGTCCCTTCATACGACGCACCCTTGGAAGTCGTTTGGGCAGGTGTGTTAGCTCCTCAATTGGTAGAGCCCTGGACCTGCAATCCAGATGTCGGTTCGTGTCCTACAGCTGGACTTTCTTTCAAAGTCCTGGGAGCCGAAGATTGAGGAAAGTTCGAGGGAATCTTCACTGTAGAATTGACAATTTGGAATAAAAGTTTATATAGATGAAATAGTAAAATGTGGAGTTGTTATCCCCTAAGGGGTCACGACTTGTTAATCCAGTCGGTGATGTTGATGTTGAGAAAAAAAAAAGGAGTTGAACACGAAACTAAATCCCAGATAGAAGAAATCAGAATAAAGGATCGACAACTGAAGAGGTGAAGATCTCAAAACAGATAAAGACACAGAGAAACAGATACAGAGCAGCAGGTTCTAACTTCTTGTGACCAGCCCGTCTGTGTAACATTTTCTGTCCCGTAATAAAAGGGAGGTAATGAGAAAAATACAAAATAGAGATTGTGTCGCGTTTCTTCGCTAGGATTTTTCTTTAGAGCTTTGGAATGCAGAATATTTATGTAACAAAGTAAATTGCCTGCTATGTGCACGTAGCTAAGCATGAAGAGCATATAAGTAAATTCTTCGCCTAAACCCTTATTCTGGTTATTACCGTCCAGATTTTTTTAGCCGGTGCTTCTGGAGCGGAGAGGAGGGGGTACTTCACGTTTATCCTGCTCCCGGCAGTAGCTGCTAGTCGGGCAGCTCGGTTCTAGATGACGTTCCCATCTTATATGATTTTACCGTCTATTCTTCAAGAGATGAAATCTCTTTTGGCTTGCAATTTGAAGACCCACCCACCTCAGCGTCTTACCAGAGTCATCGTCTTTGTCGCCCGTTTTCGTAACTCTATCACCGTTTCAGATTGCGTGACGAATTTTTCATTTGCACTGCATTTTCAGCAATGAAGCAATCTTAGTTCCCTGCCTGTCGTATCAAATGTCAAGCCTCGACGTATCAAAGCAGCATGAGCACTAGTATCCACCAGCCCTTGATTGCCAGCTATAACCTTTGACGGGAACATTAGAAGAAAGTGGTGTAACTATATACCTTCCACAACACTGCGTCTGTTACTAGTAAGGGTCCATGAAGGCAAGCGTAACGTTATCCCGCAAGTACTATCGTATTTTACAACTAGCTGTAATCGCCGCATATGCAGGACACAGAAATCTAATTCGAAGTGCAACTGTTCCCAAAAGCACAAATCCAAACTTCACCGTTAAAATCATCGCATAAATTGGCTGTGACATTAATACTAGTATTTTTTATCACCTTTATCCCACCTGCCCCAGGCAGAATATTCATATCAAAACTTACTCACCATAAATTCTACAAAATCAAAAATCTTTTAGTTCTTCTCCACATTAAATAACTTGGAAATTCAATAAGCAATGCCTCAATCTTCAACGTCAGTGAAACTCAAGTCAAATGTTTAGTCCTGTGATTAGGGCGAATCCTTTCCTCGTCGTTGATTTCTATTATGGGATCCATTAATCCATTAATTCATTCAATTCACCCTCTTCCTTCGATAATTAGCTTTTTCTTCTGTTACCTCTCTCGTAACCAAGAATCCGAAGATCAGTTAATTATACACATAATGCAACCAAATTGCTGACTCCCTATAGGCTGCATTTGAACCTGCAAAATCAGGTTAAATTAAAAAATCCAGCTTGAAATTGTGTGAGCCTTTCACTGTTTGCAAGCAGACTTGTACGAATCTTGAGTACCGTATATAGTCAACCCTCGATTTATGAACCTTCGATTTATGAATTCCCTCGTTTTATGAACACGAGCACGGGGAACCAAACTTTTTCCATTCATTTTCCCCTCGTTTTATGAACCTCAATATTCGAATAATGAACGGAATTTCTGGGAACCAACTAGGAGTTGCCCAACGTTTTTGCCCTCAATTTATGAACGGATCGTTCCGAGGCCAACAGAAACCTTCAAAGGGATAATTCCGTGGTCTTATGAATGACTCCTGAACGGACAAAACGTTTCCCAGGTATTGCACCCCCGGTTCTTAACCCCTCGAAATCCGAACAACAAACGGGTTTTCCGGGGTCGCACGCACAAGGTGCGACCAAGTGTTCCTGACCTCAGTTGATGAATAAGGTGGTCGCTGTCACCCGGAGATTAATAAACGGAGGTTAAAAATGCCGGAGGAAATCCGAGACCAGTCCAGTTCGAATGTGGAGACATCTCTTCTTTCCAAGATTGACACAGCGGAAGGCATGCTCCAAAGCAAAATTAAACAATTTAGTATTGCATAATAAACAGAGTGTGAATGCGCTAACGTCTGTTCTTTGTGAGATTGATACAGCAGAAGGCATGGTCAAAAGCAAAATTACACAATATATGGCATTACAAACACAATCCCAACTCGGAAATACTGTTGCATTTGCTCGATAGTACTCCGTTAACTGAATTTTCGATTTATGAATCCCTTGATTTATGAACGATTTTTCGGGGAACCGTGGGTGTTCATAAATGGACGGTTGACTGTATACGCAAAATATTGTATTTTGCAGACTTTTCTTAGTATTTTAGTACGTTGTTCGGAAAGGTTACTTGTACTCTAATTTATATACTGCTTTCAGTATTTTATGCTCAATGTTCTAATTCATATCTATAAGTCTGTTTTCATAGAATGTTCACTTTCACAACAAGGTAGTCTTGCTTCTATGGTCTTTTTCTTCTTCTTTCCAATGCAGTGTGGAAAAGGACTACTAAGTGAGAAACTAGACTATTTTTCAAAAAGAGAAAGGCTGAGTGTCGAATATTGTGACATGCGCAGCTCCTACGTCGAGACAATAATGTTTAATCTTAAAAAAGAAAAGAAAAGATAATCAGTCGTTCTTTCGGAAATATACCTTAAATATGTCTCTTCGGTACTTTTTTTTAAGTGTTTGCTACTCTACTCTAATTGGTTTCTTCTCCAAGTACTTGCACTGTATCTTAAGTAAATGGTCCCTGCAGTATGTAGTATCGTATTTTAAATACATGTTTATAGTATCTTGTACATGTCCGCTTGCAAGACCCCAGGTTATCACATAGAATGCATACGTCTGAATGATATCTAAATCACGCACGTGATCCGAGAACAAGAACTCCAAACATTTGGATACCACATCCACACTAAAATCACAGTCAGACCATCTTGGTACGCGTTCCAGTTCTATTTCAACATCTTCCGCCAAACAGGCGGCCTCGCACAACCGCTCTGTGAACCCAAAAACGATGTTCTTCCATCACAATTTCGAAATCGGAAAAATATTCAGACCAATACAAGACAGCCAAATCACACCTCATATTATTAACTCCCGACCGAAGACAAATTTTCTTCCGTCCGAGACTGACTTCATTGAAAGATGTACCTTGGCACACAGTTGTCGTCTCACCCGGCAGCAGTCGAACGCATCACTCTTCTTCAAACACTTCGGGTACCCCCATAAACACCTTGCCTTCCACACTTGAACAGCAGATTCCATCTTAAACACGTCATTACCATCCGCTTTGCACAAAAAAACAAACAAACAATACTTCGAATTTATCTCCGCCACATTCGGAGGACACCAGTTCCAATTAGATGCCCATAAAGAAGCCCGAGGGAAAACCGCCATGAAGATTCAAATTCAAACGCCACACAACATTTTCGTTGGTTACTTAACAAAACCCATTACTATCTAGTTCTCTACCACTCAACTGCAGCATATCCGGATCCCCAATGTTACCAGGTCATGCGACGTCGTAACACAGTAGACTTCAGTTACTGTACTTCAGTGATGAACTCGCTTAGGCATCACGGTAATCTCGTGCAGGTAAAAATGTATTAGACATAGGGTGTCTGGATACGTCGTCCTCCTTAGCCAGTCCTTGCAACATGCAACCAATTCAAGCACTCAACACACTAATCATATTCCGGCAGTTGTCAAGTACTAAAGTTTACGCCCAAAACCGACTAGTAGCACTAGTAGTCCAAAACCAAGTAGTCCAACCGCGAACCGCTTCATCCTCTACGCTACACCACAGCAGGCTATACCATGCATCCTACCAACGAAGTTACTCTATCTTATAGTGAACTCCGGTGGTCGTTCTCGTTCTGCGTATATACAGGGTGTCCCAGAAAACCTGTCATTGAATTATAATAAAAAAAACTACGCCACCTAGAATCATGCGGTCAACGGCATTTGTTCTTATTAGGTTTTTGCCATCTCCTGATGTGAATGTCATGTACCCCAAGTTTAATTATGTAAATATTTGCGAACTGAACTCTGAAATTTGCCAAGTAAATGTCACTTTTTTACCCCACCAGTATGAAGAGCGTGCCGAATTCACTCAAATTCATGATAATTGACAGTGATATTCACGAGCTATCCCATCGGAAAAAATAGCCGAATATCGTGCTTTCCGGAGCACCGGACCATAACGCGCGATGACTTTTTGAGCCCAATCGCTCTCCGTCCGACGAAAGGAGGTTCCAAAGCCAGCCCATAGAGTGATAGTAGAAAAAGCAACAGTTCCTAAAATTGGGAGAGGAAAAGCGTTATACCAGCGAAAGTCGGACGTGATAAGCCGTGCCTGTGTGATCTCTTTCTGCGATGCCGGGGTGGGCTGGGTTTCCAACCTCCTTTCGTCGGACTGACAAAGACTGCGCTGAAAAATTCATCGTGCACTATTTGAGCTCCGTAGAGCATGATGTTCGGCTATTTTTTCCGATGGGATAGCTCCTGAATATCCCTGTCAATTATCATTAATTTGAGTAAATTAGACACGCTCTTCACATTGGTGGAGTAAAAAAGTGACGTTTACAAGGCAAATGTCCGACTTAAGCGAGCAAAAATTTGCATAATTACGCACTCTCTCGTCTGATGTATCGTCTAGTTGCCTGCGTTCTCAATAGATGGCGCGCGAGTTGCCTCAAGGTTGGGGCACTACTGGAGTCCGCTAGCTTGCTTTGCGTAGCAATCTTTGAAATTCGATAGCTGAAACAAGGCTCAATATACAGCAGAACTATTACGTATCCAAAGCGTCCTAGCTGCTTTCAGAAAACCATACGGTTTCTACAGGAATGTGATTCACCTTACAGATCCTTTAATTTTCACAAAGCAAGTTACAGACATGCAGGGTGTCCCAGAAAACGTGTCACCGAATTAAAATAAAAAAACTACGCCACCTAGAAGTATGCAGTCAACGGCGTTTGTTGTTACTAAGTTTTTGCCACCTCCTGATGTCAATGTCATGTATCCTAAGTTTAATTATGTAAAGATTTGCGAACGGAACTTGGAAATTTGCCAAGTAAAAAGAAACTGTCATTGAATTCTAATAAAAAAACTACGCCACCTAGAATCATGCGGTCAACGGCATATGTTCTCACTAGGTTTTTGCCACCTGCTGATGTGCATGTCATGTAACCTAAGTTTTATTATGTAAATTTTTGCGAAGTGAACTCGGAAATTTGCCAAGAAAAGGTCACTTTTTAACCCCACCAACATGAAGAGCGTGCCGAACTTACTCAAATTCACGTTAATTGACAGTGACATTCAAGATCTATCCCATCGGGAAAAATAGCCGAACATGATGCTTCTCGGAGCACTTGAGTATAACGCGCGAGGACTTTTTGAGCGCAATCGCTGTCTGTCCGACGAAAGGAGGTTGGAAACGCAGCCCACAGAGTGATAGTAGAAAAAGTGACAGTTCCTGAAATTGGGAGAGGGAAGGTATGGCACCAGCCGAAGCCGGACAGGATAAGCTATGTCTGTGTTAGCTCTTTCTACCATGCCGGTGTGGGCTGGGTTTTCAACCTCCTTTCGTCGGACTGACAATGATTGCGCTGTGAAATCCGTCGCGCGCTATCCTCTGGGAGCTCCGTAGAGCATGATTACCGGCTCCTCAGTATTCCTGTCAACTACCATTAATCTGAGTAAATTCGGCACGGTCTTCACATTGGCAGGGTAGAAAAGTGACCTTTACTTGGCAAATTTCCGAGTTCAGTTAGCAAAAATTTATATAATTAAACTTATGTTACATGACATGCACGTCAGCAGGTGGCAAAAATCTAGTAAGAACAAATGCCGTTGACCGCATGATCCTATGTGGCGTAATTTTTTTTAATTAAAATTCAATTTCAAGCTTTCTGGGACACCCTGTGCACATGACTCGTGAGAAGAAGAGGAGGCAGGTCGAACGAAAGTCTATGGAAGGTCACCGAAGGCGTCTGTAACAGACGTCTTTTCTTATCCTCCAGATAGGATCGAATCGCCTTCACAGCTTCGTATGTGGACGAAACAATGTTTCGCCTACATTGAGTAGCTGCCGAGCATGGCATGCCGGCACGGGTATAGACTTTTATGGGGTGACCCCTGTACGCATTTCTCGCAGCCGAGAAGCAAGTGTGGGGGCATGCATACATATATATATATATATATATATATATATATATAAGCAGGAAAAATCAGAAGACGACAAAGAGCTTACAGGAAAACACAAAGGGGAGTTTATTAACACATATAGGGATAGGGGTCGACGTTTCGGCAGTCAGCGCTGCCTTCGACGGGACTGGGGTTTGGTGACAAGAACAAGCTTTATATATGGGAGAGGGTTATGTACAAGGGAAAGAGAGCAGCGCATGCGCTTTTGTCATGACTAACATAGGTTGGTGACTAAGTGAAAGGGGAATGACCGGGTCTGTGCAGCAGGACCTTGAGGAAATACCCGTGAGCCTGAAAAAGAGACAAAAGAGTGTATGTATTGTGCTGGATTAGGAATGCAGGTTGCGAATAGTAGAAAGGATTCCTGGATCTTCGTTTATCTGACACTGGAATTTATGAATGAGATAAGACTCGCGCTGTTCCCTGAGCCGCTGGGAAAGAAAGCCTGACTGCAGGATGAAAATAGATATATTGGTGATTGAGTGTCCTGGTTTACTGAAATGGCGCGACACTGGCAGATTAGGTTTCTTCGCGACGTCAGATTTGTGGTTATTGAATCGCGTTCTAAATGAAGTAGCTGTCTGTCCGATATATTGGGCGTTGCATTCATTACATTGAAGAAGATAGACAACATTGGAAGAATTACAGTTAAAGTCGCCATTAATGTTGACCCGATAATTAGAATTGGTACTATCTGCAGAGTTAGCGGCTTGCATTGATTTACAAATTTGGCATCTAGTTGCATTACAAGGGTGGCAACCAATGTTATTTTCTGGAAGTTTGTTAATTTTGGCATTTACTAGTCTGTCTTGGATGTTCCGCGCCCGGCGATAACTTACGCGCGGTGGCTGTGAGAATATTTCCTTCATCCGATCAGATTGTGAAAGAATATATATATATATATATATATATATATATATATAATGTGGGGGGAAAAGCCATTAAAGAAACAAGTAAACGACACTAGACGTGTTTGAAATTTATATATATATACAAGGAAAAAAAATAGCCGGAGCTCTTTGGCTGCACGTATAGCATATGTTTGTAACTCAAACATCGCCATGCCAGTACTGGACAGCTCTTTCGGCCTTGTTGGGCCTCATCAACCGTACGCAGGCAGGCAACGTTTGAGTGGATGGCGTCAGAGGGTCACGTAACCCGTGATTCCTCCCGGGTATATATATATATATATACTCATGGAACGATGCCGCAGCACCAGAGGACACGTGTTTCGCCGTGTTTGCGGCTCGTCGGCCCTGGGTAGCTGCGCATCGTTCCGAATTGGCAAACTAGGGGTCACTCAGCGAGCGATATACACCTGGGAGGGTGACTAAGCACTCCTCAATGCCACAGTGCAAGCCAGTGAATTGTAATGCAGGAAAAAAAGCCATTAAAGAAACAAATAAATGATACTAGACGTGTTTGAAATTCAAACTTACAGGTTAACATGGCTTCTATGGCTGCACGCAGAAAAACAGATACTATAACAGATACTATATGTATATATATATATATATATATATACATATTTAATTTCATTTAGTTTATTTATTTCGTTCATACGTAACATGAACGCCGAGTTGCAGTGCAGCAGTTGCAATAAGCTAAGAAAGAGAAACATATAAGGAACAGAATGTTGTACACATCAGGTCATCCATGATAGATTGGCGTCAACAACTTCAAAAACAACAACTAACGAAACAGGTCATGAAGAGCAACAAGTAACAACCAGTAACGATCGACTTGAGCGTGCCATTGATTTACACACTGGGTTCAGGGGTATCCTTACAGAGAAAATGGTTTATTAGTTGCTTACGAGTTATGTGTTGTGTAAACAGATCCATGCCAGCATCCAAGAAGTCGTTTAACAAATGCGGGAGCGTCACTGTGAACGACTGTAGGCCATATGATGTGCGAGAAAAGGGTACCATCCATTTGTTGGGGTCACGGGAAGGGTAGGCGTGCTTCTTTCATTCAAATTTGCCAGACCCAGGAAGTATGCATTATTGTACTTAACAGCTTTTAAAAAAGGATTTACTAAGTAGGAACAAATGTAACTCTTTGATTGGGATCATGGCATACCGCCTGAAAAGCTCTCTAGTGTGAGCAGCAAAGCTAACGTTTGCGATCATTCGAACTGCTTTTTTCTGCAGACTACAGCTTTTTCCGACGTTATTAATCCTCTTGTCGTACATTTTAATCCTTATACCATGACATTTAATCCATTTTCTATCAGAATTAATCCTCCTTTCGTTATTTTTAATCCTCATTTCACATAATTTAATCCATTTCTCATGCAATTAATCCAAGTGACTATGTGTGGGCTACATGACTTCTTTTGTGTATTTTGGGACAATTCCCATGTGTACGCATATTGCACATGCTTTTCACTAATATTGTTGGTTTCTGCACCATAACGGGATACTGTGGGACTGTCAACCTGAATTATGGTGTTGTGGGACTATTCCCACGTCTACGAGTATTACCCATCGTTTTCATTAAAAACGTGGGTTTCTGCATTGTAATGGGATCCTGTGGGAATCTGTATACTGATTACGATATTGTGGGACTATCCCCAGGTGTACGGATATTACCCATGCTTTCCATTAGATATGCGGGTTTCTGCAGTGTAATGGGATAATGTGGGACTGTCGATCTTCATTACCATATCCTCGGACTATAAGCAAGTCTACGGTTATTCCCAGTGCTTTCTGGTAAAAACGCGTTTTTTGCACTTTAATGGGATACTGTGGGACCGTCCTTCATTACGATATTGTGGGACTTTTTCCATGTCAATGGGTATTACCCATGCTTTTCATTCAAAATGCAGGTTTCTGGACCATAACGGGGTCAGTGTGCGATTGTCTGTCTGGTTTAGGAAAATGTGGAACTATTCCCATGTGTGCGGGTATTACCCATGCTTTTCGTTAAATATGTGGGTTTCTGCACTGTAATGGGATACTGCGGGACTATTCGCATGTGTGCGGGTATTACCCATGCTTTTTGTTAAATATGTGGGATTCTGCACTGTAATGGGATACTGTGGGATTATTCCCGTGTGTGCGGTATTACCCATGCTTTCTGTTAAATATGTGGGATTCTTCACTGTAATGGGATACTGTGGCACTATTCCCATGTGTGCAGGTATTACCCATGCTTTTCGTTAAATATGTGGGATTCTGCACTGTAATGGGATACTGCAGGACTGTCAATCTTGATTACGGTATTTTGAGACAATTCCCATGTCTACGGGTATTGCACATGCTTTTCATTAATAATGCAAGTTTCTGCACTATAATGGGATACTGTGGGACGGTCAATCTGGATTGCGGTATCGTCGGACTATTCCCATGTCTACGTATTTTACCCATGGTTTTGATTAAAAATACAGGTTTCTGTACCGTAATGGGATACAGTGGGACCGTCAACCTTGCTTGCGATATTGTGGGACTATTCACATATGTGCGGGTATTACCCATGCTTTTCATTAAATATGCGAGTTTCTACATCTTAATGGGATGCTGTGGGACTGTCGATCTAGATCACGATATCCTGGGACTATATGCATATCTATGAGTATTCCCCTTGCTTTCAATTAAAAACGCGGTTATTAGCACTGTAATGGGATACTGCGGGTCTGTCAATCTGGATTATGATATTGTTGGACTATTTCAGTGTCTATGGGTATTACCCATGCTTTTCATTCAAAATGCGGTCAATCCAGTTACGGTGGTACCAGAGGACCTCCCGTGGGTGCCTGAGCTATTGGATCCAGAAGATGTCAGCCTGATTGGCCCCGGCGGTCAGGCGCATCAGGTTCGTGGCTCCTTTCCGGCGACGCTTACCTGGAAGGAGAAGACAACGCACCAGAGGGTGTACGTCTTGTCTTCACTGTCGACGCCACTTTCGGGACTTCCGGCCATAGAAGCCCTCGGCGTGGTCAAGTTCGTCGAAGGGGTATCGGTGGTGAAAAGTAAGTTATTTGAGGGCCTTGGCACGCACAGTTTCTGCAGTATAACGGGATACTGTGGGACTGTCTATCTGGTTTAGGATATTGTGGGACAACTCCCATGTGTGCGGGTATTACCCATGCTGTTCATTAATTATGCGAATTCCTGCACTGTAATGGGATACTGTGATCTAGATAGACAGTCCCATAGTATCCCATTACAGCGCAGAAACCCGCGTTTTTAATGAAAACCATGGGTAAAATCTATAGACATGGGAATAGTCCCACAATACCGCTATCCGGATTGACAGTCCCACAGTATCCCAATAGTGCAAAAACCTGCGTTTTTAATGAAAAGCACGGGGAAACCCATAGACATGCTTATAGTCCCAGGATATCGTAATCAAGATGGACAGTCCCACAGTATCCCATTACAGTGCAGAAACGCACATATTTAATGAAAAGCATGGGTAATACCCACAGACACGGAAATAGTCCCACAATATCGTAATCCAGATTGACAGACCCGCAGTATGTTATTACAGTGCAAATAACCACGTTTTTAATGGAAAGGAAGTGGACAACCCGTAGACTTGCATAGAGTCCCAGGATATCGTAATCAAGATGGACAGTCCCACAGTATCCCATTAACGTGCAGAAACCCGCATATTTAATGAAAAGCATAGGTAATACCCGCACACATGGGAATAGTCCCACAATATCGTAAGCAAGGTTGACAGTCCCACTGTATCCCATTACGGTACAGAAACCCGTATTTTTAATGAAAACCATGGGTAAAATCCGTATACATGGGAATAGTCCCACAATACCACGATCCAGATTGACTGTCCCACAGTATCCCATTAGTGCAAAAACCCTCGTTTTTAATGAAAAGCACGGGGAATACCCATAGACATGCTTATTGACCCAGGATATCGTAATCAAGATTGCCAGTCCCACATTTTCCCATTACAGTGCAGAAACCCACATATTTAATGAACAGCATGGGTAATATCCGCACACATGGGAATAGTTCCACAATATCCTAAACCAGATAGACAATCCTACAGTATCCCGTTATACTCCAGAAACCTGCATTTTGAGTGAAAAGCATGGGTAATACCCATAGACATGGAAATAGTCGCACAATATCGTTATGATGATTGACGGTCCCACAGTATCCCATTACAGTGCAGAAACCCGCATATCTAATGAAAAGCATTGGCAATATCCGTACGCATGGGAATAGTCCCACAATATCGTAATCCATATACACAGTCCCACAGTATCTCATTACAATGCAGAAACCCACGTTTTAATGAAAACCATGGGTAATACTCGTAGACGTGGGAATAGTCCCAACAACACCGTAATCCAGATTGACAGCTCCAGAGTATCCCGTTATGGTGCAGAAACCCACAATATTAGTGGAAAGCATGTGCAATATGCGTACACATGGGAATTGTCCCAAAATACCGTATTTTCACGCGTATTAGCCGCGGCTTATGCGCGATTTTTTTTTCTCACGGGCGCCCTGCGGCTTATCCACCGGTGCGGCTTATCTGATGACTATTTTTTCCTGGTATTTTCCCCATACGCCGATTTTAACGAAAGGGCCGACAGTGTCTCTGGAACAGCACTGCCCTGCCGATGCACGAACAGTGCGTAACAGGGACGGGTCCACATTCGAGTAGATTGATCTTCCTGGTGCATTCCCCCAAGCAGATTTAAGGAAAGTGGTGACAGTGATTCACGTCTTCTGGAAGATCACTGACCCATCAGTCGACGAAAAACACCCGACAAGGGCACAATCCGATCTTGGTAGAACTCCAGAACTGACCTCCTCTGTTGTACACTGTGCCGATCCCGGAGTATGGACCACAGGGTTTATGGCCTTCTCTATGGTCTCCTTTGTCGCACAAATCAGTCGTCTCGTATTGCCCGCGGCTTATCTGCGGGTGCGGCTTATCTGCCAGAAAATTTTCAAAACGTCCCAAAAAACGCGTCCTGCGGCTTATCTGCGGTGCGGCCTATACGCGTGAAATTACGGTACACAAAAAAAAAGTCATGTAGCCCGCACATAGTCACTTGGATTAAATTGCATGAGAAACGGATTAAATTATGTGAAATGAGGATTAAAAATAATGCAAGTAGGATTAATTCCGATGGCAAATGGATTAAATGTCATGGTATAGGGATTAAAATGTACAACAAGAGGATTAATAACGCCGGAAAAAGCTGTAGATAAGGAGTGGATGTTTGTGGGTACACACTAAATTTCAAAACACCCTTTTTGGTGTAATTCGGCGGTATCATAACTGACTCCCTTTTTGGTGTATATCAACACCATTTGGAAAAGTTACACCCCTCAGAAAAGGTGTATTCCTTACACCCAAATTGGTGTATCTCAACGGTATCATAACTGACTCCCTTTTTGGTGTAATCCTACACCCAGTGGAATCTGTACACCTTTCTGGAAAGGGTGTAAATGGAGTGCACCATGTGTCGTATATGAGACACGGCGAAATGAAGTCCGCGAACGGGTCTGAGGAATGTCTTAAGATGCCATGGCTGGGCTTTGGAATCCCAGCAATCTAATTCCAGCAACCACTGTAAGCCAAACTGATACAGATACATAAATGATACGGATGATAGAGATGAATACATATACATAGAGATAGATGGATGGATGGATAGAGATAGAGAGATGGATAGAGAAAGAAGTTGAAGGAAGTAGAAGGTGTTTTGCCAGCGCTGCGAATTTAGGCTTCGAACCACTACATAAATCCCCAGATAAGACTCCTAACCTTCCTTCACGGTCAGCAACGTGCTGTCGGAGGAGGAGATGGACGACGCGCCTCGGTGCAGAAGCCCAGGAGCTCCTGTCACCCAAGGTATCGACACGAACGGGGGGCCCTGTGTGACTCACCGCAGTTCACCGGCCGGAAGGCAACCGGTGAAGCGTCTGCGGCAAGAAGATGAGAATTCTGAGGACCCATTGGAGAAGCTATCCTCAGAGGACACCGAAATAGTCGAGGAAATAGTCGAGGATGACGATCCTCGCCCTTTTGAGGTCGTGACGTATAAGAAGAATCGTCCCACTGGTATACCCATTATTTTCAAGCCTGCAGTCCTTGGTCGCTCTCTACGGGAGGTCAACCCAAACCAAATCGCTGGCGACATCGTGAAACGAAGCCAAGAGAAGGTTTTGTCGCATCGCCTTACTAAAGATGGGGCGCTTGTGATCAACGTTGCGTCCGAGGGTTCAGCGAAGAGCCTATTGGGTCTTACGGTAATTGCTGGGATCGAAGTGGAAGCCTCCGTCCCGCCATCGTATCTGAGAACAATGGGGCGGATTGACAACGTCCCCAAGTGGTACACCGAAGACCAGCTTATAGAATATCTTCATCCGTATGGAGTGACACATGTCAAGCGTGAAGTTGTGTTTTCGCGTGAGGAAGATGGTTCTTCCAAGAAATACACCAAGGCAAGCGTGATTCTAACCTTTGCAGAGGGACATCCACTCCCACAGGACGTACCCTTGGGATTTACCAGTCATCCGGTACAGGAGTACATCGCTCCACCAGTACAGTGCTACAACTGTCAGCGTTTTGGTCATTATGCTCGGGACTGCCGAGGCGGTCAGCACTGCAAGATATGTTCTGGACCGCACGACTTCAAAGAATGCACATCCAAGAGAGAACCAAGGTGCGCCAACTGTGGAGGACCCCACACAGCCACATACGGGGCATGCAGAGTGGCAAAAGCCGCATACGCTAATAGGACGCAGAAGGCAACGAGTGCTGCTGTTCGAGCTGTCAAGTGTGCAAATCCCGATTTCGTCCGGTTAGTTGAAAACCCTACGCCAATGCCTCGAACCAAATGCAACCAGACACGTCAGAATCATGCTCAGGCACCTGGTTCTGGCAAAAAGAAAAGTTACGCCTCTGTTGCTGATGGAAGCAGCAGGGAAAGTTGCGAGAAACATCCGATGTCTCCAACCGCTGGTCACAGCCAGCAAGTGGCTCCGACGAGTAGCACTGCGTCGCCCCATCGACCTCGGCAGCGGCTCTCCACCAAAGCAAGCGCCCCGATAAATTTCGATGCAGTTGTTTCTTTACTCTTTGTTGCTCTGCGAGCTATTCTGCGTTCTCTGCCTTCAGCATCAGCGAATCTACCAGAAGTGCAGGCGTTGCTGTCTCTGGAGCCATTGTTCGACTTTCATTCCTCCGCGGCTCTCCTGAACGCCGGCGATGGAAAGTGAATATAAAAGGACTACCATTTTTCAGTGGAACTGTAATGGGCTAAGCTCTAAGTTGGGCGATTTCCGGAACTTCGTGTATCGGCATCGGTTTCCGATCCTTGCGCTCAGTGAACCTAACGTTAGCCCGACGTTCAGACTGTCGAACTATGTCCTGTACAGTTCCCAACGAGTTTCCGGTGTAAGTCGGGCTATGTTAGCAGTCCGAAAGGACGTACCATCAGGAAACTTGAAAGTGTCCAGTGACGAGCATTTCGAACATGTACAGTGTTGTATATTGATGAATAACCGACGGGTGACTGTCGCCAGTGTATACATCTCCCCGAGCGTCCGTATATCCGAAGACCAGGTTAGAGGTTTTTTTATGGACCTTCCCGTACCCTTCATCGTATGTGGCGACTTTAACGCCCACAGCGTTGTCTGGGGAAGCGCCCGGTCTGACGGGCGAGGGCAGATCGTCGAACGGTGCTTAGAGGAAGTCAGGGCCATATGTGTTAACGATGGATCACCCACTTTCTATAGAGGCCCAAGGTACAAGAGCTGTCTCGATGTCACCTTCTGTTCTGAGGACCAAGCGCAGCACCTACATTGGGCAACTAACTTGGAATCCATGGGGAGCGATCATGTACCAGTGCTTATTTCACATTCATTAATGGCTACCCGAAGCCACAGAGTGCGGGTCACAGATTGGAAGCTATTTGAAATAGAAGCGGATGCCACAGTCCAGCGTGCTGCCAACATCGCAGCCTTTGAGGCCCAGATATCTGCTACGGTGGACAAAGTGACAATCCTCACTTCAGCCCCAAGAGCACACCAGGCTGTGGACGTTGAGTACCAACGTCTACGGGCAATTCGACGCCGTGCCGAGCGCCGTTTCCGTAGAACTGGCCGTATCGAAGATTACAAAGAGGCCTGTAGGGTTAAAGTCATTATCCGCAGACATCTGGGGAAGCTTTCCTCCAAACGGTGGAAATCTTTCTGTGAAACATTAAACCCACATGCCACTACAGGGCACATGTGGCGAATTGTGAAAGGCTTAGGAGCACCGGTGAGTCAGCTTTTTCCATTCCGCGCTCTTACCGTGCATCATGGTACGTCAGAAACAGCTGCTGGAGAAGAATTTTGCGCGTTACTCCTAAAACCATCGACAGCGTCCCTAACTTCTGGGTACCAGGTGTCAACGCAAGAGGCACTTTGCGCTGTCGACTTAAACCACAATGCTGAAGATACTGCGATGGATCTTGACTTCACCCCTCAGGAGCTGGAAACAGCCATTCAAGCGTGCAATCGCCGGTCGTCCCCGGGCCCGGATGGTGTATCGTACCAAATGATAATGCATCTTGGCCAAGTGGCTCGGAATGTATTGCTTCGGTTGATGAATGACCAATGGCAAAAGGGAACTATCCCTGAGAGCTGGAAGGTATCGCGAGCAATACCTATTCTGAAGCCGGGGAAAGCGCCAAGTCAAATAGACTCGTTTCGCCCAATAAGCTTGACAAGTTGCTTGTGCAAGATTATGGAACGTATTATCTTATCTCGGATTGAGTGGTATTTGGAATCTCGCAATCGTCTGCCTAAAGAGATGGCGGGGTTCCGAAGAGGAAGGTGTACAATGGATTGCGTACTGGACCTAGTATCAACAGTTGAACAGGAGCGATTGGGTGGACGATTGACTGCAGCTGTGTTCCTTGACATCAAAAGGGCGTATGACACTGCAAGTCACCCTCATGTTCTGCATGGCCTCTACTCCCTCGGCATAAGGGGGCGAGCGCTGAGGTGGATTGCTAACTATTTAAGTGGCCGGGCGGTGTTCATGCGTACCAGCACCGGGGATACACAGAAACACTCAGTGACCGCAGGAGTGCCGCAGGGAGCAGTACTCAGTCCCATGCTTTTTAATGCCCTACTGGCGACACTCCCGTCCCTGTTACCACGAGGTGTACGTCTGAGTATGTATGCCGATGACTTATGTCTGTGGTCGTCCGGGAAACAGTGGCCAGCGCTTCGTACACGTCTTCAGGAGGCACTAGACAAAGTTACCATCTTCTTGTCTCAACGGGGCATGGATGTGTCGTTAGAGAAAACAGTAGTGATGCCGTTCACGAGGAAACGTTTACCGAACTTTCAGCTTCGAGTCAATGGTCAACAACTCCGAAGAGTAACACATCACAGGTTCCTTGGGGTCATCGTGGACAGAGCTCTGTCCTGGTCAGCCGAAGTTCAGCGCATAAAGGAGAAAGCTACATCCGTTGTTAATGTCATGCGCTACATCGCAGGCAGTCGATGGGGAGCGTCTCCGACAGCTATGCTCGGTCTGCATCATTCACTAATTCGTCAGATGTTGGCGTACTCCCTGCCACTTCTACAAGGTCTGTGTCCCACCTCAGAATCTATCCTCGAGAGTGTGGTTGCAAGGAGCCTAAAAGTGTGCTTGGGGGTTCATCGGTCAGCTTCTAACCAGCTCACAGTTGCAGAAGCGAAGGAACCTCCGGTACCAGCTCTAAGAGTTCAGGAATCACTTCGTCACTTCATCCGACTGTCAACGCGTCATCGTCGGCACCACCTTGTTGAAGCAATTAATAAGAGAGATAATTCCACTTTTCACCAGGCCATTCTGCCATACCGAGGCATCTCACCATCATATAAACGCATTCCAGCATCGCCTTTGCCATGGTGGAGTGTTGTGCCTCTCAGAGTCAATGCAGAAGTTCCAGGCCTTTCGTCGAAGAAGTCCTCACCCCCTTGCATGCAGCGACAGCTGAGCTTAGAATTGATCCAACGTCTGGATGATCGCACGGCGGTATATACGGATGGCTCCACAATATCTACAGGATCCGCCTGTGCCTTCGTTGTACCAGCGTCGAATACTGCGCGCAGTGCTCGACTATCGCATCGTACTTCATCGACAGCAGCAGAGCTACACGCTGTTCTTCTAGCCATAGAGCATATCTCGTGCGCGTCTTCCCAGGGAAAATGGGTGATTTTCTGTGATTCTAAAGCCGCTTTACAGACCCTTATGACACCGGGTACACACCACCTCTCAGCTCCTGTACTGAATGACATACTAGTAGCGCACCAAAAAGCAGTGATCGCTGGCCATGACGTGATTTTCCGGTGGATACCTGGCCACTGTGGGATCACCGGACATGATGCGGCCGATCACAACGCCGGGAAAGCACATGGAAATAGTACATTCCGCAGTGTTTACTTCACGAAGGTGGACGCCAAGAGTGCCTTAAAGTCTCTGAGCCATAAGCTGTCAAAAGATCAATGGTTTTGTGGCGAGGCTGGATCTTCCCTTCTGCACCGGGTTGACCCCGAACTAGCTCTGGTCCTCCCAACATCCATGCCACGGCAGATTACGTCATTGTTTCACAGGCTCCGGCTCAATGTACCATACAGTGCAAGACTCCTGTACAGGCTTGGGAAGGCGGACTCTCCTAATTGTCCAGTCTGTGGCTCAATCGAAGACGTCGAACATATTATAGTTACGTGCCCAAGATACTCTGAGTGTCGTGACAGACTTGTAGCCGCGTTAGGCCGTGTTGACAATCGACCCTTCGGAGTGCAGAAGGTGCTGGGTCCATGGCCAATGAGCACTCAACTGCCAGCTTTGCGAGCCGTTACACAGTTTTTAAGGGACACAAAGCTGTTAGATGGGCTATGACTTGTCTGTGGCGTTCGTCGCCGCTTCGCGACATCTCCAGTGGGTGATGGTGGACGTGTCTGGAATTCCTTTCCTTAGGTGATCTGGGGTAGCCGGCCCTCGTGATGAGGGCTACAATCCCCATTTTTTTCTTTCTTTCAATCAATCAATCAATCAATACATATACATAAATAAAATAAAATATAATAAAAGTAAAATTAATAAATACAGATATTAGTACAAATTTTGTTCACTTGAACATACACTTCTTCATGGTTTCGTGTTTGTTAGTGCAGTATGTACCCTTGTATTCGTTATGCAAATGCTCTCTTCCTCTGTTCTGTGAATACACAACGTTTTGCTCGGCCAATCCTTTATCGTAATTCTTTTTTGCTGAATATGCACTGCACTTGCTTACCACACTGTGTTGGGCAGACATCTGACATAATGTCCACAAAAACATTGGGCAGGACAAGTATTTTTTACTTATGGTATTAGTTAATGATGAAGCCATGTCGTAAATATTAGGTACTGACAGCACAAGAAGGTAATTCGTTATTCGCCACATATCCATTCATTGCCTTTTCTTAAGAAAATGTCAAACTGGAACACATGTTTCACCCGCTGTGGATATCCCCCAAATAAAAGTCTCATTAGTATATATGTTGTTCATTTACACCATATTTACACCAAAATGTGATAACACGTTGGAAAGAGGGTGTTTCGAAACACTAACACCCCATTAACACCACTTCTGGTGACTGTTTTTTCCATAGAAGGTGTAATAGGGGAGTATATGCAATGTTACACCCTAATTACACCTCAAACACACCAAAAAAGGTGTTCTGAAATTTACAGTGTACACTCTAAAAAATATAACTCCTTTTTGGGTGTAATTTGACGATACCCTAACTGACTCCCTTTTTGGTGTATATATACACCCTCTGGCAAAACTACACCCCTCAGAAAGGGTGTTGTCTGAACACCTCTTTTGGTGTAATCTAGCGGTACCCTAACTGACTCCCTTTTTGGTGTATGTCTACACCCCCAGGCAAGACAACACCCTTCAGTAAGGGTGTGATGCCGAGGCCAACAGAAACACAACTGTTAAAATAACAGGCATATTCTTTATTTCGATTACCTATAATACACTGCATGCACTGCAATAAGAATTTCATAGTCACCGCACCAATACAAAACATAAAAGTGTCCACCAACGTGTCGACCAAGATGAATGTATTACGGTGAGGCCAAGAGAAGTCCTGCCTGTGTAGTGAAAGAAAAAATGAACTGTGAAATGCCTTAATCAAACTAAGGGCGAACCACAAATTACGTGACAGTTACGCAGATGGCTCAGGCTAGAGAAGAATTAAGAGTATACACAAACACAGCCCTCGTCAACATGCAAGCAGCTCAAGATAGAAAGCAAAGCAATTGATAAATGATGATCGAATTTTATTGGCGCAAAAGCAGCTCAAGCTATAATACGCCAAATGCATGGTAATATTGTGACTAGTTAAAAATAAGACGATTATACTAAAATAACGTAGAAATTAAGAAGCACACAATCATAGTGTAGTGAAAAGACCAATGTCCCTACAAAGCTGCAATCGGTAAAGGGTCAGCGAAGTGACGGTAGCGAGACCCGAACCCATATCTCTCTGATTTCTGGTCAAGTGTATTACCAATTACACCATGCTGACATCGCCAACACACAAACTTGTCAGGGCCTCGTTCAGAAGACGCGCACAGCCATTGACTCAGCACATCTGACCGGAAATCAGAGGGTTGTGGCCTTGTGGTTTCATTGCCCGCTACCTCTTGCCTCTTGAGTTGTTGACTCTTGCCAGCGGCTTTAGTTGCTACCACAAATTGTACCAACTTCGTTTGTTACGTATACTCCTTGACTAACGGCCACATGTGACCGTTACAACGCGACGCACACTGTTCTCTGATCTAATCCGTGCATTCCACTTAAGGGTCAAACACGATCTCAAAATGCCCGCTTCAAAGGCACCTCAATCAACCAAATAAGCAGACAAGACAAAATACACCGACAACACTTACCAAACAGCACGCTGCAGCGAGACGCTCGGACAAGCTACTCGATCCGATGCGCACGGCGCATCTGTTGCTTGCATCCGTTCCAGACCCGTAACCATAATCCTTGCAGTGCATACTAAACTCAGATGGTCAAATGATCTGTAGTTCACCAAACGACGTCCCCAAAGAACACGAAAACTACCACAACTAACTCCAACCGCCATAGCAGGAGAACACAGAGTAAACAGCACACTGTTGCCAGACCTGTCGTAGCGAAGCATTAGAAATTTCATGAACACTACACCTTTTTCACACCAATTCTCGAAATTACACCCTGCAGAGTGGACATACACGTATTACACCCATTTCAGACCAAAAATAGGGTGTATTATTTTTCTTGAGGGTGTAATAAGGGAGTAAAGCAATTGATACACCCCGAATACACCCCAATTACACCTAAAAAGGAGTTTTATTTTTTAGAGTGTAGGGTTCTGTGGCTACCACGGGGAAACATCCCATGTCATCATCACTTTTTCATTTATTGTTGTTGTTGTTGGATGTTTGTTTCTGTGGTGTTACCACAAACTAAATGGCAATTGGTGACATGAGACATGACAATGGAGTTATAAATGTAAATCTTTGCGGATGTTGGAAGTAGGTAGCGATATTTTGTTAAAATACATATATACCTCTCGACATTTTATTCTGGATGTGTGTAATATGTTCGTTCCACGTTAATGTGTCAAAAAATGTTACTCCTAGAATTTTTGTGGATTTTGACAAACCTATAATGGCATTATTTATTAGTCCAGCACTACACTGGGAACCTTATTTTTGGGTCGAAACAAAACCGCCTTCGTCTTATTTGTGTTAATAATCATGCAGTTATTCTTGGACCATAGTGCAAGTGCAGAGAGAACATTATTTGCTAGAGTGTTGAGTTGGGCAACGTCTTGGTGTGTGAGCAAAAGACTGACATCGTCTGCGTATATTATGTATTGAATGTGTAGACTTATGTCAACAATGTCGTTGATATATGTGCAGAAAAGCGTATAGGCCCCCCTGTGGAACTCCCACTTTCAGTCCGCACATCTCTGATGGAGAATTGTTAACAACAACAAATTGCTTACGGTTGGTTAAATATGATTCTAAGAAGGTTAGCTTGCCCTCTAATGCCATAGTGTTCCAATTTGCTAAGAAGTATTGAGTGATTGACGAGGTCAAAGGCTTTAGAATAATCTACGAATATTCCCAATGAGTATAATCTCATTTCACCGGCCTCGGTGGCTCAGTTGGTAGCGTGTTCGCCTTCTGATCGTGGGTTCGAACCCGGCCGAGGACGCCAGCAACTTGGTGGCAGGGTACAAGTTGCTTAGACACGCCGTCTTCCGCGAGGGACGTTAAATACGGGGTGCCGTGTGATGAGCTTTCATCGCACGTTAAAGAACCCTCAGGTGGGCAAAAGCAATCCACAGACCGATCGCTGTGGCGTCGCTCGTGATCTCAGTTGTCTCGCGACGTTAACACCCAATTATTATTATCATAATCTCATTTCGAAGTTTCGTATCAGGCTTTCCTTTAGTGTAAATAATCCAGTTTCGGCTTATCTGTTTTGTCGGAATCCATGTTGCGATTCCACTATGCATGAATGCTTATTTAAGCATTATGTGATTCTTTTGCGCATGATATGTTCAAGCGGCTTAGAGAAAACTGGTAGTATGGATACTGGCCTATAGTTGGATAATTGATTACTGTCACCCTTCTTGTAGATTACAGTGACCTTAGCGATTTTCATGCGCTCGGAAAATGTCCCAGTGGTTAAGGCCAAATTATATATATGCGCTAGCAATGGAGCGATAATATCAATAACACATTTTATCGGTTTAATCTGTAAACCATCGCAATCGAGAGATTTGCTATTCTTCAAGTTTAAGACGATCGTGGCTATCCATATCGACTGCGGGTGTGAGGAATATCTATTCCGTGACATTGTCACGAGAGAGGTAATATGGAGGTGGTAGGTCAGTAGCATCGGACGATGCAAGATTGCAGAAAAAGTTATTGAACTGATTTGGAAGGTCATCGTCTGTCCACAGTGTTCGTGAACAGTATTTTTGATGCTTAGAAGGTCGTCGACCTTTTTCTTTATTTCAAAAAGAGCGGTGACGTTCTGTTCAACATCTGATAGTTGTCTCGTTAAAGGAAGCAGTTCAGATAGCTTCTGGTTTATGTCTGCGAGTACGCCGATCGCTACGGGAACTGTATCAGTTTCCGAGGATTTGCCACTGCGGTCGGTGTACAGTCGGCACGTACGACATTTCCAGCTCTCTTTAAATTGTTTGTTGCGAGTGGTAGCCTCTCTGGTTCCAGAGCACAGGTTCCCAATATGATACCCCATTTGACAACCTGCGCACCTTATGAAATTTCCCTCATCAGTCAGGGGTTTACGGCAATGCATACAAATGTCAGGTAATTCAGAGTTCATGGTTGGCAGTCAGCAGCATTCAATATAAAATATTATTGATAGAAACTGATTGCTTTACCTGAGTCAAAAATCAGGGGTTAAGCACGGCACTTGACTTTGTTGGTAACGTCGACTGCTTTTATCCTTGTTGTCGATGGTACCGATTTGAGGGACACGTGGAAACGTAGATACCGTGGTGTTGTTGTGAGCCTCAGTTGTTCTTCCAGACGACTGTAGATGCCGGCGGCCCGTGAAAGACTGTAGGTAGGCACCTGAGTCAAAAATCAGGGGTTAAGCACGGCACACAATGCAGCTGCTGACTGCTATATGACTATATGCACCATAGAACCCTACCAATCGGTTACAAACCAATACCGAAAGCGTGTTTCTATCGTCCAGATACGAATCCATATTGAGAACAAGAAAACATGCATTTGCATGAAAATCCGCACTCTACTTATGATTGTCCCTTTATGCGTACTTTGGATGACTCCGTGTTGCAACGAAAGGAGGGTGCTTTTCTGGTCTCGTATCACTTCCACGAGACCGTTTTCTTTTTCCTTTTTTATTATTATATATATATATATATCTTTTTTTTGTCGTCCTCCTGTGTTCCTTTTGCCAGCGTAAATTCTGTCGAAATGCTTCCGTCGCGAATACGTGACATGTTGGAAAATGCATAGAAAGTTGAGTGGCGCAATCGATGGAACGGAACGGTCGAATCCCATCAAAGCAACATTAGCGGACAGGGACGCTCTAATGGCCCAACGATTGGCCCACATCTGCATGGCACACTATCAAACTGCCGTTATCGAGGATTAGCGGCCATGCGCTGAAAGCTGCTGCCACCGCGACGGCCCATACCGACTCGCTAAGCTCCGCGAGACGCCGGAAGGAGGCGCTACCGGGGGAGTACGGAAGGGGACGAGGAGACGTCTCGCTTCCTCTTTCGGGTAGACCGTCGGATTTTGCGCAAAACTTCGCTCGTGCGTCTTTCGTAATGTGTATTGTTCAGTGGCTTCCTCAGAAATCGACGTCGGGGGTTGGGGTTGGGGGTGGTATATGTACATTGGCAGTAGTTTCCCCAGAAATCGACCTCTAATGGGAGGGGTATATCTTTATGCATGTTAAAATGGGGGCTCTTGGGGGAATGTGCGTCCTGGGCCGACTTCTAAGGGAACTGTGTCGACATATGTCGGAATTAACACAAAAAGGCGTACGCGTCACGCTTTTCACAAATCAAGAGTGATAAAGGTACGTACACTCTGTACAACACTATCAAAAATGAGCTTCACCGCATAGCACGCTCCTAGTCAACCATCATCTCGAATGACATCGTTCTTTCCCATGATTTGTTAAATACGGGAGGCGTACGCCTTTTTTGTGCGCAGTTCATAATTGTCACAAAAATGGCGTACCCCTCCCGTTTCCAGCAAATCAGGGGAGAGAACGATGTCATTCGAGATAATGCTTGACTAGGAGCGGGCAACGCGGTGAAGTTCATTTCTCAGAGTGTAACATTATCATTAAATTCCCATAATATCCGCAATGGTCAGCAATTCTGCGCAGAAATTCGTGCAGCGCCAGAATCATGCGAAAACACAGAGATCAACTAAGCGCACACAAATCTAGATCCGTTTGCGCGCAACGCGTCATACGTTTGCTTGTTCCAGAAACCTCGCTGTTGTTCGGCAATACGTCTTCGGGGTACGTATCAGACACTAGATGCTACACGTTGCGTTATGCTGACGCGATACGAACAGCATCGTGTATCAGGATTCTTAGTAGCAGTCAATTCGCTACACAGACGTTTCATGTTCCTTCTGCGCTGGGTAACCCGCTGAAACACCAACCGACAAGCCACGCACATTCCATAACAATAATACGCGGCGTGGGAACATCTTCGCCGACGAAAGGCGACCTCCTCGTCGGACACAAGCCAAGTCGCAAATGTACGCGCACTTCGGCAGCGGATGTTGACGATGGGATGTTTTCAGCTGAGACTATGACCTTGTTGCGCGCGAAAGGGGACGGGGGTGGAATTTACTCGATAGCCTGAAGCCTCAGTAGTCTTGGATCACAATTTTCCTCGCAATTGCACTCGCAGTTTTTTAGAACATTGAGATTAAGAACTATGGGCAACCCGGCATCGAAGCTAGCGACCAAACTCGCATGGGCTCGTCAAGTGTACGGCGCAAAACTACATTGCATGCTCATAACACTGGATCTAAAACGAAAAAAAAAAAATGAATCGGCTACATCTTGGCCACGCACTCATCTGGAACAGCAAATCCATCGCGGGTGCATAGATCACTGTTGTTAGAAGAATTGAGTATTATTTCCCATCAGACGTCTCCCCGAGGCCTTTCATTAGCGGAGCTAGCTGATTAAAAATATTAAGGCTGCTCTGTCACATATACAACTTATCGTGGTCGGTTTACAATCAAGAAACTGTTAAACTATACTCCACTAACAGCAACTGCGTGTCTGCTGCTTTGCGATATCCTTTAAAATTGTTGACCTGAACGGAAGTCACCAAGATCATAGCCAACCAAACGTGATAATTGTATGTCTGTCCTGTACGGGACAATTCCGTGTGTTGCGTGAACAGTCAGCTTCCTTTCCTTTATTTTCTTTCTTCCTTTTTTGTTTCTTTTCTTTTTTTTTTTTGTTAAGAGTGCATTCCCAAAGCAGAACTTCACCGCACAACACGCTCCTCTCAACAACCATAACCCTGTATGACATCGTTTTCTCACCTGATTTCTTGAAAACGGAATGCGTTCGCCCTTTTTGTGACACAGTCGCGTTAAGTGTAATAAAAAGGCGTACGCCCCGAGCTTCCCGCAAAACAGGAGCGCTTTCGTTTCATTCTCTGCAATGGTTGACCTCCTGCGTGTTATGTGGTGAAACTCCGTTTTAAGAGTGCGGGATCCAGAGTTCAGTCGACCTCTCATTTGCGGATGCGACCGCACATTCCGGTCTTTCTCCGTGGCGCTTTCATAAGTCAGCAAAATATGAGCGACAACTATGTTGCTCAAAATCATGCTCCTTCTCGTCCTAACAACCGGATGCGTGCGTCCGCAAACCGCATCTCCGCAAACGAGGAGCTGCGCCGTAAGGGAGCCACCACGCGGGCGGCGCCTGCATAATATTTGGGCGTGCTCGGTGGGCGTCCTCCGTGCGCCGGGGCGTGCTCCCATCAGCCGCACTCGTGATCGGCGCGACTCGGCGGCCGCGCGCTGAGCCAGCGCCATGTACCCTGCGTCGAGTGGCCCGTGCCCAGTGCGATGCGCCACCAACAGTTCTTTCCTCGTCGACAACCTGCTGTCTGGCCGAGTGTCCAGGCCCGTGCCCGTGTCGCCCACCACGACCGCGTTACCCGTCGAGTACTGTTCTTCGCCTTCTCCAAAAACAGCTGTTGACAGTAGTAGGGATGAAGAGGAGGACTCCAGCACGCCACAGCTTAAGTTTGGTGTGACAGCGATCTTGGCTGATAACGGCAAGGATAACAGCGCGAGGATGCGAAATCCACTCTTTTCTGCCGGTAAGTGACTATAAATAGCATCGTCGTCTGGAACTTTGGGCGCGGGTGCCCTTAGTTTATAGTTTCATTTCGTCTCATGGACGTGATGAGAGGCTACTGTGATTCCTTGGAACTCACTTCTTGAGACCATGAAGCATTCGCAAAGATCGAATGGAAAATGCTGATACCCTATAGACACGCATCACGGAGTTCGGTCTAGCAGATGAATGCCAAAGCAAAACAGTACTCGTAAATAGAAATCACAATCTCGACACGGCCAGCATGTGGTAACGAGACCATGCGTGCAGGTTACCCGTAAGGGGATGTCTTCCACTGTATAAAAGGCAAGAGTTACGAAAGATGCCTCGCGGACCGTCACCAGGATAAATTCGGTGAGCAGTGTGCTACGGTGGGCAGACCAAGAACTGGAAAGTCAGCGGCTCCTTGATTCGTTGTCGATTTTTCGCCCAGACGGAAGTCGCTCATACAGAAAACACTACGGTACTCCGAAGCTCATAGTAGCGTACCACCATACGGGCCAAACATTATGACCCGCTGTTTAACGCACTCACCAGCAGTTATACATGGGCCGATAATAGTGGGAGTTTGCTCAATAAACAGTTTTCCTGCAGGAGTCATCAATCAAGTACGGCGCGCTCCCCACGGCGCAAGCCGGCCAGGAGGGGGGGATGATCCTTCCGCTCCTTTCTATAGGTCATTTGTAATCTCTCTAATAGTGTATGTACGATAAGAATGCTATGTCGAGGCGCATGTGTGGCTGTTAACGGCCCTCCTTGCGTGTTTGGCTTTTGGGCCATCTTTTGGGTGTTATCGCGTCAAGCTTGTCGCTTATGCGGCCCCGAATTAACGATAAACGCGGTCGATTTTGATGGGGATTTCAGAGAAAAACGAAAAAGTCCAGCCTCTCTTTCGTTCAGCCACTGATGACATTTGGTCCAACTTGAGAAGTTCGCAAAGCAACCACAGTTATAACCTTCTACCCTCCGGCATTCAATGTGGATTAATTGTGCCTGCGTTCTGCAAGAATAATGGTTACATAAGTGTCAGTAAATATTTCGACGCTATGGAGCAACGAAACCGATGGATGTGGACGTTATATAGGGTGGTCCACCAACCATGATAGAAATTCATAGTAAAAAACGTAGGCCCCGGAGAGACATGCGGTCAAGGAATTTTTTTCTGCCAATAACTTTTGCCACATATTGGGAACTTTTTCATTTCATTTCAATTGACGGAAACTTAATTTCTTGAATTGAACTCCGAAATTTCCCAAGGCAACCTAAGGTTTTCTTTGCGGAAATGGGTTCTCGGTTGTCATTTTACTCAGTATAGCATATAATCCCACTCGTAATGCAATGGCAATTGCCGAAACAAATTCGCCAAAAATCCGTAGAAATGAGCCCTTGGCTCCACCTCTTTTTTGACGGCTCGTAGTTTGAGCGCAAAGCTGCGGAGAGAGGAGGTTATATTGACACGCCACACGAGGGGGGGAAAGGGTTACAAGCCGTCGGATGACCTCATTTTTGATAAGATAGCTCTGATTCCCGCACTCACCGCGCGTGTTTGTTCCGTGGGTAAGGCTTGTAACCCTTTCCCCCCTCGTGTGGCGTGTTAATGTAATGGAACCTCCTTTCTTCGCAGCTTTGCGCTCAAACTACGGGCCGTCAAAAAAGAGGCGGAGCCAAGGGCTCATTTCCACGGATTTCCGGCGAATTTATTTCGGCAATTGCCATTGCATTACGAGTGGGATTATGCTATACTGAGTAAAATGACCACGACGAACTAATTTCCGCAAAGAAAACGTTAGGTTGCCTTGGGAAAATCCGGAGTTCAATTCAAGAAATTAAACGTCAATTGAAATGAAATAAAAATGTTACCAATATCTGGCAAAAATTATTGGTAGAAAAAAATCCCTTGACCGCATGTCTCTCCGGGGCCTACGTTTTTTTACTATGAATTTCTATCATGGTTGGTGGACCACCCTGTATATGTGACGAATACGACACGAGGGGAAACATTTTAAAGAAGTAAGAATAGCCGATTCATTCCTCTAGAAGAGGAATTCCATAGAAGGAGGGACAGTACAAACGCGAATACAGAAGAAATGCAATGAACAGATAATCACACAAATTAAAAAGGACACTAGCAATAAGGAAAAACCTATAACGCTCTGTAATATTGTGAGATGCCGTCCTCAAATAAAGACAGTGTGTCACAGTCAACCACCGCCTGGGGATGGCTGTTCCAGTCCCTGATGGCCGCCGGGAAAAAGGAGACCCGTAGACAATTAGTTCGGAATTTGTATGGCGTTAGATGCTGGCCGTGTTTCCCCCGTCGGCTTCCATACTGTTGTAAGCGCAAGTATCCGTCTTTCGCGATACCGGTCAGATCGTTATAGATATTCCATAGGAGTTTTAGACGCTGAATTTTATTCCTAGTACGCAATGAAAGTAGATTGGCTGACTCCAACATCTGGGCGTTGTTGAGTCTAAACGAGAATAACGGTTACGCACAAAGCGAATATCCTTCCTCTGTACCATCTCAATTTCTCTTACTTTTGTCACAGCCTCGGGAAACCATATTACAGAGCCGTAGTCAGTGATAGAGCGGACAAGATATTTGTAGGCAGTTAGTTTTGTCTGGGAGTCAGCCTGCGCAAGAGTTCTCCGTAGCAAGTATAACCTGCTACTAGCCTTGGAGATAACTTCTTTAAGGTGCTGGCTCCATGTCAAGTCTATGGTGAAAGTCAAGCCGAGATATTTGTGTGCATGTACTTGCTTTAAAGGAACACTCTTCACTTCGTATTGGCACTGCACGGCACTGGTCTTCTTTCTAGACACCGTCATGTAAACACTCTTCTGCGCATTAATACCCATTTGTCAAGTTTCGCATCAATGGACTACAGAATCAAGAGAACGCTGAAGGGTTACTTGGTCCTTAACCGTATTAACAACTTTGTAAAGCACACAATCGTCTGCGAAAAGTTTAATGTTAGCATCTACGAGCTCTGCAATATCGTTTGTATATAAATGAAAAAACAGCGGACCGAGCACCGACCCTTGGGGAACTCCGGAAACTACACTGAGTGATGCGGAAGATGTATTATTGTAAGAAACGAACTGGAGCCTCCCCGTCAGATAGGACGCAAGGCAGTTGATGAGCTTTTCGTTTTTAAATTGACAGCTGAGCTTCCAAAGCAGTTTAGAATGCGACACACTGTCGAATGCCTTTTGGAGGTCAAGAAAGATAACATCAGACTGCTTTCAATTATCAATGAACGTAGCCAGATCGTGTACAAATTCTATTAATTGATGTGTCGTTGAGGATCCTTTGCGGAATCCATACTGACATTTGCTAAGCACAGAATGCTCTTCCAAAAACTTTGCCATGTGACAGTACAATATATGCTCGAAAATTTTAGAGCAACTGGATAGCAGTGAAATGGGTCGGTAGTCACTAGTGCCGCTACACTCAGACTTCTTAGGTACGGGAACAATTTTGGCAGTTTTCCAAGCCTTGGGAAGCACTCCGGAGTAGACCTTTTGGAATATCACTTGCAAATATAGTGAGATCCATTCAGCATACCGCCTAAGAAATGCATTAGAAATATTATCGGGCCCTGCGTCTTTGCTAGTGTCAACCTTCAACAACAACGCAAGGATACCTTGTGATGTGAAAACCACGTTAGAAATCGGGGGTAAGTGCCTAGGTTCACTATATAGGGAGGAATTTGTCCATCATCGGGTCGAAACACCGAAGAAAAATACTGATTAAATAAATCCGCTGAGAGATTAACATCTACAGCTGTGCTGCGTTTTTTCGGAGTAACATAACGCCAATATTTTTGCGGTGAATCCCTGAGAAAACTTCGTAGGGTTGTACTGAAAAAGTGGTTTCTGTTATTTGAAATCATAGTTCTGAGTTCCTTCCTAAGTTGCGTTGTTATAGGTCTTGGGCTGAATCTCTTCATTAGTCTATTCAGCTTGCGCTTCTCATATGAATTACTTATCTCGAAATCCATGGTCTGCGTTTGCCTACGTCATGGTCTGCGTCTAATTTCGAATTAAGTAATAGTGATTACTAGAGGCGTTCATCCGAACTGTTCCCGAAGAGCAGCTATTGTGTCCACATATTTGAACCTTTAATTAATGTAGGTATTGGGTAGGTAAGATTTTAATTCCTGAAAAATTTCCGAAGTAGTATTTGTTACGCACGCTCGTGTAGTGCATGTAGCGTGATTGGTCGAGATTTCTAGTTCCCGTCAACGAGCCTTATTGAAGCGTGGGATAAATTAGTGCATAATAAGACTCATTACCCTATAAGGGGTTGTTGTTTAACTCGATGTAACGCGCCTATTTCCTTGCGGTTTCGGGGAAAGGCATATGCTTCAGTTCATTTTCCTTTGTGAAATCCATAGTGAGATTACGTGTTTATATTATACTGCGTGATAAAAACAAGTGCAATCTTTACTTGATAACTCCACATTTATTTAAAAAACACGAAGAGGATAGAAACAGGGGTGGTGGGGATATCTTTATTAGAATAAAGAAAAAAAAAAGAGGAAAGGTCAGCCAAACGGTATGTCGGAAAAACTGGTTCATAATGATTGTATTGCAAATTGTAATTATTTATGTCGTTTTTATCTCCACCTTTACTTGGTATGCAATAACTTTTGCAGTATGTAATGCGCATGTGTTTAATGACTCGCCGCGAGTATATTTGACTCGGTGACATAAAGGATTACATAACATGCCACATGCTTGATATAGGCCTTTCATACCGTCTGCTCCGATAGATTCCCAGTTGTTTGGCAGCGTTTGTTTGACCTCAGTGGGAGTCGTTGCACACAGAAAAATTGAGTTCATTTGTGACATCGGAGAACTGATGTTCTGAGGCTGGAACAACATAGAAAGGATTCATCATTTGTGACATTTAGTGATAAGGAAAAGGCTTCATTGGCCGGGGTTAAGCGATGTATCAAATGCACCAACGTTTAATAAATTACTGAGTGGAATTTCTGGTAAGCTTTCTGCACATTCCGGGACTAGTAGGTGCAAAAGTAATATTTCCCTGCATACACCTGCCTACATCACGATATACAGGGTGTTCCAGAAAACGCGTCATTCGATTATAATAAAAAAAACTACACCACCTAGAATCATCCGGTCAGCGACATTTGTTCTTACTAGGTTTTTGCCACCTCCTGATGTGACTGTCGTGTAACGTAAGTTTAATTATGTAAATTTTTGCGAACTGAAGTCGGAAATTTGCCAAGTAAAGGTAACTTTTTTACCCCACCAACGTGAAAGCGTGTCTAATGTCTCAAATTAATGATAATTGACTGGGACATTCAGGGGCTATCCCATCAGAAAAAATAGCCGAACATCATGCTCTACGGAGCTAGCGCGCGACAAATTTTTCAGCGCAATCCTTGTCAGTCCGACGAGAGGAGGTTGGAAACCAAGCCCACACCTGCAACGCAGAAAGAGATAACACAGGTATGGCTTATCGCGTCCGACTTTCGCTGGGATCGCACTTTCCCTCTCTCAATTTCAGCAACTGTCTCTGTTTCTACTATCACTCTGTGGGCTGGGTTTCGAACCTCCTTTCGTCGGACTGCGAGCGATTGCGCTCAATAAGTCTCGCGCGTTATGGTTCGGTGCTACGAAAAGCATGATGTTCGGCTATTTTTCCGTTGGGACAGCTCGTGAATATCACTGCCAATTACCACGATTGATTGATAGATTGATTTTAAAAGAAAAAAATGACGAATGTGTACCACGAACTTGAGTGAATTCGGCACGCTCTTCATATTGGTGGGGTAAAAAAGTGACATTTACTTGGCAAATTTCCGAGTTCAGTTCGCAAATATTTACATAATTAAACTTACGATACATGATGTTCACACCAGGAGTTGGCAAAAACCTAGTAAGAACAAGTGCGGTTGACTGCGTGATTCTAGGTAGCGTAGTTTTTTTATTATAATTCAATGACACGATTTCTGGGACACCCTGTAGATGCATTTGCGCAATCCGGATTGAATAGTTGGACATAGTACATAATCAGAGCTGTCGCCATGAGAGTTTGCACCCGGGGCAGGGTAAACGTGAAGCCCCCCCCCCCCCCCCTCTCACTGCGTTCAGAATCTCAGTAAAGAAAGAAAAGAAAACGCTCATTCGCACTGCTTAGATCATAAATTCAAATTCTCTGCATTCCTGCTTTATACTGTACATCTCTACGGCTCTGGACAGAATTCTAACGCACTACGAAACGTGTGCATTTCTTTACGTTTGAACTGAACGATATCAATGTCGCCGGTGACTCTTTTTCTGCTTCTCTATTGTCTCTTCGTACCTGCTCTGACTCTAATGCAGGTTGACGAAAGTATGGGTGGGAAACGCGTTCTTCCTGACAATATGCGCTTGTATTAGAACCTATAACGTTGGTCCTCACAGAAAAGAGTCGGTGACGACGGATAAAATTTCTCTCCTATAGCGAAAAACCGTGTCGATGGTAATCTCTATAGGATATCCGACTTACTGCTACAATGGTAACAAAGCTGTGATTTTTGTTTGGCGTTACGGTCTGTTATATCAATATTGAACTTTCTGTAGCATGGTTTTATATTAAAGGTAGATCTGCAGAAAGCTTGTATGAATCAGGGGTTTCTGTTTCGCAAGTATAGGGTGTTTAGTGCGGGGGGGGGGATAAAATGTAATAAATGAGACCGTGACTGGATACAGTTGAGCAAGCGGCCGAATGTGAGATGTGATACACGGTTCCTTTCATGTACGCCGCTTTATCAAAATATTCCTTGCTCGGTCGTGCCTATATTTGAATTGGTACCAGGGCGTAGAGAACGAAAAGACAAAGCCAAATTGAATGCCAACCAAGTAAAGAACAACAACAACTTTATTACAACTTTGTTATCAGTGTTTTTTCTTGTATGTTGTCCGAGACGTTTTATTTTTATGTATTTTCGTAGCAGTTAATGGTGGGGGGATATGTTTATTAATTCTGTTTATGTTGAATTAATTCTGGCTTTCTGCCACGGGGCTATATATACCGAGAAAGCCATAAGAAAGAGGGGTCTATCTCCCGAATGTTGTGTATAAGAGCTATTATATAAGGGATAATTAAATTGTATTGTTCATCAAGTTAAGTGCTCACAAGAGCTGTGGAACGTGAGTTCATTGTTGCTGTGAATGGAGCCTTAAGGAGCAGAATATCATTTTCCTTGTCAGGATATGATGCTTGCTCAAGTGATGGTGGACTCTAATTCGTGGATATTGATGAATTTAAGCGTCGATGGGTGGTCTTTGATCAACGAGGCATCTGAATAAGATTTATCTGCAAATAGTGTCGAGGGAGCAAATACCGGGACAAAGAATACGAGTGTTATCGTGTCATGATAGATTGTGGTCAACATGCAGTCGTGAGAATGAGTTCGTGGCTTTCCATGGTATAAAACGTTTGTATTTCAAAACAAATAAGGTCGTACAGATACCGTAATTAGCGCACAGTAATTGCACAACGGACTCGATGCACCTTCTATCGACATCTATAAAGATCGTTCTAAAAACAATCACTGTCGTATACTGATGATTTATAATATATTTATATATTTTTTTATATTTATTATATACTGATTATCTGATACTGATCTTACTGGCGTCAGACGGACTAATTTAGTGTCACTTTCAACGAGTGACACTCGCACTTAGTGTCATTTGTGTGGTATCACACGACATCTTTTAGTGACACCCGGCAGGAAGCGCACTAACGATTTAGGGAGTTCCCCAAACTCATTTTACTTCTCTTCGGTGACCGAGTGTGTAGCATCGACAGTAGCCTTTCTGGTACAGCTAAAATATTGAGAAAAAGCGAGGGGGCCCTACACCAGACTATTTTTGAACAAGTATATTGAACAGCGTGTTTATTTTATTTAAGTATACAGTGTGTCATTGTGCCAAAAAAACATCTCATTACTCTCGTTAACAGCCTGTGTGAACTTCGCGGTCTCGGCGATCCGGCGGCGGCCATTTTTGTTGTGGCATTTGTTTGAGGCCAATTTGTTTTATGTTCGAAGGAGACATGCAGGAAGTGTTTCTAAATCAAAGAGAAACATTCTGAAACGGGTACTGTTGCGCACGCCTAAAGAATTATTTTCCGCTGTTTATTCTTGTCTATCTTATCTTAAGAAAGTCTATGTGAAGAATTTTTGTTCATAGGGTTCTCGTAAACCTCGATAAATTGTACACGAAACAGGTACAGACGTGTTCCTTTCGAGTTTATCTAGGGAATGACACAATTTTGAAGGCCTGAAGCGATCCACTGATTTTTTGCGAATTAAAGTTTGTCAAATTTTCGATACATGGAGGTCAATGGGATATGCAACAAAATCGCTTCTCTCGGCATGCACGGCTCCTATGTCATGCCCTACAATGTCATTCCCTACAGTAGCAGTCTAGGAATTGATTGCAATCAGTAAATTCGACAAACTTACTGCAGTTTTCCAGATCCCTGCGTATGAAAATAATGGGTTTGTTGTTCGCTAGTATTTTCTGCACGCTGGCGCCGGTTACATCACTTCCTTAAAGCGCGGAAGGAAAGCAAAACAAAGAAAACAATTTTCCGATGGTGCCGCCAACCCTCGCCGGAAGCGAACGTAACTAGATCGCATGAGAAGGCCAAGCACGTATATAGTGAAATTGACATTCGCTTGGTTGGAGTGCACTTCACGAAAAGGACACTAAATTAGCCAGTGTGACACGGGTATTATGGTTTTATGAATGTAGCTATTTATAGCTACCTAATGAGAGTGAGCATGATGTACTAGACTAGGACAAGTAGCAGTTTAATACAGCTGGTTATGAAAAGGCCACCAGTCAAAAACCTTGAAACCTGCCCATTTGGACTATACAGGCTCTAACTCGTGTGTTCACGTATAGCGCCACACATTGCCTGAAATCTGACATCAGTTTAGGAGGGATAAGTAATGCATGAAGCTAAAATTTGAAGAGGATAGGGCGATATCTACAGGGCGTTCAAAATTAAGCTTTCACTAGCACTTTATAAATAGGCGAACAAAAGAAAACTGGTGCTATTTTTTCTGTTCCTTGAGTAAGAAACAGGTGCTACATAATTAGCAGCACCTGTTTCTTACACACGTAGCGTAAAGTTATCATCCGGTTTCCTGTCATCACTGTGTTTGCTAAGCGCTCGTGAAAGCTTAATTTTGAACACCCTGTATAAAGGTTATGCAGAGGGGATGGTAAAAAATAAAAACATAAAAGGACCTACTACTCAGGCGCTACCAAATGAATGCAGTTGGTGTGACGCAAAGTTATTTTGAAAGCAACAACAACAACATAGATGAATGAATGATGATGATGATGATGTGGAATGTTTCCCTGCGTTGAGTGCACGACCGTATCCCATTCCAAAAAGGTTCACATTAAAGGATGACGATGGAAGGAAATCCCTACAGTTCGTGAAGGAGGCCGATCGAGTCTCCGGCGCCGCCTTGCTCATCTAGGCTACCGAGAGCTTTCCCTCGCGGTGCTACTTGGCCCTACCCAGCACGTTGAAGTCACGTCTGCGCTGACACGATTCCTTCGGGAATCTAAACTCCTGGACATTCTTTGATGCGTCCTATGCGCAACGATTAGTGAAGGAGCTGTTTCTTCCGTATTTTTTGATAATTTTCTGTATCCCAGCTGTTTTCTTTTGTTTGCTTGAAAGCATTAGGGAATAGCAAGCCCACACCGTGGCTAACCTTTCCCTTCCCTTTTTTCTTACTTTGCATTAAACATACCCCCCCCCCCCCCCTCCCCGGTGGCCCTCAGAAAGGAAAGAAAAGCGCCTAGTGCACGGCACTGATGGCCAGGGTTACTCCATGAGCTGAGATCTTTGCAGATGTTGAATGGCCTCTGATCCAGCATTTCAAGTTGACATTTAAAGGCCCGTCGCTCGCGTACGTACTGGCTGCAGTCTTCTAGAATGTGTCAAATTGTTGCCGGAAAACCACAAGTTGTACACAGCGCCGTGTTGCTGTGACCTAGCCTATACCGGAGTGCAGCACCGCAAGCAAATGCACCGCTACAGGGCTATACTTTGATACGTCCAGCTTCACGAAAAACCACAATGATGAATTTTAATGAATTGTTAATAACGTCAATCAGAGGACAATGCTCTCGTCCATTCAAGGACAGACCTGTGTAATATTTCAGAATAAGAAATTTGATGATAGTAATGATGATGATGATGTTATAAAAATTATAGATGTAGCCCCCACTTCGCGCGAGAACGGCTAATCCAGCGATTATCTAAAAGCGCACGGCGTTGCAAGATATAAGCCCTCCTCCTCTGTGACCTGATGATAAGATACAAGCGAACGCTGTGCAGCGGCAGCCTATGTTGACAGAGAGGAGGCCAACAACCACTCTGAAGACGTCAAAAGATATGCTAAATTCGGAAACACAACTGAATTTGAATAACTGAATTTTTATAAGCAGGGGATTTGCTACCCTGACGTTATTGACTCTAGATTCCGCTCTTTTTTTTTTCCTTTTGTTTTTGCAAGGCAAGGAATGCGCCACTGAATACCACCTATACGCTTCCCCAAATAAAAGTAGCATATACTTCTGCTATGAACACTAATGAACTAAGTCAATGAATGCAAGATAGAGCAATAACACCCCGCTTCTGTGAGTGATTTATGCAGACAGGTGCACTTTTAAGTAACTAACCAGTATTCCAGGCTGTGTGGAATGAGCCTACAGCCCAGTGATGGATGCGATCTGAATAATCACGTGCAGACTATATCATTGCATCCTCCGTTCTGTTTCGCATATTTTGCTATCGACCGATTTTAATATAGAAGCGCAAAAGATTACCTGTTTAGCATCTTGCTATACGGGAAAAGTTAAAAAGTGGCACAACGTAACGTAGACTTATCAAGAGCTACCCTACAGTTTAGTGAGCCTGGTTTTAGAGAATAACGTTTTTGAGAGAGAGATTACACTTCAGCGAATTGCGTTTCAGCGAAAGAAACGCTCGTCTATCGAACTACGTTTTAGAGAATATGTGGACCGCTGTAGATAACTCCGTTCTCACGACTGTTTTTTTTTTGTCTTAGCCTTAATCTTATCATCACTCGTAGATAAGTACCGATACTTCGCAGAGACTATGTGCTTTCTTTACGTTAGAACGCAAAGATTTTGCGACAAGCTTCGTTCAAAGAATTTATTTCACTCTAGTGGTGAGACAATTAAACAAATAAGGACGAACGGAACGCAAGTCTAAGAACGCCGAGTTGCATACTGTTGCAATACCCAGTTGCAATCAGATCCCACTGCTGTGGCCTTGTCTTCACTTCAACTGCCATCATTCAATTTAAGCATTTATTTCAAATGGGTTCAAACGGTGTTGCCACTGTCTGGGCAACAACTAGAGATACAGGACAAACACACGACTGGAGTTTGAAGTTCATCCACCAGCTGGCCTGCATCTATACCACCATACTCTGGGGAACTCTAGCTCTGTAACAGAGAGGAAGTCCCCGCTCTCTGCCTTCAGTCCTCATAAGAGTAATACATATTGTATAGAAAACGACACGCGCGCCACTTCCTGGGAATGTATGATGCGTACCTGTTCCCATGGCAACTGTCTGCTCCTCCGCAGGAAAATTCCTTGTTTTGGCAACGCGCTGTCCAGCTTCGCGTTTGTTGTAAATGCATTTGTTGTAAATGCTATTACCAAAAGAGCCTGCTACGGGGACAGTACTGCTTTGTATACACTAAAAAAGAAGGGAGTCAGGGTGACTCCCTTTGGGGGAGTCAAACCCTGCCACATATATAACCCCCCCTCCTGGAGTCACTATGACTCCATCAAGGCAGGGGGGTCATGTGATGCCATCAAAGGGAGTCATTTGACTCCCACTTCCATGGATCTGTTTTGACTCCTACCGGCATCAAGTAACCCCATAGCTGGAGTCACTTGATGGCCCCGGGAGTGTGGGGGGGGGGACCTTCCACCCCCCCACAAAAAGTGCGCCAAAACGAAGCATCGTTGCAATAAATTCTGTTTCCCTGCAGTACTCTCTAACTGCACCAGTTCCTGGCCAGAACGTACAAATATAAATTTAGTTTGGTCACGTACACCAAGGTGTACTGGCAGTTCGCACATACAGCAGAAATACATAACTTGTTGCAATGGTATTCTACATTTTTAACAAGGTACTGAATGGTTCCAGACTATAGGCTTAACCTAAGAGATTTTTATTGCTTTGACAATTAGCACTCCTTTGAGACAAGATAGCAGCAACAGGCTAAGTGACTAAGTTACACATGTTTTGCTCTTTAAATTGAAACACCTGGACCACCTGCTCAACTTTGACGTTGTTCACAGCCCTGCACAAATCTGATGATCCACATCGATTAAGAACTAGCACTTGCTGAGCGTAGTGGCTATTGACTGTCCTATACTTCTTGAAACCAGTTTCATCCAGTTAGAGTGAACAGCTGAATTATTTACTTTTAGACCAGGATGAATGTTTTTGTGCTTGTTCGTTTTTCATTTGCGGTGAGACCAAATGTCATCTACACGGTGGTGCCTTCAAAAACCCATCAGATATTTCCTGTACTGCAGATACGGAAATTGTACCTATGGATTTCCGAACTGAGAGAGAACAAGTTCTCATTACCTGAGATTACTGATTCGATATGAAAAGTTGCCTAAAAAATGCGCAAAATAGAATGCAAAAAGATTTCTTGCAACAGCACGAACATCTTACTGATGTGCAGGCTGGTGATGCTGCCACAGAATTCAAGTAACAGTTGCATACTTTTCGTTGATGCTGCAATTGTTACTGTATAAGAAGTCTGCTAGTAACACTTACGCGCTGTCTTCAAAATATTTTCGTATCTTGTTTCATACATTCGAGTAACATTTTACTGCTATTCCAGATTAATTCCCAGTTTGCCCCCTGATAACAAGAACATGTGCTGTGTCCTTGCAATCTCACAGGCGTTTGTCACTCAGCTGCAGCACGCAAAAACTGAATAAGGGTGGGCTTTCCAAGGCAACCCCCTCTACAATGGAGGGTTACATGGAAATCAATGAAGTACAGCAACTAGTTATGGCAACTAGTAGTACTTATACGATGTACTTTGTGAAATTTGTGCACGGCGTCAACCTGTATATGCTCCAAACTGTGATTCCACGTTAACGTAACAGTTAATTATAGCACTCTAGGAGGCCTCTAGGACTGTACACAACGTCAACGGTAAAGAAGGTAGCATGCTGGATGTCCGACCATGAACCCTTCGGTCAAAACAGAGAATGATGCAGAAGCTTGCAGATCCCTGCACTCTGAACTTGTATCACTGGGACACGAAGTGGTGTTCCAATGGATTCCGAGCCATGTCGGAATTTCAGGCAATGATCGTGCTGACGTTCTTGCTCGGCAAGCCCACGACGCTGAGCAACCAACTGTCTTTCCCCTTGCGCACTTTATGTGCCAGCTGAAAATCCGCCGCTTCACTGCCAACCGCACACAGCTCTTTCAGCAAGAAGCTATACGAACCAATGCCTTCCTTAAATCCATTGACCCTTTAATGACATATGCTGTGCCTGGCCGCATCCCGCGCATCGAGGAATCGCTGCTTCATCGGCTGCGGCTGAATGTGGCCCGAACTCCTCTCCTCCTGTTTAAGATGAATCAGCACCCATCACCTCTTTGCCCAACGTGCAACGTAGAAGCCGATGTGCCACACATTCTCATTGCCTGCCAGCGGTACGAAGATCACCGATCGAGTCTCCGGCGCCGCCTTGCTCATCTAGGCTACCGACTACCGAGAGCTTTCCCTCGCGGTGCTACTTGGCCCTACCCAGCACGCTGAAGTCACGTCTGCGCTGACACGATTCTTTCGGGAATCTAAACTCCTGGGCATTCTCTGATGCGTCCTATGCGCAACGATTTGTGAAGGGGCTGTTTCTTCTGCATTTTTTTGATAATTTTCTGTATCCCAGCTGTTTTCTTTTGTTTGCTTGAAAGCATTAGGGAATAGCAAGCCCACACCGTGGCAAACCTTTCCCTTCCCTTTTTTCTTACTTTGCATTAAACATATCCCCCCCCCCCCCTTGCAGATCATCTGTTGTGTGATGGATGATGGTACACTCTTAAAAATGAACTTCACCGCATAGCACGCTTTTAGCCAACCATTATCTCGAATGATATCGCTGATTTGTTCAAAACGGTAGGCGTACGCCTTTTCTGTGACACTTATGAGGTTCATAATTGTCACAAAAATGGCGTACGCCTCCCGTTTTCAGCAAATCAGGGCACATAAGGATATCATTCGACATGATGGTTGGCTAGGAGCGTGCAATGCTGTGAAGTTCATTTCTAAGAGTGTAGGATACACATGGTCCTCTCCCGGCTTCTGCAAGTAAAGTATTTTAAGAGTAAAATTATGAATAGTGCCAGGAAAACAGTGCCACATTATCAGATAACAATATAATTTCATAAGTTTTATCTCTTCCACAAAAAGTGCATATGATAATTCAGGCGTTAAATTTGAGTTGGTATGTGCTTTTGGTATTTGAATGAAACAAGGTAAAAGGATGATGTTTCTCATCAGCACTGTAGTGATGTGATTGACCCAAGCCATTTTTGAGAACCTACTGCAGGAAAAAAAAAAAAAAAAACTCTAGGAAAAAATTGTGCTTTTGAGCAGGTATGTTACATCATCAAGTACACACTATGTGCTCTATTTTTAACATACTTTCAAAAGAGGGACGTACATGTGGTCATCGAACCGGAAGCCCATTTCCTTGTAGCGATTGTCATCTACTGGAATCAGTTGAACTAGGTTACCTGTGATGACAAGAATCAGACCAGTGTTCGACCATAGCGGTGTCAAAATTCGAAAATTCCAGGTGAAGTACAGTACACAATAGAATATAGATAACTGCCTATAATTTCTCATTAGTCATTTTCTGCCGTATATTGCAGCCACAATACCAAATATAAACGAAATAGTAAAAGAAAATGCCAAAGCTGGCTTACTGTTGAAAAAGTACTATGTGTGCTCTACACACCATGCCATCTCCCTTAGTTATTTTCGCATAGTTTTCGTTGGGCTTCTTGGGCGCTATCCGTGTAGGACTTCGTATTGCTGTAAAAAGAAAGTGAGATTCGCGTGGCAATTTTCGAAGTTCAATTGACTAAAAATAAATTCCCTGCAATTAAAAATTGTCCAAAGCCTTCCTCGATGGTGGCAAATGTTTCCAGAACTGGTGGGACCGAAAGTCCCACAATGCTCCAGCGCCTACATCGCCAGTTCCAATTTTTTTATCACTTTACATGAAACACCCTGTATATGCAATAGATATTAAAACATAAATGTGCACTGTAGCACGAACAAACTACTAGCCGGACCTCCGAAAGTGCATATTAACTGCAGTGAGCCTATTTGGGTGCTCCAACACTAGCCAAACTTTATCTTCTCCTAAAATGAATAATTCAAACATTTAGCTAATTGACTAACTTCGATATCGTACAGCTCCAGTTGTAGGGTCCAATGCCAGTAACCTAGGGCCAGTGATAGAATCTACCTAAATTAAATAATTTTATATTGACCTTTATCTGCAAATAAATATCTGTATTCAGTAAAAACCTTTTATTTAACATAATGTATGCATGTTTACGCATAATCTTTGTATGCGCCTTTATGTTCATTATGACAGAGGTTGCACGATGGCTCAGATAGGTGTATAAATATTCCACATATCTTGGAGACCCACCCACCCCTTTTCAGCAAAATAGACCTACAACACAAAGAACTGCTTACAAACTTCTTGATGACTCCATCTGTCTTCTCTCTTAGCAGTGGTGGCAGGAAGCAGAACATAGTACTGACCAGGACACCTAATGCGATGGGCAAATTCCAATGGCGACTAAATATGTGACACACCTGTATTATTCAATAAATTGAGATGGTGCAGTGTCATGCCTTCAACACAGAGCCACTGCTTTCTGACCAGCAGACACCTTCCTAAATAACCACATCAGAAGGTGTACCACTGGGGAGAAACAGGTATTGCATGGTTCTGGTGTACCGAATAATTATCTGAACTGCTAGAGTAGAAAGGTGATGAGGTCAGGATTACATATGCATCTAAGTTCTGCAAAGCAGGTACCAAGGTCAACAGCAACAAAACCATGGCTCCAGCTCTCGCCTCCCATGTATGGGTGTTGGCACACGCTTACTGTGCTTCCATTTCAAAGGCAAGGAGCTGGGAAAAGACAGATGCATAGTGCATGAAGATATAAAACGCAATCTCAGCTGATGCGGTGTTATAAGCAGCCGTTTCACTCAGTCTCACGTTTTGAGGGCAGTGCTAGCGGCTCCACGGATCCACTCTCCTCACGTTCTCGCATGCAGCGGATTCCGCACGAAGGAGTGCGAGAAGGAAGGGGGGATTCATTGCCAGAGAACGGCGACTGTGGGGTCGGGCGCGCATCTGACTCCTCGCGACTCCCTTTTTTTCTTAGAGTGTATATTCAATATACAGGGTGTTTTTTTATTCGTTACTGAATTTTTATTTAAAAAACCTTGCGGAGCAAAATAGATCCCGTTTTACCAGGTGGGTTATACGGCCAAGCGAACATCCTGTAGGACAGCGTATGCAACTACTGGACGACTAGTTAGGTAAAAATCATTAATTAACCTATTAAATATTTTCTGGGAAATGCGAGATAGCAGAATTGGAGCCAGCCATTATTCAAATCCCCGATCTTCATTAAACGCCCTGTGAAGCGAACGTGAGTGAGATACGTGAATGAGATATAAACGGTAAAAGTTCGCTATGCAAATGAGCCGAAACCAGAACTACACGCTTTTCGAGCGCAGAAACGACGCGACCTTCGCCTTATGTGAGTCGACAGCGGTCTACCTGGCAAACAGGTTAGCGCCTGCTCCAATCAGCTTCATCGCTCCAAAGCACGTGATCGTCTCACATGGATTGCCTGTCACTTTTTCTGCGCTAGAGTGGTGCGTAGTTCTGGCTTGGGCTCTATCATTTGCATAGCAAAATTTTGCACTTCTCGAAAGTACGTTCGCTTCTCAGGGTGTTTAATAAGGACGATGGATTTGAATAATGACTGGCTCCAATTCTCCCAGCTCGTATTTCCCAGAAAACATATAATTAATAAGTTAATTAATGAATTTTAGCTAATTAGTGGTCAAGTAGTTTCATACGCTGTCCTACAGGATGTTCGCCTGGCCGTGTGAGAATATTTGTTTCGTTACCGTGGTTTTATTCTCACTTACTATATATCACTTACTATTTACAAAGTTCCTCTTCTTGTTAAATAATATCTGAAGAGAAAACTGTTGAAAGCTAAGTAGAAAACACAGAAATGCGCGCTCTTTAGTCAACAAGCAACGGGAGAAAGAGAGAAAGTGTTGTTAACCTTGCATCATGCGTGACAATGAAACCGCTTGGTCGCATTGCAAAGTTTTCCAAATAAACTAGCAAATCGGCTAGGGTGACTCTCTAAACGATTAGTTTACCCTTGTAACTCTTCTGCCTTTAGGCGTTTAAATATGGATTTTTCACGCTAACTGTTACACGCGTCTCTCTTTCTCTTTCCTTTCATTCAATATCGCGGTTCTGTCGTGAGGCTGCCTTCGATTTCGCATTGTAGATATTTATGAATGGCAGCGTATATAGGAATACGTACAGTGGAGAGCGGCTATATTTCGTGCAGCTGCCTTCGACAGCAGGGATTTTGCGAAAACCGTCTGCCTTTGAAGAATGGCGATGCTAACGGCCGCCGCGCGAACGATTCGACACATCAAGTAAAACTGCACACATCTCGTATTAAATGCGCTTCCATAGCAGAAGTAATGTTGTGGGAATGCTGCACTTTCTTCCTCCTCTATTATTATTTGTTTTTTGAGTAACGTTCTAGACTGAGCGTTCCATGAGCATATCGAAGAGCGCGTACTAAATGATTCCTATACACTCTAAAAACACAACTACAACGCACGTTGTGCGCCAACCATTGCCACGATTGATAGGGTTATCGCTTCTGATTCGAAGAGAGAGGTGGGCGTACGCCTTTTTTGTGGCAATTTAGATATATGAAAATTGTCAGGAAAAGGCGTACGCCCCCTTTCTCTTCGAATCAGAAGCGATAACCTTATCATTCTTGGCAATGGTTGGGACACAGCGTGCTATGCGGCGAAGTTCTGTTTCTAGAGTGTACTTTCTTTTATTTAACTCGGCCCGCATTAAGACAACTGTGATGCATCTCCATGTTTTCCCATCACTCTTAAAAATGAACTTCACCGCATTGCACGCTTCTAGCCAACCATCATCTAGAATGATATCGTTATCTGCCCTGATTTGTTGAAAACGGGAGGCGTACGCCTTTTTTGTGACACTTATGCAAGTTTCACAAAAAAGGCGTACGCCTCCCGTTTTGAGCAAATCAGGGCAGATAACGATTTGATTCTAGATGTATATTGGCTAGGAGCTTGCTATGGTGGTGAAACTCATTTTTAGGAGTGAGTGATGTCACGTGGTTCCAAGGCGCTCAAATGCTGCGCGTGACGTCATGTGCACGAGCCTCATTGGCATTTCTTTCTACTTTTTTTAATGGTACAATAGACGGATAACCGATTTTCATTCTTCTCTCAAGGGAAGTCGATTGGCAGTGTCAAATACGGTTATCTAATGCAATATATAGAACGAGATAGAGTTAGATAGTGCATGGTGCAGGATTCTTGTTTAAACGGTTCAATTGCTGCGCGTGTGTCACATTGTGATTTTGGTATTGTGAGAGTGTTGGGAATTGGGCGGTGCGACGCAGGTGACCGTGTTGTGTAGAAAAAATATCTAGGCACACTGACCATCTTTTGTTGAAGAAATCTGTTGTAGCGATAATCGACTGCTATAAGCAATGCGGCATGGAGACCAACTAAAAATAAAAGTGCTGTTGCGCATGATGAGAAAAAAGCTCACTTAGTTCGTTCTCCCACTCGCTTGGAAGTGATAGAATTTTGCAAGTAGAGAGGTATAAGTATTTAGGGATAACACTTACAAGCAGACTAACGTTGTCAGCACACATTTATGATTCAGCGTTGCGCGAACTGTAGTTTATTGAAAGGAAACCTAAAAATAATGCACCAATACGAACGAAAACTGTATCGCATAGTGCTCTTGGAATCTTGGAAAACATGGACGAACCCATATACGACTCGGTCTTCTTGAAAAGCATATACAATACCTAAATACACAGCTAATATAGTTACAGGCTAACCCTCATATATAGAACAGTGATAAAGATCATATAACTCACACTATACACTGACACAATATAATCAAAACTCGATTGTGCAGCAGTAGCATGCCCCACGAAAAAAAGAAAAAGGAAGAAGAAAAAAGAGATTACACAACTCGACCGTGTACAAGGGAAGTCGGTTCATCTTTGGAATGTACCGAGGAAATTACTTCACAACTTGGGAGGTGAGGCGGAAAGACCAGAGGACTTGACGGAGGCCTCAACTCCCTACATAAGCATATTATCTCACAAATCTCACAAGTGAGAATTTACAACCATTTTAATACACTGTACACGACATTCAAACACAAAGGGATACAATACATCAAAGCGTATTCATCATCGGAACAGGGAGTGAAGAGGCAGACACTACTCAGTTCTAGCAAAGTGATTTAACAAATTGCATTCAGACAAGCAAAAGGCTCTGTTGTGCTATTATGCAGCTTATCTAAATTGTATTGCACTCTTAGAAACGAACTTCACCGCATAGCACGCTCATATCCAACCACCGTCTCAAATGATATAGTTATCTGCCCTGATTTGTTGAAAACCGGAGGCGTACGCCTTTTTTGTGACAATTATGAACAGCATAAGTGTCACAGAAAAGGCGTACGCCTCCCGTTTTCAACAAATCAGGGCAGATAATGATATCATTCGAGATTATGGTTGGCTAAGAGCGTGCTATGCGGTGAAGTTCATTTTTAAGAGTGTGTAATGGCTAAAAACGACGAGCGAGATACACAGAGGCAACACCTGCGTTGTCTCTGTGTATCTCGCTCGCCGTTTTTCGCCATGTCTAACCAACAAGCCTGGCTTTCCACCTGGACTGTATTGTAATGCCCGGAGCCTATAGTAAGTTCTTCATTGTGGAGGTTCGCACGTCATGGGGTTGCGGTAACTGCAAGCATGATCAGTATATTTTATGTTTGCCATGTCCAAAAAGTCACTTATATTACCTTTAATCGCTGTTCTATATGTGAGGGCGAGCCTGTAACGATATAGACTGTTGTATTATATGCTTTTCAAATATACCCTGAGTCGTATGGTTAGAGTCCATGTTTTTCGAGATTCGTAAGAATTTCTTCTGGATTATTAATAACTTGGACAAAGAGCATTTTGAGGAAGTGCCCTAGACCAGCAGACAATAATTAAGATGTGAACCAATGTCTGAGTAATATAATAGAGTAAAACATCACCTCCCAGAAAATCTTTACATCGATGAATTATCGAAGCACGCCGGTAACTGAATCGATTAATCCTCTATTCTCAATATTCAGCGCAGTAGACAAAGCTGCCACAGCCAGGTTGAATAGCAGTTGATTCATAAACATTATTCAGTTGAACACCTGTTTGGATAGCAAGGATATCGGTGTCTCGAGCGGTCGTCGTCACATTAACAGTCTTGTTGCTAGGGCATGCAACGACGGTCCCTTTCTCAGAAACTGTAAAGCTGATACAGGACATAGACGTGGCAGGTGTATCATATTCCGTTGTCGTGAAATAGTGTCACTGGAAGCTGGAACTTCCGCTGTGCCTTCTTCGATATGGCTTAGAAGATAGCATTCGTATATCGTACCTCACCGAGCTTGTCTGAATGCTTTTACTATATAGTTGAGGCAGCGTGTACTTTTATGCAAGAGCTCAGTCGAGCTCAGTCACACACTCCATTACTTCGCAAACGCAGCAACCACCTGACGTGGGCTTAGCTTGGTTTCATAACCGTCACCAGCTCAGGGGCCTTTTAATAAGAACACCACATGGGCGAGCAGGAGAGCTAAAAACAACAGCTTTATTTGACGTGAGCTATTACACGATAAGATAGCTTCAGCATTCGGCCGTTTAGTCCATCTCGAATGATATTTCAACCACCTGACATGGACCTAGCCTGGTTTCAGAACCGTCACCAGTTGAAAGGCCTTTTAATAATAAAACACCTCATGGGCAGGCAGGCCAGCAGACAACAACAGCAACAACTTTATTTGATGACAGCTATTGTACGATAGGATAGCTTGAGCATTCGGCCATTTAGTGCATGTCGGATACTATTTTCGTAGAGAGTAAGGTGCCATCCAATCAGCTGGGACAAGTGTTGCCACAAGCAAGCACAGCAAGTACATGTACAGTTCTTGGACGCTCACCACGGACCGCATGGTCCCCCGTGCACAAAGTAGCAACAGTGAGACAGTGGTTGTGCTGTTGGTACCGTGTTGGTCGTTGTTAGAGATCAGCTCCTCTTTGCTTGCTTTGTGACAACACTGGAACATTTTTGGTGCATCTCACTGTTGTGAGTACCGAATTCAAATTGTTTTTGGAAAAAATTGGCGTACGCCCCCGCAGAAGCTATGTTTTTAGAGTGGATCTTGGATACATTATGCATGTGTAAGATAGGTGCCTCCTCCTGTTTTCAGCAAATCAGGACACAGAATGACATCATTCAGAATGGTGGTTGGCTGAGCGTGCGATGTGGTGAAGCTCTGTAATGTCTGCAAATGGCGAAAAGTGCAACTCTTACACACTAGCCACACGGCAAACTTAATGCATTAAACGGAATGGCATTTACTTCACCTCCTAACCAACTATCATCTCGAACGACATCGTTCTCTCGCTTGATTTGTTGAAAATAGGAGGCGTACGCCTTTTTGCGACAACTATACAGAACATAATTCTAACAGAAAAGGCGTACGCCCACCTGTTTTCAATAAATCAGGGGGGACAACGATGTCATTCGAGATGATTGTTGGTTAGGAGGTGAAGTAAATATTCCGTTGCCGTGTGACTATAGGGTATTCTCGCCTATACACTTATCAATGTTTGTCACTCAAACTTGCATCAGGTACGAGTGTGTGCACGTACAAGCAACGTCTGACACGTCTGACGTATGAGCAGCACTAATTATTGGTGACCCTGCTTTCTGCATTCTGAACCGAAGGCACCTTGAACGTGACGATCAAGTCAGGATGCTACGGATTGTGTATAACGCGTAAGAAGTGGAGTAAGTTCCACTGTGTTACACTTAAGTTTCAACACAACATAGCTACTGATCAATTGAGTTCCGTTTTCGCGTATTAGGGCGATGCCATCTTTAATTGTCGCACTTGTGTCCTGGGCATGTATTTGCGGACCCCTGACGTTCTCAAGCTACACATTGGTAGCTTCTTATCCGGGGCTGCCACCATGCTGATGGGCACAGGAACAACAGCAAAAACAACAACAACAATAATAATAAATAACAACAACAACAACAGCAACATGATGAAGAAACGCAAGCGAGAAACGGACAGTCGCGGTCAGCGTTGCAGAGCAACTTTTTTATTGTGTTTATTGGGACTAACAGCAAGACAACGACTAATCTGGCCAGTGTTTGTCTAGAAAGGCTATACTTCTGCTTGGGAAAGGTTCACTGGCCTTCGACTCACGTTATTGTGGGAGACATCAATGAGCGTTGTCTCGATAACCTCCCGCCCGCGCGCCAGGAAGGATGACTCCCACATGTCCCCTGCTTCTTTAAATCCAGGTCGGCAATTAGAGCAAGCGTCCTATGAGAGATTCGACAGTACTTTTGTCCCGGCGAAGGGAAACGTTGACGCGCAGGAATACTTCTCCTGCTTCCCACACTCCGAAAAGAAGGAATAAACTCTCCGTGGGCAAGAAACGACCTTGTTACCATGCTTTGCTTTGGAGGTCAGAGCCTTCTGACGGCGGTTCACGGTGGTCATCAGCAAAATGGAAACGTCATTATTCTACTAGCTACACGCACCACAGAAGAAGAAGAAGAAGAAGAAAGAGATCGAGTCTAAATACTACATCAGTAGCGAAAAGACAGCGTCTTCCTACGCTTTTTTTATAGATGGATTACAGAAAATGCCCTATGTGACTTTACCACAGTTCGCTTCGCTAATCTCAAATATCAAAGACTCTTGCCAAAGGAAAGAAGGGCTAAAGCACAGGCGAGATGGTACATAGTAACTAAACGTAGAACCCGAGACGTGGAAACAGGAAGGACAAGACGTCAAGTTCTCAAACGGAGCTAGAACATTTAATCAAATTAAATGTTCTGCTGCGTTTGAGAACTTGTCGTCTTGTCCTTCCTGTTTCCATGTCTCGAGTTTTACGTTGCTTACGTTAGTTACTCGTGCCCAAGATTCCAATATGACAAAGTTTGCTACTCGAGTCAACAGCTCGAGAGAGAGAAAAAAAAGAGAACAGTATAAGTTGGTTGTGTTCGTTTATTGGAATTGAGAAACTCGAGGGTCGAATGAGTCGGCTCTCGGGTGTTCGTTTATGCAACTCGCGCGACCCGCGCGTCGGAGTCGTGACGTATGAGAGCCATCATACGCCATCGACTCCAGCAACCCGCATCGAGAACAGAGTCGCGGGGAGTCGACTCTCAAGGATCTTTGCAGTGTTTTGAATCCTGGAATTTTAGATCGGGAGTCACTGCCACGGGGATGACGTCACGAAAACTGCGTCGTTGTATGTTCGCACACCAAGAGCCGACTCACTCGACCCTCGAGTTGCTCGAGTCTAATAAACGAACACAACGAATTTATACAGTTCGTTCTTTCTTTCACGTGCTGTTCACTCGGATAACAAACTTGGTCATATTGGAACCTTTGACAAGGGTAACTCAACGTATAGAACCCGAGTCAAGGAAACACGAAGGACAAGACGATACGTTCTCAAACGCAGCTGAACATTCAATTGGATTAAATGTTCTGCTGCATTTGAGAACTTGTCATCTTGTCCTCTCTCTTTCCTTGTCTCGGCTTCAACGTTTAGTAACTATGTAGCAGCTCGCCGCTGCCTTAGCCCTTCTTCCATTTGGCAAGAGTATCTGTTATTTGAGAGTTTAGCGAAGCGAAGTGTGGCAACGAAGTGTGGTAAAGTCACGTAGCGCATTCTCTGCAATCCATCCAAAAAAAGCGTAGGAAGACGTTGTCTTTTCGTTCCTTTTTTTTTCTCGTTTTTCCGAGCGTGTAGGGAGGGTGACATAGCGTATACGGATGCGCTGCTTGCATTCAGGTAGGGCTGGAAAGTCGTGCACTCGCTGATGAAGTGGCGCCGCAATTAAATGCTAATTAGTCGGCTCTGACGTCTTAATCACGGATCTCCTCCTCCGTGTCCACCCAGCCATCAATCTCGACGCAGCCTTTTAATAAAGCCTCCGAAATATAGAGAGCACATTCTGTCGTGTTCATTGTGCGGAGCCGTGCACTTAGAAGCACTCTTAAAATTCTGCAGCCGGAGGATACAGATTGGGCGTAATACGATATAGCACGCTTTTATTACGCCAAATATGGTGCGCCTTTAAGCATGCAGATTGGCGGAGGCAGGATTTGACACTATATATACAAATATAAAAATGAGCGAATGCTCAATGGCTGCATGTGAGGCACATGTTTACAATTCAAGCGTGCCACAATCCCAGCTATGGACGGCCGTTTCGAGCTTGTTGGCCCTCATCGACTCAGCGTAGAGATGTGAAACGCTCCTGGGTGGGCAGAAACACTGTGTCACTGCAAGACATCAATGTTCCAGGGTGTTAGCAGCACCTCTGGAGACCGCAGTGCAAAGCCAGTAAGTACAGATATAAAAAAATGAGCGAATGCTCCATGGCTGCACGTGAGGCATATGTTTAGGATGCAAGCGTGCCACAATCCCAGCTGTGGACGGCCGTTTCACACACACACACACACACACACACACACACACACACACACACACACACACATATATATATATATATATGTTGGAGAAGTTAGCGGTCCGAGCTGGATGCTTCAATGCTCATAGTTTTGGGAAGGGGGGGATATGTTTAATGATAAGAAAGAAGAGGAACGAGAGACACACGTGAAAGGCAACATTGAGAAAGTAAATGGGTAGAAATCCAGCGAACCGGTAGAATGTAGGAAGGGAGTTGCCTCAGGACAGAAGCCGCCGAGAAAGTAAGTTTGGTATAACTGGCATAATAGCGCATGCTTCACACAATGCAGTATAAAGCACATTTCTTCGTTTCAAGTTATAATTCATGTACGCTTCGTGTATTGTACGATTTTCGCATGCACGGATAGTATGGGCCTGCTGTGCATTGCTGCGTAGGATAAAGTAACGTACCATTCTTTTGTTCTTTCTAGCGAAATAGCATTTCTTGTACATGCATTCTGAAGGCAATTTCTATGTTGAACGAGGAACGTACAGGACAAGAACATTGAACATTGGACGAATAATCTTTTATGAACCATATCCCAGGTTTGCGGCTACAATGTACGCCCCTTTCAAGTGATCAGAACGTGATCTCACATGGCAAACTGAATTAGATTTAATATTTGCTAAAAAAATACGTTATTCATTGAGGGAAGAGGTCCTCAGGACGAGAGCCGCACGAGGCTCTCCTGAGGCCCTTCCCTCAACATTTCCCCACCCGTTCTCTGGGCTTTGTACCTTTCTAAGTTATTCATTAGTTAGTCATTACTTTTATCCAAAAATATTCATTACGTTCCTTCGCATACATGTCGGTAATTGTACCAGGGTTATAATAGCCATTCCATATTGACTCGGTCATCGTTACGTGAACTCAAATTGATTGTTGAGGGGCTGGGGGGATTATGCGCCAGGATAACCGGCTACATATTACGCCTGCATGGAGGAAATGCTGCTCGCGGAGCAAGATCATTGTGCCACGCACCTGTGTCCTCATTCCGTCACCATAGCCCCCTTTTTATCCTTTATTCCTGGAACGTCACCTACATGCGTTCTCGTTTCCTGTGTAATCCCTTGGACTCATGATACCCCTGATACCCCTGCGTTTGTATTTATGTTCGTTTCATTTTTACCTGTATTTGCATCCTTTCCATCACCCTGTTACCCTCTCATGCCAGAACTCCCCCGTCAACTGTATGTTCCTGTACCATGTTCATATTTTTGTAACCTGAAGAAGTGCAGTGACGTGCACGAAAGTCTCGTTACCATGTGTAAATAAATAAGTTGCTCGTACCGTTTAATATCACTCTCAGAATATCTTTAAAAAATTATTTTTAAGAGAAGGTTTTCGTGGAATTAACGCTGGTTAAATCGAGACCTTCGCCTCATTTCAGTATGCTTATACGGGTTCCGGGACATTTCATCGAACGTCGTTTGGTCGAAAGCCGTTTGATCGAACGCGGGACATTTGGTCGAAAGCCATTTGATCGAACACCGTTTGATCGAAACAGCAGCGGTCGTTCGATCGATTTTTTTTAGTGGTTCGCTTGTAGCGTTCATGTAACAAAAAACACGAAGAAAAACAAAAGAAAGCGTCAGTCCTTGATGCTGGTATCCTAAGGAATATTTAACTCTGTGTAATACGCTTGCCCATAAACACATTCCTCATCCTAACTCACTTCTTCGCATCCAGAAAGCGGTCCAAGGGCCTGGGTTGTTCCCCCTCTCCCGTTCGGCAACTTGATAGGTTTTTCCTCTCTGACAGATAGTGACTAAACATGGCATACATGCCTTTCACACCTAGTCCCCCAACACTTTGTCAAATAATAATTGACGTCAATTATCAAATAATAAAAAAATTGACAAATAAATAAATAAATGACATTCTTGAATGGTTTCTTCGCGTCGAACGTGGACAAATTTTAACAATGTATTATTAATGTTTGTAGTCAATAACTGACATTGTATAAGAGAAAGAAAAGTTTTAGTTTATTTACGTTGCGCCTATGTGCAAGTGAATCTAAATTTGGTTCTTGCAACATACGTGGAACCGAAGAAGTCCCTCAAAACCCAGACAATATAAGCCGGGAAGCTGATCTTTGTACTTTCTCTACTTTTTCCTTCTTCTTCTTTTTTATTTTTATTTTTTTTTTATTGCGTGCATGTGTAGGTATCCCAGACTGCAGATGCATACTCTAACCAAGGTTGAACTAAGGTTTTATGTGGCTGTTAATTTAATATCATTATTTTGTACCGTGACGAAACTTCCTTCTTAGCATCCACAGACTTCGAGTGGCTTTCGCGCACGGATCCAGGACAATTGCTCACCAAAAAACTGCTGAGGCCGGACAATTGCTCACCACAGAACCACTGAAGCCGGATAACTGCTCACCGCCTCATTCACCGCACTTATGCAATATGCAATTTTATTTCGCGTTTTTATGTGATGTGATTTTATTTCTTGTTTATGGCGCTCATATACTTGACTTTTTTATGTTAGCTGAACTTGGGTTACCTCGAAATAAAGTGATCGAAATCCCCATTGCAAAATAAACTACTGTAAATAAATGTTATCTGACTATAAAATGCACAGTCGCGCGCGGGAAACTGTCAACAGGGAACTTAGACTAACCTGGACATAGCAATGCAAACACTGAACTTGGACAACCTAATGCATGCTGTTCAGTCGTGTCCGCCCTGCTAAGCCAATCGGGCGCTAAAATGTGGCTTGCGTTCGCTAAACCGACTTGGACAGACATAGAAAATTCGTGAATTTGAGTGGTTAAATAGAGATGTGTTCTTAGATCTCCCCCGGCTTGTGTCTTGGAAGATCCTGGTGACGCAGGCATGGGCGGACCGAGAAGGCAGCAAGGTCACTTGTGAAAATTTTGCACCCTTATTCATAGGTCATGATTTTTTTCTAATAATATGAACCTGTGAACACCCGCACAGTCCGCAGCGTCCGCCCCAGGGAAGGAGGTGAGGTGGATGCACGCTTTGCCCCCTGTAAGCACTTTGCTGTCCACCCCTTGGAAAAAAATCCTATAGGAATGCCCCATGGACGCAGGTCCTGACAAAGACGCTTCAGGCGTGCCTGCAACTTAGACAGCTAAAAAAGAAGTTCAGCTAACATAAAAAAAGTCAAGCGCCATAAACGCGAAATAAAATCACTATATTAGTGTGGTGAAAGAGGCGGTGAGTAATTATCCGGCTTCAACGGTTCTGTGGTGAGCAATTGTCCGGCCTCAGCAGTTTTTTGGTGAGCAATTGTCTGGTGAGCAATTGTCCGGTGAGCAACTGTCCGGTGAGCAATTGTTCAGTGAGCAATTGTCCGCGCCCCTTCGCGCACATATGGCTATCCCATTTCATATAGTTCCCTTTAAATTTGTCGCCAGCAATGAAAAGGCACAGACTATCGAATGCTCGCAACCTTAGGCCATTTGCTTCAATATGTGTCCTACGGTTCGCCGGATTCTTCCGCATTGTTCTATTCAGCTGTGCTGTTCGTGAATGATAAAGGTCTGCAAATAACCAGAGGTCTCCCCTGTTTAGTAAAAAAAAGAAGAAAAAAAAGAAGAAGCAGAGGACACTGATTGCCTGCTTCCGAATGCTCGAGTCAAATGTTACAGAAAAGAGGCGCTAAGGACATGCTGCGAGCTTTGAACTCCCTTCGAACAACTGTCTTTCGAACAAACGACGTCGACCAACCGGCTTTCGATCAAACTGCTTTCGATCAAACGACGTTCGACCAAACGGCGTTCGACCAAATGGGCGGACACCCCTTATACGATGTAACTTTCTCGGATAAGCTATTCTGGACGATACTGACAGAATAGTTAGGAAGCAAGTGAGCTGGTGATATATATCTACACTGAAGAAACAGGAGTCAAAAGTTTTTCAGTATGGGTATTCTGGACGATTTGGGTCTCCTGCTTATTTGGTCAAGTACCGACCAAACATTAAACGCGATGCTACACCACATAACCTTTGGACTTATAATACAAACAAATACAAACAACTGCACGATGCAGTACCTTTTGCGGCTCCATTCATTCGCGTTATACATCATTCCTATAATCGCTGTACAACGCTGTAAGTTCCGAAATTTCACCTGGGCATAAAATGTACGCATGTTTTCCTAGTTACGAGAATCGCAATACCCTTACATTTGTAAGGACATTGCGAAACTCGTAGCTGTAAGGAAAATAAATACATAAAGACACTTTTAGCCGCGCAAAATCCTTGTCACAGAGATCACTGTTCCATAGTGTAAAGTGAACGCTGCTTTTCTGGAATAGAAAACTTACTGTAATCCTCTGTAGGAAATGCTAACTTTATGTTTTTTCTTGTTTTGTTTTGTTTTATCATGAGTGCCGCCCAAATGTGCTGATACTCTGTGCGTGACGTCGTGCTCACTCTGAGGAAAAAAAGGGAGTAACTCCCTTTTCATTCCCTCTTTCAGTCCGTTACTACCTCTCGCTCATTGCATTTGCAAAGTAACTTCCTCACAGCGAATAGTTACTCCGCCTTTTTGTACATATTTTAAATAACAAGTAATAAGTGACATTAACCTCCTTCTCGTATGGAGTCCCTCGAGTAATGTGCGTGTGTACTACACTCTTAAAAATGAGGGGGGGGGGGGGTTGGTGGTTGTAGGGCTTGCCGTTGTCGGCCTCACGTATGTGGGCAACGTCACGACTCACGCCCTGGGGGAATGTGCGTCCTGGGCCGACTTCTAGGGGAACTGTGCCGACATATGTCTGAAAGCGTCTGAGGAAAACCCAGGAAAAACCCCAGACAGCACAGCCGGCACCGGGATTCGAACCCGGGTACCTCCCCGGGTTCGAATCCCGGTGCCGGCTGTGCTGTCTGGGGTCTCTTAAAAATGAACTTCACCCCATAGCACGCTCCTAGCCAATCATAATCTCGAATGATATCGTTATCTGCCCTGATTTGTTGAAAACGGGAGGCGTACGCCTTTTTGGTGACAATTATGAACAGCATAGGTTAAGTGTCACAAAAAAGGCGTACGCCTCCCGTTTTCAGCAAATCAGGGCAGATACCCATATCATTCGAGATTATGGTTGGCTAGGAGCGTGCTATGCGGTGAAGTTCATTTCTAAGAGTGTACGATACAGCCATTCAATCGTTGCGCCGTCCCGGTTACGTATTTACTGGTTTTGCGATACGAGGCTTTCAGTTGGTGGGACGATCACCTTTACAGGATGACATCTCGTGGCACGTGACTTTCTGACACGGTAATTTTTATTAATATACACACCGTGCTTACCCTATTGCATGGAATTATGGGAAGCTCGCATGTTTTCTGTGGTACTGCCCAAATTTCGGGATGGCGCATCCCTTCCTCTTCTGGACTACCATCACCTTTACCTTCCCTTTTCACACACACCCCTTCCCATCCCCTTGCTGCGTCGAGCCATCGAGCGTGGACTACGATGCAGCCATTGGCAGTCGACATCGACTTATTTATGTGTGTGCAAGCAGATGTACCAACTATGCCAGAAATGTAATGGAAATGGAATCTTTCACACCTCGCTCGGCATGAAATGCATTCCCTTATGAAGACTTCAAATGAGTAAGTGCGGAGTACTCCATACAGACGCGCTATAAAATCAGAGGAGAGAACGATGGTATATGGGATGATGGCCGGCCATGAACGTCTTATGTGATGAAGTTCTGTTTTAGGAGTGTACCCAGCACTACACTGTTAAAACAGAACTTCACCGCATAGCACGCTCATAGCCAACCATCATTCCGAATGATATCATTCTGTGTATTGATTAGTTGAAAATGGGAGGAGGCGCCTATCTGGGACAGATTATCTTGTCCCAGATAGGCGCCTCCCCCCTGTTTTGAACAATCAGGATACAGAATGATATAATTTGGAATGATGGTTGGCTAGGAGCGTGCTATGTGGTGAAGTTCTGTTTTAACAGTGTACACCATTCCGACGATCGCAATCATCTCCCGTTCATCATGTCAACCAGCACGACTCGTCGACGCCAGTAACGAGATTTTTTATTTATTCAACAACAACAACAAATAAATCATCACTATGACCTGAGGTGATTCACTACTGGAGAGCAGTACACTACCCCATTACACACGAAACATTAGATCTGAGATATGAGAATGAAGTATGAAGTTGTGTGCATACAAGAATTGAGCTGTCCTTCACTGGCTGCGCTACGCCGCAAAAGGGAAGGTGAAGAAAAAAACACACACACAGATATGAAAGAAGCACCAATGGTCATTGAGGTACAGAGCATGACTCTACAGCGTCTGGAGCAAACCAGTAGACAAGAGGAACTCCAAGAACATCAGAAGACATCGACAGTGTTGCACGCGACTCTGACGTGGGCCAAGAATTGCAGCAAGGTTGAATGTCTGTCGGCTAAACTCTACACCCTACAGCCAGAGTTGTGCCTAACTCGTTACAAGTAACTCGTTACTTGGTAACGGTTACTTTTTTTGGTAACGAAGTAACGATTCAGTTACTTTTTAAAAAATTGTAATAGTAACGGAATCAGTTACAAAAGTTGGTAACTGGTTACTGACGTTACTCGTTCCTTTTCTTGAGCGCGGAGGAGTACATTTCGGCACTCCGTGTGGCGCAATGCGTGCAGATTTGACCTGCGCGACGTGTGACTCAGAGTATTATTGCAGTCCGTCACTGGATGTGTTGTTGTCCTTTCTCTTATTTCCGTAATCTCCGACCATCACTCCTTCCCAAGAATGGCTGTGGCTAGAAAAAACGCATTTCGACTTCTAGCCTTTTCTGGTCTTTGCTAAGCTTCAGAACGCTCTAAATTATGACGCAGCCCCTCGTCTGTTTTTGGGAACCGTTGGTGATCGGTGGCACGAAAACCTGTGTTTTTTCTTGTGTTTTCGTAATCTCCGATCCCCCCCCCCCCCTTCGGAAACAAGGAAGAAGGTTCAGGCAAACTGATATAGATTCATGGTAACGGGCCGAGAGACACGGAACACGAAGGACGGACGACAAATTTCGAGTATCAGCGTCTTCAAAATTGCAATTCCTCATTAATAAAGGGTTGAAGGCAAGTGAGGGCATGTTTGTTGGCTCCTTTAACTATGCTGCGGTAACGTAAAAGTAACTCGTTACCTGTGAGTAACGAGAACTCGTTACTTTTGTAAGTTGGTAACGAGTAACGTATTTAGTTACTTTTTTCTGAAGTAACGGGTAACGGCATTTAGTTCCTTTTTTTCGGTAACGGGCACAAGTCTGCCTACAGCGCATATGCAAAGATTAGATTAGATGACGAAGAACCGTGGCGAACTCGCAACGCACAGAGCTAATTGACAGTTATTTCAACGGAAGGCGGCCCAGTTGTATACATTACACTCTTAAAAATGAACTTCACCGCATAGCACGCTCCTAGCCAACCATCATCTCGAATGATGTCGTTATCTGCCCTGATTTGTTGAAAACGGTTGGCGTACGCCTTTTTTGTGGCAATCATAAACAGCATAAGTGTCACAAAAAAGGCGTACGCCTCCCGTTTTCAACAAATGAGGGCAGATAACGATATCATTCGAGATGATGGTTGGCTAGTGGCGTGCTATGCGGTGAAGTTAATTTCTAAGTGTGTAGGCGCAACGGCAACTATGCGATACCATTCGTTACGTTTTATTCTACTGGAACAGGATATGTGTCGTGCAAGAATTGACTGGAAAAGGAATGACGTCGCGTTTCTGGATACATTTTGTACTCAAGCAACCACATTTGCTGCCATTTAGCATATAAATGTCGAAATGCACCGCAGAGCTTGGAGATCGAAGTTTTCGGAATCGCAGATTAAGGAAAGGGCCGTCGTAAAAATAAGGCAGGGCAATGAGCGTAAATGAAGAGCTAAGATCACACGAAATGTGAAAAACAAACAACCAACCAACCAGAGTACATCCGTGCAGATAAGAGTGAAAGCAGAGTAAAACAATGAGTTTGTCTCCATTTACGTCTCCCCCCCCCCCCCCCCCCGTTTTTTTTTTCTTCGCAATCTGTGTATAGCATGATCAGTGCCAAAGAAAATCTTGTTTCATTTCACTCAATACATGCAAACACGCTCTGCGCCAACCACTGCGCCGATTGATACAGTTATCGCTTCTGATTTGAGGAGAGAGAGTGTCGTATACGCCTTTTTGTGGCAATTCAAATTGCTACAAAAAGGCGTACGCCTCCCGTTTTCACCAAATCGGGAGAGTGAAAGACATAATTCTGCGTGGCGGCTGGTTCCGCGCGTCCTTAGTCGCCCCCCCCCCCCCCCCCCCAAATGAATCCAATGCGTCCACCGGTTGTGCTGCGAATTCCTCGGTGATTACCGGTGGATGCTTCAGGTGCAATGACTTGCAGTCCATCCAAGAATGGATACAGGATGCGTGAGCGTCCCCGATAAGTCCCGCCTACATATTGTCCTTTGTACAAGGCAATATGGCATCTGCAGTTTGGCGGTGCAGACAGAAAACTGCCAGAAGACACGAAGACACTGATTTACAGGTGTGGAAATTACACGACAACACTAACTACAGGCGAACAACGAAAACACTAAAAACACTACCGGCAGGGCTTTTTTTTTTTTTTTTCATCTTACCACCATCGGCAAGCTTTCAGCTATTATCACCTCTTTGCTCAATAATATCAATAAAAAATTCCAATGAAGAATAGAAACAGTGGTGGTGCTTTTAATCCACAACGAAGCGCGAACGTTTGACGCGCTCTAATACTCAATAATTAATTAGTTTTGAACGGTACATCTGTTGTTACTTTCCTTCGCTTCTTATTTGCTTCCTTATTGTATTCGCGTACGAGATAAATAAACTGGAATAAATGGGTAAGAATCATATTACTACACCTGGTTTCGGAGCAATCTAAGCAATTTTTAAAGCTTCCGGTTCTGCTAATGCCTTCTGAGAGGTATATCCGATTACAAAAACGGCACAAAGAGGAAAAACTAAGCAGGTAAACGGAGGCCTACAGATGCTGGTGTTTCTGAATGGACATCCTCGAGTGGTTTTACGTGGGTTTGAGAGCGTTGACATCTTTTTCTGCGCTCCTGGTGCAACCATATAGAGACCGTAAAAAATTACCCATTCAGTCATGTCGCACGAAGATAGCTTGAACACTATATTCCTTAATTGAAGATTGCGAGCAGGGCAAGATAATAATGGGAGAAACTAATGTTGAATTCGAGCCATTTTGCGGCTACGAAATGTTTCGCGCATGCCAACCTTCAGCCAACTGGATTCGATAACATTTAACGACTTGGGTGTGCGCTGACCAACCCGAATAAGCCGATCGGGTGACTGGTATTCCGCCTCTGAGTCTGAAAGCCCAGTACAGCGATATGATGTACTACTTGCGTCAATAACAGCCGCGACGAGGCTTTTCAACACCCGAGCTTCTTTTGTTTCGATTAGATTTTGATTAGATTGGATTGAAATGAGAAAGAAATGGAGGCATTAATCACTATATCTCTGAGTCTCTATTTCGGTGGCTTTTTCTTTTTCTTGTTGTCCCGTGCCTTTGCTTTATTCGCTTTCCCACGACCAAGTCAGCCGAGAAAGGAAGAGCAAGCCTGGAAGCAAGGAAGGCCAACTATTGGCTGGTCAAAATGGCTTCGGCTCCCTTATCCGAGTGGCACTGGCAGCCTCGTTGCAAATGACACATGCCGGCGATTGCTTCTTGGTTGCGAGGTTCTTTTTTCAGGGTTAGGTGTACGTGCATCGGTGTTGATTTCGCAAAACCTAATACACCTAAACCTGCCTGGTATTCGCAGATGACCTCCGATGTTCCTGCACAAAAATATATTCATATAAACTTTTAGTGGATAGGCCTGGATCCACAAATTCCTGCAAGCATGTTAACAAGAAGGTCTTATGTGAGATGAGGGCCTCAAATCTAGTCTTCATATCTGGAGAGCCGTCACGACTCTTTGGCCATAAGGGTGCATTGAGTATGTGCACTCAGTCAGCTCGGATGACGCTTGGAAGGGATGATGAAGACACGTAGCCAAGCGGGCGGTGCGACCGATGGCTGACGGATGGCGTATGCACCTGCATGCCGGCTGAAATTCTAAGAACACATCCATCAGCCCTCGGTCCCGCCCTCCTCGGCGTCGGGCACCTCGGGGTCTTGGCGACGGACACGCCTTAGCGTCCCAAGATCCTCAAGACAATAGAGGACCATGTGCATCACAAAGGAACATCACGCAGGATGTAAAGGACAAGCATTCAAGAGAGACGAGCCCCCTGAGGTCAAACTTCAAATACATGGTCAGGCTAAAAAATGACAGATAGGTTATTGCGGGCACAAGCAGAACTGGGAAGTTGACCCATTTGTTTTCTCCCCATCTTTCTCTCTCTCTCTCTTAGCAATAGAATGCAGTGACATCTGGACGCCAATACCGGTGTTGTACCCGTTACCAAAATAATGTAACGCGATACCGGTTCTCGTTACTTATGCGAAAATTCGCCAAATATCGATATCGATGCGTACTACTGTCACCGTTACTCATAAAAAGCAGCGTGATATTTTATCCGCTACTTTTGCTGAAATTAGAAGTATTGTTTACATTTATGTTGCATTTGAACTGAACTTGGTTGCTATATGTATAGCCGGCCACGGTCGATCTCGCCATTGTGTTTACATGTGGTAGTGTAGTGGTAGTAGTAGTTCTTAAACAAAATACGGGGTACATATGCTGTAATGTCATGTGACCAAGGAGGCCAACTTGACATTAAGAACACCCAGAGCATGACTGGGTGCAACGACGCTGTTAATCCAGAGTCAGTGGCGTAGGCGGCTAGGGGGGGTGGGAGGTGGCTCGAGCCCCCCCTACCTGCCACAGGTCGACCCAAGGCAATCGTGCAAATCCGATGAGGAAAATGAATGTATATGGGGGGAGGGGATCCATGCAGCGTGACGACCGCAAAGGTTGTTGCAGTTACCGGTGTCCATTTACGCACCATACTTGAATACTTTTGATACTATTAGATTTTCGAGCTATACTTCAAATGATCTCGTGAGGCAACGTCACCGCTCATGACACCTCATATGTAAACGCATAATTAAAGGTTCAATTCGGTATTTTCATCCCTCATCTCGTTGTATGCACAAAGATGAGTGTGTACCTAGGATCAACGGGGAGGGGGGAGAAGCAGGTTTTTGTATCGAGCCCCCTACTTTGGAGGTCCGTCAACGCCACTGTCCACAGTATAGTGCCAAAGCCATGGCATCGGTTTGCAATCAACAACACCCTGACGGAATTCATAACAGCGTCGCGTTGTCCTCATGCAGTCAAAGCTGAAAGGTAATTCGTTTCAGAGACCAAGCAAGCAACGTAATATTTGTTGAGCTTTAATCTCAGTTACGGCATTGTTAAGTAAGAAATGTGGGTGGTGAAAACTCGTCGGCGCGCTAAGAGAGTATCGGTACCGGCAATATGATCGCGCTACAATAAATTTGTAACAGAAATACTTGCCCGCTGTCAGTCTTAAAAAAGTAGCACGATATCTGCTTCTTTATACCGAAAAAAAGTACCCATTACGGTAACACCGTCACTTGTAACGGCTTTACGTACAACACCGGCCAAAATTGATGCAGTACATCAAGCAACCGCTTTTGATGTCCCGGTCGACGCGCGTCGCATAATTCTACTCTATACTACGATAGTTCTACGGCCCCACACAAAGCCCGCAACTGCTGTAGTTAAAGTTAGATTTTATCACCCATTTCGTTACGTGGCCATTTTTGCTTCTTCAGTGACAAGTGGACTTTCACGTCTCTTCATACGATGAATTAATGAACGGAGCGCAAAGTTTTTTGACGTCTTTCGTTCACGAATGCACTCGCCTGTTTCCGGCTCATTTCAAGTAACAACCAGGGACCGAAACCAGAACGGAACCGAAAAGCGCTTGGAACACTTTTTTTTTTCAAGGACCGTAAACAGAACGTAATCGCAATTCACCATCGGCAATTAACCTAAACCGTAACCTAAACCGAAAAATGTGATTTCGGTTACTGGTTTAAATGAATTGGTTCAAGCGTGATGGATGCAACAACTTTGGATGCGATATTTGTATCAGTTTACAACTCTGATTTGTGGTGTAGTACGTGCTTCTATTAAAGTAGATCTCTTCGCCATGTGTTTTTCATTCATAAGTTGTGTAGACAACATAGCGTCTTATGCGTTTGGATTGCATACGCATCAACAACAACTTTATTTCAAGATGAAGAATGTATTGCGTACGTCCCTTATGAGTTATGAACTGTATTATTGTGATCATTTAAGATACCAAGCGTTGCAACTTTTTTTTTTTTTTTTTTTCACATCTGTATGCTTAACCACTGAACGCTCGCAGTTTTTCTTGCCTTGTAGCTTGTTACAGCACAAGCGAAATGAATGTGCACGAGATAATTCGCCTCTCCAACTGCTTCTAGAGGCACTCGCGTCGTCTTCAAGATGGCGGAGAAAAGAAGGATTGCTGATTAATGAATGCTGCTACTTCATGCCTTCTTCTACGGGACACGTTTGAAAAATTGTACATTGTACCGTTTCCTTTTTTTTTTTTGTGGGGGGGGGGGGGTAGCAGAATTCGCTTGCGCGAATTCAACCCCCCCCCCCCTCCCCCCAACCAACCAACCAATTGTACATAACTCGCGTGTCGTTTCCCGCTTTCTTCGTTGTTTTCGTTCACGACGCTCCTGGGAGAGTATCTTTTTTCTCTTCTCCTTCTCGGCATTGGATGTTCTCCGCAGTACTTTTCCACTGCGGAACTGAGCACTGCTTGTTGCTGTTTGGGTTCTGTCAGCCGGGAAACTTCATCGCACACGATGGGAAGTTGCGGCATAGTTTCGGGTCACTGCGAAACATATTGGCCGGCTGTTGTTACTATCCTTTATTGAGTGCTTCTAATGTGATGGTCGGCTAGGTGGCGAGGAACCAGTTGGAGTGGCGAATAGACACAAACACACACACACACACATATATAAGTGGGATGATGACATGGGAGAGAAGCTTTTGTGCATATATGAATGCCGTCACTTTTAAAATGATGGGGGGGGGGGGGGGGGTGATGGCAAGATAGGCTCGCCGTTGTTGGCCACACAGAAGTGGGCGTCGTCACGACTATAGCCAAAAAAAGAAAACGCATAGCAAAACAAAACACAAAGGAAGGACGGACGGATGGAGAATAGAGGAGGTTAAAATGAACTCTACCCCATAGCACGCTGAAGGCCAACCACGATGTCGAATGATATCGTTATGTGCCCTGATTTGTTGAAAACAGGAGGCGTACGCCTTTTTTGTGACAATTATGAATAGCATAAGTGTCACAAAAAGGCGTACGCCTCCCGTTTTCAACAAATCAGGGGAGAGAACGATGCCATTCGGGATGATGGTTGGCTAGGAGCGTACTACGTGGTGAAGCTCATTTTTAAGAGTGTACCTTGCAGTACGAATCGCGGTAACTCCGCGAACAACAGACGAGACAGACGACACACAAAGTAATCGAAGTCGATTACCTTCCCGAGAATAGGCTCTAGACCAAGTAACTGTCCTTGGGTGAAATTGTAAAATGAGGTGGAGTATTCGTGTTCCTGCACTCTAAAAACAGAGCTTCACCGCATAGCACGCTGTGCGCCAACAATTGCCACGAATGATAGGGTTATCGCTCCTGATTCGAGGAGAAAGAGGGGCGTACGCCTTTTTGTGGCATTTCGGATATATGGTAATTGCCACAAAAAGGCGTACACCTCCCTCTCTCCTCGAACCAAAAGCCATAACCCTATCATTCGTGGCAATGGTTGGTGCACAGCGTGCTATGCGGTGAAGCTCTGTTTTTAGAGTGTGTGGCTTCTTCGTGTGCCCTATCTTACGAGCTCAACAAACCCAAACCCAATTCATCTCTATACACTGCACAACTGAAAACCGAAGTTCATAGCATAATACGTTCAAAGGCAAACACTGCGTGGAATCATAGCATTATCACTCAGTTATTACTGAGTGATAACCAGCTGAGTGATTCCAGCCACTAATTTTCTAAGTTATAAATGTTTGTGTTGTTACAAGAATGCACTTAAAAATAATAAAAGAGCGATATTAAAAGGTAGGAGCAACATATTTATTTACACATGGTAACAAGACTTTCGTGCACGAGACGGTACTTCTTCAGGTTACAAAAATATGAACATGGCACAGGAACGTATACCGGGTGTTTCCCCGGGCTAAATAATTCGCGAACAGGTGCACCAATCGACGAACTTTCTTTTTTACAAGTATCTGTCTCTCGTGCATAGGTGGGGAGTAACGCGTTACAAAGTAGTGCGTTACCGGTAACGCGTTACACTCGAGTAGTGAAATATGGTAACGCATTACATTTGGGAGAAAAGTAATGAGTAACGTAACGTCATTGCATCTTTAATAACTAACGCGTAACGGCGTTATGCGTTACAGCGTTCTCGGGAACACTGCTTCATCGTCTAAACTTGAAAGTTTGAGAGGACTGTGCCTGCAGAATCCGGGATTTTTTTTTTTTTTCGAAACGATTTTTTCGGTTCATTTTCAAAAATGACAAGAAGGTCACATCGACACCCACGAAGAACGCAAAAGAAGGGTTATTGACCCACCCTGGTTGAGATGTCACCTTTGTTTACCACCTCTCTTCTTCACTGCCTCTGGTGTTTTTCGGACGAATGGGGCAAAAGCGGCAGAAAAATAGCCTCTACCCTCTGAACAAGTAACAAAGTACCAAGGGATTGGCTGTTTGGATTTGTACTGTGTGAGATAAAATGTCACCGTCTTTATCAACCTTGACAAGGAGCACTCACTGGTTAGGCGTCCTCTCAGCCCAACGGGCGAAGCTCACACATGAAAATTTTGAATATCAACTACTTCTGCGTCGCAATAAATCGTACATGTAAGTTGTGTTCATGCGTGATCCTTGTTTGTGCCCAACATTGCTTGCATTGATTTGCGGAATGCACTTATGTGACTCAACCATATTAAAAGCAAAACCTCATGAAGTAATCAAAAGTAACGGCATTACTTATCAGAAGTAACGGCGTTAGTAACGCGTTACCTACTACCGCAACAGTAACGACTAACGTAACGCGTTACTTTTTGAAAAAGTAGTGAGTAACGGTAGTGCACTACAAAATAACAGTAACTTCCCCACCTATGCTCTCGTGAACCTCTCGGCGGAAACGAAGTCCTATTGTACTAGGAGAGATACCACGTGGTCATACCCGAGACTGCGCACATGTTATGGGGCACAAAGCATATACCATTTTTGCCCCGTTTGCTAAATGAGTATGGCATTCTCGGCGACACGATTGTGCCATCAAACCGGTATCTAAAAGCGTTATGTTTTTAGGCGTCCACGAATCGATTCTAACGAACTGGTTAGGAGACTTTCGGGTTGCGTTTCTTCTTTCTTTCTTTTTTTTTTTTTTGCTGTGTCTTTGCTTTTGTGACTATATGATTTTTCTCAGTTTTTCCCATGTGATTATGTGATTTTCAGTTGTGCTTGTTTTTTTCTCTTCCCTGGCAACCCCACAATATCGTGGAAATAATATTAATAATAATAATAATAATAATTATTATTATTATTATATTAGTCGTGATTTGAGGAGAGGGCCGCGCCCGCTTTTCTCTTCCCATCACCGTGAATGCGAACGGTCTCGGCACACGCATAGAGACAGAAACAGAAAGAGGGAGAAAAAAAATCAGGAGAGAGTATACTCTGAATGTTTGTCGGCTACACTCTTAGAAATGAGGGGGGGGGGGGGGGTCGAGGTAGCTTGCCGTTGTTGGCCGCACTCAAGTGGGCATCGTCACGACTATAAAAGAAAAGAAAGTGGGAGAGGAGAGTTGAGGACTTCAAAGTGCTCTTAGAAATGAACTTCACCGCATAGCACGCTCCTAGCCAACCATAATCTCGAATGATATCGTTATCTGCCGCCATTTGTTGAAAACGGGAGGCGTACGCCTTTTCTGTGACACTTATGTTGTTCATAATTGTCACAGAAAAGGCGTACGCCTCCCATTTTCAACAAATTGGGGGCGAGAACGTTGTCATTCGGGATGATGGTTTGCTAGGAGCGTGCTATGAGGTGAAGTTCATTTTTAAGCGTGTAGGAGCCTGTTATGAGGTGAAGCTCTGATTTCTTTCTTTTTCTTTTTTTTTTTTTTTTTTGAGACCGTGTTAGCTCCGCGGAACAACTAAGACAAAAGCGGCGTATACAGGGTGTTTCAGTTAAATCCCCGGGCTAAATAATTCGCTTCGCCGCGACCAGCCGCGACAAAAATACGTAAACCGAAACCAATTAATTACTGCAACAAATGACCCGCTTCGGTGGCGGATTTTTCTCTAAAAGGTGTCCATTGAAGGTCCCAAAAGGGGTAGTACCCATTTTAATGTCGACGGCGCCCTGCTTTAGAAGTTACATTTTTTTCCAAAACTCATTTGAATTTTCATTTAAATGATGCGTTCCCACTCATTCACACGGTGCGCACGTTGTAGGTGGTATCGGGCAGATACTTGTAAAAAAGAAAGTTCTTCGATTGGTGCACCCGTTCGACGTCAGTTTAATTATGTAAATTTTTGCGAACTGAAGTCGGAAATTTGCCAAGTAAAGGTCACTTTTTTACCCCACCAATGTGAAGAGCGTGTCTAGTTTACTCAAATTAATGATAATTGACAGGGATATTCAGGAGCTGCCCCATCGGGAAAAATAGCCGAATATCATGCTCTACGGACCTTCCAGAGGATAGTGCGCGACGAATTTTTAAGCACAGTCCTTGCCAGTCCGACGAAAGGAGGTTGGAAACCCAGCCCACTCCGGCATCGCAGAAAGAGATAACACAGGCACGGCTTATCGCGTCCGGCTTTCGCTGGAGTCATGCTTTCCCTCTCCCAGTTTCAGGAACTGTCACTTTTTCTACTATCAGTCCGTGGGCTGGGTTTGTAAACTTCTTTCGTCGGACTGACAGCGATTGTGCTCAAAAAGTCGTAGCGCGTTATTTGTCCGGTGCACCGAAAAGCACACTGTTAAATATGGGTGGTGGTGGTGGTGGTGATGGTAAACCTGTTAAATATGGACTTCACCACATAGCACGCTCCTAGCCAACCATCATCCCGAATGACAACGTTTTGTATGCAGCTTCAGATTATCTTTCGACAGTCCATATTGCTTTACGTGGTTTGCAATAGCAACGGAGCTGCACCTCTGTGCCTACCAAATTGTAGTATGAATCAGCTTCCGACGTCCGATTTTTGATCCTGGAGATCGGATTGACGAACTGCACGATCCGTGCACTCAATGAGCAAGCGTTTCATCCAGCGGATGATTGCTCGGCCTCCCTCTACATTTTCATTATCTCTATTATACGAGATAACTAACATGCGCGTATCCACAACAAAACAATAGTACGAACTTTTGCAGGATCCGAAACGATACCCAATCTACGCACGGCAGTCGGACGGGACCTGTGTCCCACATGTAACTCAAATGAAATTTGAGCGAAAAAGAAACAAAAAAGAAAAAGAAGAGTGAGCCGTCGTATCCGATGCATCAAATTCGATCCATGGGACGTTCTTCGACTTATACACATGCGCATGAATGCATGTGACAACAATGGCATGGATGCGTATGGGGGCCTTGTGGTGCAAAGTACATCCGGGAAGGACGTCCACGTCCCTCGACGTAGGCTGAGTAGGGGGACGGGGACTGTTTTCTCACGAGCGTGCCGTTCCACCGTCGCGTGGGCCCTGTGGGAGCTGCCATTGTGTTTTTCAACATCCCCTCCGCCTCATTTGCTGTGGCTAGCGAGGAAGTGATGGCGTTCGTTTAGTCGCCCAAGAGATGGCGATTTACCGAAGAGGAGGAGGACAACCTACGCGCCATTGAACAGCACAAACGGAGATCACTATCGTAGTTCACGGCCCGTGCGCCGGTTGCGAGGAAAAATATTGTAATCCCTTCTGAATGAGATAGAGCAGTTCCGCTTACACCGTTTCCATGGGTCTAGTGTTTCTGACGGGGTGGCCAAAATGCTCCGCTTACTCGTCCGCTTCCATCGACTAAAGCCGGAAATACATCAATACAGGCTTAGACACAGACCTACACAAACACACACCGATGAAGGAAAAAATGTGCATTTTGTCGTGCGAGTGCGCGAGTCACGGCTGTCTGCATGTGCCTGCATCACTTCAGACATACTATGGAGCTAACGTGAGAGGAGTTTACATTAAATTAGGTAATTTGGCTGTGCATAATCAATTTTCATAAATGACAAAGCTTTCGTGCAACATCGAGAGCAATTACACGTCCACTAGCGGGCGAACGAAGCCTTGGGAAGGGAAACCGGCTTCGCGACCATATCGGCTGTTCATAAAACCGTAGATACGCTGCTTCCATAGCTCTATAATCTTCAACTAAACCCTTCCAAAACGCCAGCAGTTAACAGCGTCGAAGAAGCTCGCCATGTGCCCCCCCCCCCCCCGTCCCGCTGCGCACTCTTCCTCTGAGCAATCTGGTACTCCTTTGAACACCAATCCCCTAAGCCGACCTCGCCGATAAGCTATTTCCCTGGTACATACAGGGCCCTGCGAAATGGTTCATATCCCTCCTCAACTACCAGCTCGAATTCCTAGAACCTCAGTCGTTCGAAGCACCTCTGCTCTCCAGAATTGTTACGCCATCGGCAAGAAGCCTCCGTCTTCAGCTATAGCCATGAGGACACGGCTTCCCTTCCCGAGGAGTATACACTAAAGAAGATGGTGGGCTGCATGCTGAGCGCTCAGTTGTCTCTTGCGGTCGATGACTCCTGCACGATAACCTTTTGTCATCTTGATCGCCCACGTACCCTTGCAGCGTCTCTCTCTGCAACACCTGAACAATATATTCCTAATATGAGTGCATGACGCACTTCTGAGGATGGCCTTCGTCCAAGGACTTCAGTTTTCGTCTGCCCGGAGGTAAACCTCCGCAACCTCCGTTGAGGGAAGTCGGCGTACAAAGGGTAGACCATGTCCTCGCATTGAAGTCCTGCTGTGCCGATGGATCCTACAGCTTGCAGAAACCTACGTCTTACGTCGGATATGGCTGGCAGTCCATTGTGACGTTTCTGCCTCTTTCTTCCTCTCCACAGTGACGCAGCTGAGCCTTGTGAAGCGTGGTTGATGGAACTTTGCGCAACCTTGATCCATCTATTAGCGCAGCAAATGCGGGTGCGAAGCCCTGGCTGTATCGAGGCCACCCGCTGGATGGAGCTAGGACTCCCGTGTGTACCTTTGTCGTGCGGTTATTACAGCGCAGCTACTATCCCGTCGCCTGAATGCGTTCCAGGTGCAGAGATTTGACTTTTCTTGAACAGGTCAGCTGCCGAGAACAGAGGGCTCGGTTTTCATCTCTGCCTTTGCCAGTGCGTCTTGTTGTGCATTAGCTGCACGCTGTTACAAGGCGACATCAACCAAAATGATATCATGGCGCACTTGCACCAGGGCGTCTCCCGTGATTTAGCACCGTTCGTAATGGTGGCTGACGTGGAAAATTGCGGCCCCATGATATTTCGAACAGCGGCTGTTCTTCTATTGGGCGCCGTTCTCACCGTTGGTAGTGCCTTTAAAGGTCTCGGGGGATTACGCGTTAAACAAGTGTAGGACAGTGTGAGTCAACTCTTCTGTATACAGAAAGCCTTGTTAGATGTGATCGTGCGGGCGAGGTACCGCTAGGGAGATGACGGCCCGATGAAGACGGAGACTATTGTGATCTTGTGGTGTGCTTGTTCAAGCAGGGCTTGCACCGCCACACACACCGTAACATCGGTCGTGACACCGCCACACGCATCGAAGGATGTATGGGCGGGTATTGTTGATGCAATGGCTTTGCAGAATGAATATAGTTGTATGGCGGTGCTTAACGTATGTGGCTTTGGTGTGCTTGAAACAGTGCACGTTTTGCCTTTTAATATGAAATCAGGGTATTTGAGAACGTCGCGTTGCTCTGCTTCCTATTTTGGTGAACGAATAAGAATGTACATAATATATTGAAAATGCCTATTAATTTACTGTTTGTGTCGGAATGTAGGTGTAAAGCCGGAGCTTCGAGAACTTCTGGAGCAGTTGCAGAGGTCACAAGGATTTCTGCCACGGTGCTTCGTCAGCGAAAGATCAAAGTTGGCGCCCTGCAAGGACGACAAGAGTCTACCGCCTTCGCCTTGTCCAACGGGTGAGAATGCACCACACTCAATCACTCCGCGATAACAGGAAAGATATTGACCTCAATCCCACAAGTAGGCCGGATGGATAAGGCGCGAAAAAGTTAGTATTAGGCGCCTAAGGCGAAACGCTCTCTATTTTAGCACTAAAAGTGAAGTTATTGGTATAATAAATTAACACGTTTTTTTCATGTCTGCTGCGCTACGGATGTGGGAGGCAGACATGCGTTTTTCGCCCTTGACATTTGAACGGCTCAGACTTTTAAATACGGTCACAGGTTTCATTACTAGAACTTCGACTCAAAAGCGTAAATTGCGAAAGAAAAATTCTTTCCCGGAAACAGTACCGCAAACAATTATCCGTAAATTATCCGCTTTTCTCGGCAAGCGAAATTGTTTGACCAATGTTCATTGATCTAGGGGAAACTATAAATAGGACTGGAGTTTGGCTTCTTACGCTACGGTCTACATAGGCTTCGCAGGGCAACTGCGTCTTGTAGAAACAGTTGTTGTGGTAAGGGAAAATTGTGGCAACAGCAAGACACTAGCGTACCATGCCTAAGTACGTTGGTGTGAAGGTCCGTCGTTTCGCGCTGAACACTAGGTTGTCAGAGAAGCGTTCCGCATCGACAGCAGATACTGGTGACCATTCGAGCTTTGGAACGTCATGAGGGAAAAGCGCAAAAGGGGAACAAGGGACACGCCACACCAAGGTGACAGGACAGCGCTCTGGAATGTCAGAATGCTTAAAGGAACCATGAAGAGATCCCCGAAAAATCGCATTCAACGCGGGCGCAGTTCACGCGCAAAAAAGCGCCGAGCGCTCGCCCTATAAGTGGCCACGTCTGCAAGTGGCCTGACGTCACTTGCATCATTTGCCCACTCCCAGGTCGCCGTAATGGCGAATTTGGGTGGTCATTTCGTGGCAACTTTTTTGGCCAGATCCCAGTCATGTTCGCTTGATCAAATCGCAGCAATCTCGCATGTCCGTGTAGCGCTTTCCGAGTGCCAGGAATTTGCCAGCTAGCACTTTTTTCGCCCGGCCTCGATACAACAGGGTAGGGGGTTGCCCAACTATATCCGCACTGCCAGGGTGGCGAGGGCCCTCATTGGCCCGCGCGTCGAAATTCACGAGGGTTAGCAGACGACGGAACCCGAAGACGAGCGACCGCGGGGCCTCTAGCGTGACTCAAGCGACTACAACCGCTAGATTCCTTGCACTCATGTTGGGGTGTCAACGGTCACGTGACCCAGAGCGGGCATAAGACTAGCAATTTCCAAGCGCTCGGCTGGTTTGCCAAATTTTGACCAAGCGTATTTGTCATAAGTCAGTCCGCCTGCGGGGAAGGTCACCTGCTTGTGACGTCACATCTAGTTTCTCCGTTGCGGCGGCAATTGTCGGGTCGCAGCAGTCGCCTTTGTTCTGGGCGTGGTTTTTGGCTAATATCTCCCTTATTGATTGATCAGAAAAAGAAAAAAATCCGCATGGTGAATGTATTAGCTTCCAGGAATGCATTACATATGCTTACAAACGTTTGGAGGATCACTTCATGGTCCCTTTAATGTCGTCTTGCGTCGCAAATTCAGTACCGGCTAATACAGCTATTTTTATTCTGGGTGTTTTCCTCTGGGGCATACTGCAGTTTTCTCATTACTCTATCAGCCACCGTCGAATCATTCCCGATTCCCTCTCGGGCGTGACAAACTATCGCAACAGGGTTGCACAGGTCTTCAGAAGCCCCCAAACGTTCGATGCTGAAGGTACTGAGGTGGGAACCTTCATAGCCGACAGGATCAACAGGATTTGTTGGTGGCAAATGTTGAGGAGGTGGTCCTATACAATGCTATCACGGAGGAAGACGTATAGTTCGCGAAGACGTTCCGCAAGGAACGTAGTCGGCTGCAGGACGTCTGGGGAACATCTTACACTTATGTGCTCTTCCTTAGAGGATTCGTGAAGAACATCTTGCAGTCCCTTAATATGGGTGTAGAAATAATCCGCTACCTTTTGCAGCGTGCCCTAACAAGCAGTGGCGTAGCCAGACCTCCAAGGTAGGGGGGGCTCGATACGAAAACTCGCCCCCCCCCCGCTGATCCTGTGTCGACAACACACACACATACTTGTGCACACTGCAAACTGAGGATTAAAAAAAGGAACGAAAATAGTTGATTAAGACGTTCACAGTACGATTAAATGTATAGGCTGTCATGACCAGTGGGGTGGTGTCACGAGATTGGAAGTATTTTGAAAAGCTCATACTTTGAAAACCATTCAAGAGTGCTTCTTAGATTGACGCAATGAACTGCAAGAACTTTCGCGATCGTCACACTGGTCCCCTCCCCCCCCCCCCCCATATATATTATGTTCTCGGATTTGCACGATTTGTGTGGGTCGGCCCGTGGCAGGTAGGGGGGGCTCGAGCCCCTCTAGCCCCCCCGTGGCTACGCCACTGCTAACAAGTCAAAACGGGTTCGTGGGGAAAAGGAACGCCAGGTAGCACGCCTCTTGCAGGAGCATTGAGGTACACTTGTTTAATCGATGAGATCAGCTCGTTGAGTACTACAAAACTGTACCTCGCGTCTTACGAAAAGCGATCGGTGTTGACACCGTCGGAGGTGTCCCCGACCTCCCGGCATCTTCGGTGTCAAAACTACCACGCTTGATGTTGGCACGCCACTTCTTCACGGTTGAGTATGATGGACCCTCGTCACTTCAACTTTTGCACTTCAACTGAAAACACCCCCTCCAACTCCCCAACTTACCCCTCTCTTCAAAATTACTTGGTCCTTGACCAAATCTAGCCCACCAGCGCTCTGCCCTCAAAGCTCTTTTGAACTTTTTGGACACCATAGCACTTCGATCCATACTGTAAAAGGCTCATTATTTCGTTCCCCACGTCACCACCAGCAATGGGATAGAGTATCGCCCCTGACAATGAAGCTCCCCATTCACCATCATTGGTTGTGTTAGAACTTACAGAAAGTTGTGTTTTTCAAACACAGTCTTTCTACTCCACTTCAGCTGGCAACAGCTAACAGAACTGGAGTATGTACTGCACGTATGCCTAGCTGGCGCTGACGGCACCCGCGGTGGGCAGTTCTCTGAGCTTGCCAGAAGTTTCAGCGCTGTAGGGAGACTTTCTGTAAGATATCGTGCTAAACGCGTACAGTTCCCACTTGAAACCGTTCCCAACTCGTCAGCAAAGCGCTCATTTTTAAAGCGATAAGTTACTTTGAAAGTACGAAGTCTATCCGACACGTAAAGTGCCGACATAAGCCTCGCCTCGTTCTGCTGATAGAATGTAATTTTAGCCATTACTAACAATAGAGGTGGGGGAATCTATTTATTTTGGAAGGGAGAGCAAGAAAAGACGTCTTGCTTTTTCTTGGTAAATAATTCCTTAGTGAGTAGTCAAGTTCCTGGGTAGTCATAGTAAAGCGACGTGGGGTCAGAGGTTTTCCGCCGTCCCACCCACGATGTCGCAGGCTGCTGAGGAGACCAGTGTCCCGCAGGTAGTTGAGAAGCGCTGCGTGTGCCAAGTAATGTTGCAATAGATATATTTGAGTATCCAGGCTGGTCACGCGAGAGTTGAGCGTGTCGCGAAAGTTCTTGAAACGGCGGCAGTCGAGAAGATGGTGTCGAATGTCTGCCTCAACGTTGCTGGTAGAACATAGGGGGTGGCTTACTGGACTATTTTGAATAACAGCGACGGAGTGCGGGCCGGAGCAGATGGATGACAGATTCTTCCCTCCTTGAGACACGACTGCAGATAGTATACTCCATCGCTGGGTCAATGGACCCCAAGAAGGGGTTGCAACGTCCTTGACAAACAGCTTCGTGGTGACAGTAAGGAAGCGGCGGTGGTGGTGATGGCAGACGGATATCCAGATGTGTATTCCATCAATCGTCTGTAACGCATGGGCAGGTTTCGCCACGGCGTCTGCGCGGGTATTGCCGTGGAGGCCGACATGGCTCGGAACCCATTGAAACCACACAGTGTTGATGAGGACAGGAGCTCATTGTATATTACGAGGATCGTGGAATGCACGTCGGAGACGATCTTGACAGAGTAAGATACAGGGATAGCAAGGGCCGCTTTGCTGTCAGTGAGTGCCGTTCGGGCACTAGGCGGAGAAGCGGCAAGAATAGCAAGACTTCAAGGCGGCAAGAATAGCAAACAGCTCAGCTTCTACGGACGACGCTTCATAGGGAAGCAGAGACGCATGCTCGAAGTCGGCGCTAGGGACATAGTACGCCGCTGTCGATGAACACTGCCGCACTGACCCGTCAGTGCACACTTCCGTTCTATGGCTATGGAAGGCATGAAAGTGGTCCATGGTAAGTTGACATGCAGCGACAGGTGGTATGCTGTTTTTGTTAGCAATACCAAGGATAGGCTGATGTACGATGGGTCATTTAGTGTCCACGTCGGTGGCACGTATACGCAGCAGCGGTGGCAGTGTGACGGATGTAGCTGTTTAGACGAAGGAGAGCACGACTAAATGCGGACGACGGGGAAGATAATTATGGGTATGTCGGCTGACGAAGTGGGTGTAAGCACCAAGTGTTTCTTTGTCACGCAGGACGTCGGCTGGAGGTCCTCGCGGCTCTGTCAAAACGGAGGTCTCTGTTGTCTTATGCACACCTAAGCAAAGACGAAGGGTTCTAGCTTGAGCACTGAGTAATGCCCTGTCAGAGCTCGTGCAACACTGGTAGGCTATATCTCAAGGTGCCGAGGACCAACGAAGAGTGGACCTGACGGAGGTCAGCACTGGATGGGCCCCAGGATGTTCCACAACGATGCCGGATGACATTGAAAAACTTGTTTGCGGTTGCATCGATCGCCCTAGTTTGCCGTGTCCGCGTGAGCCCGCGGTCAATTATCACGCCAAGGTAGCGGATGAGAGAGGCGGTACCCGAGACGGGGAGGAAGAGGGACGACACAACAAGAATTCTCGAACACAGCAAAAATTTTTATTTACCAAGCTCTATATCATGCACCATCCTCTCTCATCATGCAGCAGCTTGTCAGCGCCCTGTCACTTCTTTCGATCAAGGTAGCGGATGCGGAAGAAAAACTGCAGAGCAAAGCCCTTCACAAACATTCGGTATTTGCGGAAAGAGCGGCGCGTAAACGCCATCGCTATTGTATTACTTGGCAAGATGGAGGACCGCGTTCCGCGAGATAGGAGACTGCGATGTCCAGAGCGTGCCGCAGACGACGCTGAAGAGTATCGCGGCGGATAGCAGAAGTCCATATGCAGACGTCGTAGGTGTAGAGGGTGATACGGGTATGCTACGTAGCTGTGCTGGAAGGGAAGCCATGGCAACGTTAAACAAAATTGGACTCAGAACGCTTCCTTGTGGGACGCCACGCTGCACAGGGTAGACGGCGCTATGACCCTCACTAGTGCGCACAAAAAGTAGTCTGTCAGTCAGGAAATCCTGAACTCAAAGAAGCGTGCGACCTTCCACGTTGGCCTCTTGAAGTGCCGCGACAACAGCACTGTGTAAAACACTGTTGTAAGCACGTCAAGGAAAACAGCGGCGGTAAGCCGGCCTTCGGACTTCGCCTGTCGCACCGCCGCCAGTATAGGTCGACGATGTTGTCCGTCGTAGACCGATCCTGAAGAAAACCAGCCATGACCTCCGGGAAAAAGCGAATTAACTCGAGCCGTGAATGCAGCCGTGAATGCACCATCCGCTCCACAGTTTTCCCAACACACGCTGCCAAGTGTCGTTATAAGTGCACAAAAGAATCTCATGAGCGTTCGGAGGAAGGTTTTGGAGCTCCTTGTACGTAATTTGGTCGTGTCCAGGAGAAGTGTCAGCAGGGGAGTTCCGGGTGGCAGACACCATCTCTGTCAGCGAAAAAGGCACATCAAGAGCTGGATCTTCCGACGACTCGAGAGTTACAGGGATGTCACGTGTCAAGGGTAGCACCGCCCCAGACGTTGCAGTGAGGCGGACACAGTACTCATCCGCAGAAACGCAGAAATAGGCATTTATAGGCGCAATCAAATGAATACAACTATCGTCCACTTAATTCGTGCTCTTGTATCGAAAGGCACTCTTCGAATTACGGAAATAACTTGCCTAAACACCCTGGATCTACCTATCAGATATGCAGTGTATAAAGGACACTTAGGAGTGCCTTACGCATAGCACTGTATTTGCCTTATCTGACGTCGCCTTGTGTATAGGCTTCACAGCCCGCCGGAACTTCGAAACAACCGGTATATTATACTTTTAGTACTTTAGTATATTTACGGTTAGTACCAGACACACTTTTGAAGTAAATTACCTATATTTCAAATTATCGAGATGCCGACGAAACAAAGGATAACCTACTAAATTGTCTTTTCTCTCGAAAGACATAAAACGGGTTGACCAAATACTAGGTACAAGATACCTCGAATGTCTTTCCCTTTACAAGACGTTTCGCAAAGAGTATTTAATGAAGCGGAGGCTAACCGGCGAATAAAGCGGCCAACCTCATACAGCGTGCACTTAATTTTTCTGGAGTTCAGAATGAATGGGAGAAAGAAAAACAGGTCGGCAGAAAAGGTGGAAGGAAGAAAATGTTCTTATGAAAGGATCGTTAGGGTTCGGGGCTCCCAACCTCTAATTGCTTCTTAATAGTCCCTTAAGCTGCGGCTACCGAATTTCTGCCTTTCTGTTCTTGCAAAAACGAAGACCGTTCGGAGGGGATATAAAAGCCGAGAGAAAAGAAAAATACTCTTAATGGGTGTCCCGATTTTCACTCGCAAGGTCTCGCAGCCCTGCGATCAGAGCGCGACGTCAGTTCCAGGGCAGTCGAGACGTTGATGGAGAACCCAATCCCTCACGTACTATGATAATAATCATAAATAGTTTATTGTCCATAATAGTGAACGACCACAGAGGAAAACATGGCGTTTCGTATACTAGTGCAATAAAATAGCGAGGGACACGTGTTTTATTTAGTTGTCTTAGACCAGGCGGATTCTCAACCGTAGGGAATTCTCCCTGGGGGGTATTTCAGAACGTCATGGGGGAATGACACATTGTAACATTCACCTCCGATCAGCCGTGAGCTGAGGCAACAGAGAGAGAGAGGTCTATACGTTACAGTAGCAGCAACCAACTGGCCCAACTTTCTACCTAGAGTTCTACCGTGAGCTGAGGAGAAAAAAACAAAGAAGAAAGGCACGGGGACTTTGCCGACGTCAAAAGAGGGGATCGTGGCGTTCGTCCGTGGCTTCTTTCTCCGAGTGTTTTTTCTAAATTCGCAATTGCGCAGTGACAATACACCGCTCAGCAAAAATATTTCGCACTGTGACTCCCTAATGAACAGCTTGGCGAATGAAACAGGGTTTTGAGTCATGTTAAATGTTACCTCATTGCTGCTTCAACGACTTCATTTTTGGTTTTGGTTTTGGTTGCAGCGAGTTGCACGACAGATAAGATGCGTTCGTGCGCAAAAACAATTATTGTAGCCGAGCCGACCGTAGCGCGTGCAAGGGGCATGACCTGCACTCACCCTAAAGTCGCTTCCACGCTCACCAGGCTCCCACAAGAGAATGAGTGACGTAGCTGGACCCGATACCGCTTTTGCCAATGTGTTGTACGGTAAGACAGACATTCTTTCGTGGATTATGTAACTATTGTATGACTAATTACCAAAATTATATAATTTACCTCTTTCATTAGCGCGTTCGGACAAAAATGATGGAGCATTTTATTTTTAAAAAATCCTGAAATCAAATACGTTGAAATATATATTGCCGAATTTCGCTATGCGAGTGAGCCGAAACCGAAACCGCGCGCATCAGAAGCGCGGAGAACGCTTGTCCACGTCCAGTGTTGTACCCGCTACCAAAACTAAGTGACGGAATACTCGCTACTCCATGGAAAAGTAGCGCAATACTAGCGTCGCTACAAATTTGAAAAAGTAACGCGATGCCGCTACCGCTACCAAGTAAAAGTAACGTAAATATTATGCTGCTAATTATCCGCTGCCGTACGCTTGTCTACGCAACACCTTACCGTGGACCTGTCGTTTCCGAATGCGTCTAATGACGGTGCAATATTTAAGTTCTCTCACACATTAGACATGTAGCATGAAGTACGCTACTACTTACGGCCAAGACTGCGTAGCTGCTTAGACTTGCTTAGCTGCCAAGACTACTTACTGCCCTGGCATGGCCAAGACGTGGCCATCCGACGTGGATCACGCTGGAGTGCCACGTGATTTGAACCAGTGGAGATGACTGGAGTAGGTGCTGATCTGCTGGCCCGATCAATCGATTTGCGACCCCGATAAGCCCTCGACGTGAAGGTCATGCTCTCAGTACGCTCGGGATGCGCGCGGTTTTGATTCGGCTTATTTAATAGTAAAACTCTGCGATGGATATTCCAACGTACATGCTCGTTTTAGGAAGGGAGTTGCCTCAGGACAGAAGCCGCCGATATTTCGAACAGAGACTGTTCTTCTTCTACATTCTACCGGTTCGCTGGATTTCTACCCATCTATGCTCGTTTTAGGATTTTTAAAAATAGAATGGGCTTTAAACGAGGTTGTCTCCCATTATGATATCTCACTTCTACCCGGAAGGCCCCAATTAAAGAGTTAATTAATGAATTTAAGTAATTACTCATTTAGTAGTTACATACTCGCTTCGAGAGAATGTCCGAATGTCCGTTTTATTCCCACGCATGAACGGCATCTATGGTGATCTCGCAGGCTTTTTATATATAGAAGAATCTCTAACGAATAAAGACGAACGCCCTGTAAACGACGCCGACGGCATGACCCGCACAGATCGAGCTGCGCCTCTAAGGACATTCTGCTCCTCACAACGGCTGATTTTTCACGGACACAGGACACCGTTGACCGAAGATACGTACTTTGCACTGTCGCTCCCGATAGACTACTTGATGTATACTTATTCAGCAGCGTTTCGAGCAATATTAGCAATGCCACTTCACTCTAAAAACATAACTTCACCGCATAGCACGCTGTGCGCCAACTATTACCACGAATGATAAGGTTATCGATTCTGATTCGAAGAGAGAGGTGGGCGTACGCCTTTTTATGTCAATTTGGATATATGAAAATTGCCACAAAAAGGCGTACGCCTTACTTCTTTCTACGAATCAGATGCGATAACCGTATCACTCTTGCCAATGGTTGGCTCACAGCGTGCTATGCGGTGAATTTCTGTTTTTAGAGTGTTGAGTGCTTCTCCAACGACCTCAGCAGATATAAACCTACATTACATTTTTCATCGCCATTCAGAGTGTAATTCTATCGGGCAAATTGGTGTCATCCACTATTTCTTATGGGAACTGAAGAGGTCATAGCCTCACACAGGTGTTTTCCTTTTCACCCTTACCCAAAAAGATCTATATAAACGATGCATGCTTGCATGTGCTTACTTACGGGCATATATTTACATTCGACTTACTTTACTTACGACTATATTTACGAAACTCGACTGACTTTTATGTTTTGGCCTTGTTTTGATCTACGTTTCGACAGCTCCTAAGACATATATTCAATATACCCTGGTGTGTAGATCGTGGTTACTAGTGTATTTTATTTCCTGTATTGGAGGGGACCTTCGAATTTGTAGATCCCATTACTCGAAGCCGTTGCACACTTTGTTGACATCTTTAGCAATGTTCTTACGTTACTTTTACATTCAACCATAAAATAGCAAGCATGTGCAACGTTTTGCAAGAGAAAAAAAGAAGAAAAGAAGAACTCGCGACGGAATAAGGGCCATGACTCCATCGGCGGCCCGTTTGCATTCAGACACACGATGGGCGTTCCGCAGTGAATACAGACCCAAGTCCCAACACGAGTAGCGCATTTCAGAGTTCATGATTCCAACTGGAAGTAATCATGCAGTTATACACAAACTTAAATAAGTGTCTTTCTTGGTGGCGTTGTGGAAAACGTTCCAGCAGAAAATTATTTCCCGACAGCTCAAGGGAGTACGTTAAACGACCCCTATTCAGGAAAAATACACCAGTTAAAATAGTTTCATGGCACTCGGTGCCCCCTCATAGCGGAGGTGAGCTCGACTTTGAGCCACGAGGCAGTGTGCAGAAGGACATCTATACTTTTGGATTCACAGGCATTCGTCGTACAGACGGGGATCGCAATGGGCTGAGAAGTCACGTCCGGAGCAAATGAGTCTCACAAAAATACCTTGTCTTTCACAGGTGCATCGTGTGGTCAATTGGGCTGTGGCTTTCCTGGTGTCGCGAAGCCCGTTCCCCGGAGCCTATTCGAATCGCCGCTACAATCGCTCGTCGCGTGTCGGTCTTCCTACCTCACAGGTAATTTGCTTGTTCTACCTTGTATTTCACTGTCCGAACAGCAAAGAGAAGAAGCCATGCAGACATTTTTGAAGTCTGCATGGTTGCTTGACTTCGTAGTAGATAGAAGCAGTTCATCGCCACTGCAAATACCAAACCACGGAATAGAACAGGTGTGCGCGAGATAAGTGAGAATGACAGCGTTGCAGAGCTTTTCTGTGTCTGTTGTCGGCTGCGCCAAAATTTGTGCTGCACACGGGTGCATATAATTCATACATATATCTATTCGCCTCGAGGTCGAACTGTAGGTGGCGCTGCGGCGGCGTTCTAGTGGGGATACGGCATGATCCGGCGCAGTAGGCGCAGGCTTTTCTACGAGGGTATGGTTTTGGATTAAATGCCGCTACCAGTGCCTCACATATTGCGGATGTGTTGAAACGCGCTACTTAGAACGCTGATAAGGCGTGAAAGTTGACAAAATATGCTGCACTGCGAAACGCTGGAGTCACGAATTTGTGAAAAGAATATCTCCTGTGTGCGTTCGAAGGGAAACACTGCCATTCCATTCCTGTGTTCCAAGCGACATTTTGTTTTTGTCTTTTGCTGCTCTCACTCGAATATTTATTCGTCGCCTGTATAGCTGTCTTTCCTTCTACCTTTTTATTTTACATTGAAACAAAAAGCATTAAAAGAAAAACTCAAAATCCCTGTCTCCAGTGGTCTTGGCAATCTAAATGTGCAAGCGTACAAGAACACAGTGTAAGGGCAGAATAGTCCAATAACCAGTGCGATCTACGCTTCCATTTTTTTTCGTTCTACTTCTATTCTTGTCAATTTACAAACATAGTTACAAACATAACATTCTATTCTATTACAATAAGTATTGAAGCCCTTCGCTGTAATTTTTGCGTTGTAACAGCGGTGGTTGTTCAAGTCGTGCGAGTCTGGGAGAGGTTCGAGGTTTGATTCGTCTCCTATGCAGGCATACACTAAACGTTGCTAAAATATCTTACGAGATGACCACACCTGTGTGGTGTACTTTACCTTGTGTTGAGTACTACTGATCATGTAATAAGTGCATATAAACTATTTTTTTTGATTCAGCGGCATGTATATTCTGAAACACGCTGTTGCACACGTGCTTCATGCCCCACAAAACACACGTGCTAAACAAAGAACATTCGGGGATGGTGACAGCATTTTGACTTACGTCCCCATTTTTTCTTCCTCTATCACATCACATCACATTTTCCTTGAATGCGTGTGTTGCATGATCACGTATGTGAAAGATAAATGTCAAGCATGTCATATGGTCAGATGAAATGAGACAAAAGCTTGAAATTCACACATTTAAAAACACCCCATGTCATATATATACATATATTCATACATTGATACATTCCACCCGCTCCATATATTAATATACTCGATACAACTTGTGTTTAGCGCGCGTAGGGGGGGGGGATTTATTGGCAGAAAAAAAAAGAAAGGGGAAAGGTCAGCCCTGCAGCACGCCGGCTTGCTATTCCCTAAAAAAAGAAAGAAAAAAGAAAAATATAAACGAGAGAAAAGGAAATAACAAAAAGATAAATAAAAGGAAAACAAGAAAAATTGGAAAAGACACTCGGCTCACAGGGAGCCCAGGAGGCCCGTGTCACGCAGAAAGCGGAGCACCGCTTTTGTGACTCTCCACTGGTTAGCTCGCTGCACAGGGATCACGCGCGTATGATATCATAACTGAGCATTATGAAGTAACTTGGAACTGCTAGCACAGAAACCATTGTATTAATAAATGTGAGATCGTTATACTTATGATAAAAAACTTGTTATAACATTGACCTTAGCTCTTGGTAGATTTTGTTTGACACACAGAACCGCTGTGACAAATATAATAAAGATCGAGTGGAATCCGCATACTAGAACATATGAACGTTCAGTAGTTTTCTTCCCTGCCAATCATGCAGATTCACTAGACAATTTCAACGAAGTTATCCACTAATTCATTTCACTCATTTTGAAGCGATCTGGGAAGCTCAAATGTCCAGAAACTGAGCCTTCCAAGCGCATTTTCGAGCACGGTTACTACAGCTGTGGCAACCGTGCTCGAAGCACCGGCTCAAGACGTGCATCCCCACTAAAGGCAGTTCGCGGAGCCGCCGCATGGTGGTTCGATCTCGAGGCGAATAGTAGGTTGGAGGCCGAGGGATCCTGACGTTTCCTCGTTCCTAGATACACCGCGTGAACATTCTAATCCCACAACAGAGAATGGGAGAGCAGCACACTGTGCTTTGCGGGACTTGCTTGGCTTCTGCTCTTCTTCCAAAAGTATCGACAGCAACACGGACGAGAAAATAATTCTTGTGAAGCAGCCTTAACGATGTGGAGTGTTACCACTTAAGGCCCCCCTTCCGACAAAAGTTAAAAAAAGGAAACAAATCCCGAATTTTGTGAGTTCAATATCCTTCGGAGGTTCCGTGGAAAACCTGGAACATATCCTTCTCCTGCCCGTATTTCAGGATTGCACTTACAATGTCACCAGCTCTGCATGGGCATTTTAACTGTGACATGGTTGCTTGGTCCTGATGAAATCCCGTAGCTCACTAGCGTGCTGCAGTAAGAGTACTGCTCACCTTTCTCCATAATGCAGGACTTCGGTCCTCTCTGTGAAGCTCGTCATTATATTTTCACCATTTATCGCGAACAATGGTGTAGAGTAGCGCCTGCAGCCATGCAGCACCGCAGACATCATTATTAAAATAAAGTATTGTTCGTAAGCTGCAAAGCGATGCTGCACAGCTGCAGGTTGCCATGAAGCTTACCTGACTTCACACGACAGTACATGTATGTGCGCTATATCAATTACACATTGGACTTCATGCAAGCACCGTTACATATTTAAACTGCACGTATGGACGTGCGTCTGCTTCCTCCGGGTATACTTGTGTCTTGCTTGAAGGATGCATGCAGTTCACACACAGAGTCCCCGACGCACACCAGGGAACAAATAATAAACTCTCTAGTTAGAGGATGAGAAAATAAGTATCTGAAGCAGGCGATCGAAGGCCTTCGACTGGTCAAATGTGGCGACCACCGCCCCAAAGTGTCCATGATTCTCGGCTATGGGTATGCGCATGCGCATGTTTTTCTGCATGTCTCCTCTTGCTACTTCGAAACACGACGTCGAACCCGTTTGGGCGTCGCAATCATCCAACCCGTATAAGTCAACTATTCTGCTCAGGACAGTACAGCCCTACGACGGGAGCAGTATACCTTCTCCTGTGGGTGCCGTTACTCGTTGAAGAAGGGGTTGAGCTAGGACGTTAAAGTCACATGCCAGCTTTGTGACGCATCCTTGCAGAGTATGTCTACTCCCCTTGGCGTTGTTCTACAGTGTACTCCACTGGAAGGAAGGGAACAAATTAAAAACATTAGCCCCGGAGCTCCCAATAATTTTTCACAAACCGTTGTGGAACGCAGCAGCAGGGAGTCCGTCAGGACACTTTCTGCCTCGCATTAGAGTGGGAGCTGCTAATACGCAGCAGCTTGTGAGCAGGGACCCAAACATCTATGGCGACGCTTAACATAATCCAATAGCACGTCCTTCCCCGCTCGATGACTCCGAAGCCCCAACTACATCGCGGATATTGCCGATTATTGAAAGGAGTGCCGTTCGTGGCACGGTTGAAGGGAAATCGCTGACAATGGAAGGTGACTTTTTTACCGAGTCCAGCACATGGGGGGCAGTTTGTACCGGTCCATTTGAACGGGTAAAGCCTGCGCAAATGGAGCAGAAGGCAGTTGGTAGCCAACGCATTGTTTCCAAAACGTTTTGCTTTTGCTCGCCGTGCCATAGTGTCAATGGCGTGGGAAGAATAGCGCTGCCAAACGAAATAGCGCACGTCTCCTTTTGCTTAATCGCCCTTCGCGATAACGGCTTAATAACTCAACAATATTTGTCGCCATAGCGAGAAACAAAGTACAGTAATATCGCAATTTCCTGCAAAATCTGTCGCGTAATCGTATGGCTGAATAGTCACTTTCCAAGGAATATGACATAAGCCAGGGCGATAGGTGCACGTTACATAAGACAAAAAAAAGAAAAGCTGAGGGGAGATGGAGCGCTTAGAACATGTGCCGACTTATTTATCTTTTTTCTTTTTTGAAATACTACTGGCCGCCCATTGGAGGCCCAAGTAGGCGTGTACAAGATATAGACAAATTTCAAACAGCAGCATTATACAAAGGTACAACTTCAACATACATCTCGATATGGATAAAGGTATAGGAATTACTATTGAAACTGAATGCGCCTTAGCCCTTCACGACTTTGAACTTTCAAAAACTTCACCGAGCGACAACAACAACAACAACAATAGATGCTGACTATGAGATGGGATGTTTCACCGCGGCGATGCGAGTGACACATTGTACTTCATCATGTGTTTAGCCGAAGCTGCATTCGGAGCTGCATCATGACAGAACATGATTCATGCGTTTTCCTTTGGTTCTGATATATTTTGTTTGGTTGTCTGTTGGTAACGATACCGCATTCGAACGAACTCGTGCAAGTCTATATAGCAGAGTGCTAGCATTGGGTCTGCCAGTATTAGTACAGAGGTAAGCTGGCTCGCAACAGCGGCAAGAAAGTACACAATAATTCCGAAAGAGAAAGCCGTACATTATACGTGAAGTGCTCATGACTGAGCAAATGAAAGAGCATGTTTAAATTTACGTGTTCCCTTCGTGTCCATAGGGGGGAGTCCCGCATCGATCTCAACAACTTGAAATCCTATAGACCTTCATCCATCCAGCAAGTCCCTCTCTCTACAGGGTGTCCCAGAAAACGTGTCATTGAATTATAATAAAAAAACTACACCACCTAGAGTCATGCGGTCAATGGCATTTGTTCTTACTGGGTTTTGCCACCTCCTCGTGTGAATGTCGTGTAACGTAAATTTAATTATGTAAATTTTTGCGAGCTTAAGTCGGAAATTTGCCTAGTAAAGGTCACTTTTTTACCCCACCAATGTGAAGAGCGTGTCCAATTTAGTCAAATTAATGATAATTGACAGGGATATTCAGAAGCTATCCCATCGGAAAAAATAGCCGAACATCATGCTCTACGGAGGCCGCACAGAATAGCGCACGATGAATTTTTCAGCGCAATCTTTGTCAGTCCGACGAAAGGAGGTTGGAAACCCAGCCCTCCCCAACATCGCAGAAAGAGATAAAACAGGCACGGCTTATCACGTCCGACTTTCGCTGGGATAATGCTTTCCCTCTCCCAATTTTAGGAACTGTTACTTTTTCTACTATCACTCTGTGGGCTGGCTTCGGAACCTCCTTTCGTCGCAGTGCGAGCGATTGCGCTCAAAAAGTCATCACGCGCTATGGTCCGGTGCTCCGAAAAGCATGATATTCGGCTATTTTTTCCGATGGGATAGCTCGTGAGTATCACTGTGAATGATCATGAATTTGAGTGAATTCCGCACGCTCTTCATATTGGTGGGGTAAAAAAGTGACCTTTACTTGGCAAATTTCCCTGTTCAGTTCGCAAATATTTACATAATCAAACTTGGAGTACATGACATTCACATTTGGAGGTGACAAAAACCTAATAAGAACAAATGCTGTTGACCGCATGATTCTAGGTGGCGTAGTTTTTTTATTATAATTCAATGGCACGTTTTCTGGGACACCCTGTATAGTAGACATGTGGTTTCCTCGCAGTGACCGCGTACAAACAAGGAAAGTTAATGGTGACGATACTGTACATCGATAAAGTACATTTTTTAACAGCCTAGTCAAAAGCTGGTATTTTCAGGCATAGAAGTATAGGTCTGTTAAAAGTTATAGTAACGGATCTTGAACGTCATAATATACAAAGCCGCCTTTTCTGTAAAGAGTTTATTTGATGCAATGCTCATTAATGTAACGTTAATTAAATTCGGCATTACAGCGGATATATTCAATACGAGTTCCCGGTATAAGGAAACATGTGTAATCTGCATACTATATAGACAGGAAGAATTTCTGAGTCCACTGGGAAGGTCGTTAATACATAGAAAAAACAAAATTGGGTCCAAAAACTGAAACCTGTGGAACTGCTACCGTTATGCATCGCGAGCGCAGTTGTTCGCTCCCTCGCGGGAACGCGGGCGAAACTCGTATTTTGAATGCACTTTTATTAAATACCGGAATAACAGCGGGAGAATATTCGTCCATGGGAATTCATATTACCACGATTTGGTAGTAGATATTTCCAAAATCACTAACGTGTCCGCGAGAAATGCGTTGAATTTTCGTTTGCATTTGGGTTTCAAATTTTGCGCGCATTTCTTTTTTCTTTTTTGCTTAAGCGAAGCTTTCTGTTTTGAATTCCCAGGCTTAGCATCGTTTATCTTTCGTTCTAACTGCAATGCGTGCTTATTTCAAATTTCATACGATACATGGTTTCTCATCATCCCACGTACTGGAAGTTGAGGACCCAACTCGAGCACACGAATGAAGCACATTTTCCTGTGAAGTACAGGTTTTTGTATTGCATTGACACTCATAGAAATGGTAATGTACTCGTGATAATAGCTGACGTGGCTCATTTTCGCGTTATCATCCACTGCATGTGATTGTCTTTCTCAGAGCCAATGAGCAGAGAGCCCAGCTGGCAGTTTCTCTGCGATAAAGGAAAAGGGGCTCATATCAGTGGGCAGACAGTGGATTTCATTGTGGCACCCTTCCATTCTTATCACGGGGCCCAATTGCAGCGACATCTGGTTCCAAGTAAGCAAAGCCCGTTCTCTAACCGCACATCATATAATGAGAGCGTGTGTAGGAGTCCTCGGTCTGCTTCGTCAACACTATTCATTCCCGCTTTCGAAAGAATAGGACTTGAATGGGAAGTAGAGTTATCACGCGTTCCACGACACAGTAGGCATATGCATTCATCTTCTGTCTCCTGTTTGGAGCAGACATCGAATATATTAGACGTTGTCTCTACACTACAAAAACGGAACTTCACCGCATAGGACGCTGTGCGCCAGCCATTATCACGGATGGTGGGGTTATCGCTTCTTACCGGAAGAGAGGGAAGGGGCGTACGCCTTTTTTGGCAATTTGGATGTATGATAATTGACAGGTGGTAGTGGTGGTGACGAGACTGGCTTGCTGTTGTTGATCTCACTTATGTGGGCAGCGTCACGACTGTAGTCAGGATAAGATGAGATGATGCGATAACATACGAGGGGCGTTCAAGTAAAACCGGAACTTTTCATTTTTCGCAAAAATAAAATGAACTTCGAGGTGAGAAATTAGTTTTATTTTTGTCGTCACCTCGGTTGTCGGCCATCTTGTCCAACACATGTCTTCTGTTTTGCACAAATTTTGGACTACCACTTGGCGAAGGCGGAGGCCTGTCGCGTGTGAAAATGACGAAAAAGAAGTAGCGCGAGCCATTTGTACACTCAGGAGACAGAAAGTCCCGGTTTGACTTGAACACACCTCGTATGTTGGAATGATGATAATTGATACTGGGGGGGGGGGGGGGGTAGTTTATACAAAAAAAGCGTACTCCCCATCTTTCATCGAATCAGAAGTATAACCCTATCGTTCGTGGCTATGGTTGACGCACACCGATCAGTGCGGTAAAGTTATGTTTTTAGACTGTCTATACGGCACGTGAAGTAATTGCTTCATAAATTTTCCCGAAATTTTGATTCCTCTGTAGTCGTTACTAACATTACATTGCACTCCATGACCCATCAGCACAGGACCAGAGCACTTCACCTGACCTGAACTTTGATTGTCTTAACTTTTGTTTCTAGCAGATGTAGCAATCACGCACTTGCACCCAGCATTTTCTGAATGTGTACCTGTTAGCTTGGCTAGTTGCCACCTTCTGAGTTCTTATTTTTTGTCCCCGTGTACTTGACTTACCAGGAGCCATGCTGATGACTGTCTAAAGGGTCGGACTATGCAGCGTTACAGGCGCGCATACTTGAATGCAACCCGTGTCTGCCTTTTCTGATATGTGTACCTCCGATGGTACCTCCTGATTGGGTGCTACAATGCTTCAGATGACGTAACAATAGATAGAGGTATCTGGGTGCCGGTGCGTCTACTCGCCCGTAACCGAAAAAAGTGCGTTTTTGTATTAACGCTGCACACGTTATGAAGGAGAAGTATTGAACAATAAATTGTAAATAGAATTACGAAGCGTAGAAGAACAATATCACACCTATTACACCTGTAACTAAATACATTCTGATAGGAGTTCTTACCTCCTTTACGTTTGCCGTGTATTACACTCTTAGAAATGAACTTCACCGCATAGCACGCTCTTTGCCAACCATAATCTCGAATGATATCGTTATCTGCCACATTTCTTCCGCACATGCCGCCGTGGCGGAATATTTATTTATTTTGGATACTGTTGGTCCACATGTGGACCGTTACAGGTGGCTAGACTGCAAAACAGGTTCTAAAGTTGCAACAAAATTACACATATCACCTTGGTTCACAATGGCGGCCGGAAGGCTGTTCCATTCACGTATTGTTTTTGGATAAAACGGGTATTTAAAGTCATCCGTACGAGCTAGGATGTCCTTTAAATGTCGATTATGCTTGTGTCTAGAAATGTGACAATCCAGGATCAAACGCGAAGAAGGCGGGGTTCTCGTCATCAACTGAAACAAATATTTCAGGCGCTGTAGCTTGAAACATTCTTCCACTGGTAGCAAATTAGCCTTGCGACATAAACCTGATGCAGATGTTGTTGTGCGATAATCTGCAAAAATAAATCTGGCAGCTTTCTTCTGAACCTTTTTCTAAGTTATTTTTATGTATGGCAAAATGGGGATCCCAAACTGGACAGGTATATTGCATTAATGGGAAGACTAGCGATTTATACGCTTTTAACCTCACATCGTAAGATGAGTATCGTATAGCAGACGTTTGAGTTGGAACAACCTTCCCAGAGCTCTTTGGACTACAGTCTCTACGTGTTTAGTCCATGAAAGATTTGATTGAAAGTATACACCAAGATACTTGTAGTAATTGACTACGTTTAAGGAGACATCACCTATAGAATAATTATGCGGAAGAACAATACGTTTTCTTGTTACATGCATAAGCACAGTTTTCTTTGTATTCACTTTTAGTTGGAATTTATTACGCCACTGAACTATATTTTCCAAGGCTCTCGAAAGTACTACCTGGTCGTCTATGCAAGAAATACGTTTATAAAGCACTGTGTCGTCTGCATACAGACGCATTGTAACGCCCAGATTGGGAATGTCGTTAATATACAAGCAGAACAACAAAGAACCTAAAACGGAGCCCTGGGCCACGCCTGATATTACATCCAGAATATGTGACCTAGTGGAGGCTATTTGAACGTATACCGAAGATAAGATTCTATCCATCCGACTAGCTTTGTATTATTTAAAATTGTTTTTAACTTGGTGATGAGTTTGTTATGTGGAATTGAATTCAACGCTTTAGCAAAATCAATAAAGATGACGTCGACGTGGTAACCAATGTCCAATGCCTCAGCAAGATCAAAATTAAGCTGTGTTACAGTTGAGAACCAGCGCCGAAAACCATGTTGCCGAGAGCTGAGTAAATTGTTATCCTCTACATATTTCATAATGTGCTTGAACAAAATATGTTCCATAAGCTTACAGGCAGTACAAGTTAATGAAATAGGACGATAGTTAGAAGGAAGCTGAGGATCACCTGTCTTATGTATAGGAATCACTTTACTCATTTTCCAATCCGTTGGCACGAGGACAGTCTCAAAATACTTTTGAAAAATTACTTGTAGATACCGGGCGCACCAAGTTGCATAACGACGCAGGAATTCGTTTGGAACATTATCGGGGCCACAGTTTTTCTTTGTGTTTATTTCTAATAATAAGTTTAAAACGCCTTCTGTAGAAAATAGAGTGTTCGTGATTGGAGGAACTGGTGTGGTGTGTATTGGGTAGCTCTCCAAACCTTCTGAAGTAAATACACTCTGAACATAACGAGCTATAAACCGATCGACGCGGGATGGGATGTTTCAACCGTAGTCTCCTGGCGACCTCTAACATTAAAAGGAACATTATCATAACGTAAAAAAAAGAAGAAAAGAAAGGTGTCCGTGAAATGTATTTGAATGCTACTCTTTCCCTCCAGTGTTCACGAACGGCAGCGAATATTCACTCACTACACTCTTAGAAATGAACTTCACCACATAGCACGCTCCCAGCCAACCTTCATCCCGAATGACAACGTTCTCGCCCCTGATTTGTTGAAAACGGGAGGCGGAGCCTATTCTGTGCCGTGCATAATACAACAAAAAAGGCGTACGCCTCCCGTTTTCGACAAATCAGGGGCGAGAACATTGTCATTCGGGATGAGGGTTGGCTAGGAGCGTGCTATGTGGTGAAGTTCATTTTTAAGAGTGTACGTCCAGAAGAAAATAAGCGAGTGCAGCTTCTAATACCCTAGTCAGATGACAAACCTGAGGCTGTTAGCGGAACGGCGGTTACTTCACCTGTAATCGCACCATCATCTCGAATGATATCGTTATCTGCCCTGATTTCTTGAAAACGGGAGGCGTACGCCTTTTTTGCGACACTTATGCTGTTCATAACTGCCACAAAAAAGGTCTACGCCTCCCGTTTGCAACAAACCAGGGCAGATAACGATATCATTCAAGATGATGGTTGGCTAGGAGCCTGCTATGCGGTGAAGTTCATTTTTAAGAGTGTAGGATAAGGTGGGGCAAGATGAGACAGAAATTTGCAATTGAATGTAGAATTTTTATTTTTCATGCTTAAAAAAACTATATCCGTAGGCACATTCTCAGGGGTCTAGAGCTTCTGAACTTTAAATGCAGAAGGGACGTTGCCGGTCAAAAATAAACACAGTACAAGAAATTTAAAAATGCAGATTGTCTCATCTTGCCCCAACCCTCGGGGCATGATGAGACATCGCGTGGGGCAAGATAAGACACGCCGCGTGATAATGAACTATACAAATTAGTTCTTGCCATCCAAGCAGACAAAGTAAAGCCCGTGGGCTCCTACACAACCACCTTCAGCCCACAGCCCACATGATGTGCAATAAAACCACACAGAACCCAGTGCTATTTCGCTTCACCGTACTTTGCGAACAAGGCACAGCCAGTCTGATGTGCCGCTGGTGCGTGCGCTTCTGCTAAGCAGGAAATATCCTAGGAAACAGGAAAATTTGCTGGAAAATCTTAGGTAATATGCAAAAGAGAAATCACTGAGGAACAAGCATAAAGCCACCTAATAGTTGACATATCCGTTTCTAAATTACATTAAATTGCATTAAATTTAAATTACATTCAATTGCCGTGTGTTGTCCCGTGCATGTCATCGGTTGCATGAATTTTTCTGCTCAACACCGGATTTTTTTTTGTTTGCAGATATCTAGATTAATGAATAGAGAAATATATTGTGGACTTACATTGACAAGATAAGCCTGCGAAATGCTGCTTAAGAGATGACCAGAAAAATGACTACAGAAAATCACGCCTTTTTGGCGGGTCTATACATTCGAGGCAGAAAAAACAGATTTTTTTTCTCTTCAACGCATAAATCAATCTGCACGATTCACACGTGCAATAAAGCGCATATGCAGAGCCACTTACGACTAAAGTTTCAAGCACATGGAGGCTGGAGCAAGCACGCGTCTCTGAGACAGTCGGCATCGAGAAAAAAATGTCGCGTCTTGCCCCGTGTCTCACCTTGCCCCGCCTTATCCTGCACGTTTTTTGTGACAATTATGCAGTTCATAATTGCCACCAAAAAAGGCGTAGGCCCCCTGTTTTCACAAATCAGAGCAGAGAGCGATGTCATTCGAAATGAGGGTTGGACTACAGGTGAGGTAACTGCCGTTCCGCTAAGGGCCTTAGGTTTGCCGTCTAACTAGGGCATAAATGTTTTTGTAAAATGCATAAATGTTTTTGTATAAATGTAAAAGGGTTTCTAAGAATGTACGCAAGACGAGGGTCAATACAATATAGCTAAAATTTATATACAACATTCTGATGATAGTCCCCGTGCGCTCGGGCGAAATGCGTTTCTCTTTCTTTTTTTATATAGAGGGAGGTATACATTGCACAGATCGAGACGTTATCCGTCAAAAAGAACTCGTTACGAGTTAAGTTACCGTGTGAAAAATGTAACTAAGTTAATAACGAAGTTGTTCAGCCCGAAATGTAACTCGCAGTTACCGAGTTACTTAAAAAAAAGAACGAGTTACTTCCAAGTTACTTCGAAAACGAAATAGCACTACACAGGTGCGGCGCGCGTGAGCAGTGGAGTTAGGCCTTGAGTTGCCTGCGAAGGAGTGACACACGCTTAGATCGTTTTTCGTGTATGTCCAACAAGTCGAACGCTTTGCATCTTACTTCCTGTTGGTTCACAATGGTTGAGCTTCATTTCAATGGCAGCGGTTCTTACTTCCTGAATAGAATATTGTCATTGATTGAATACCACTTTTTATGGCATAAAATGTCATGAAAGAACCGGAAATATGTGGACGTGAGTGAAAAGCGGATTAAAAGTAACTTGGGCCTTAGCTTAAGTTACTTTGGCAAAGTTACCTGAAAAAGAAACGAGATCCTGTGAAAGCACGGCGCAAAAGTACCAAATTAAGCTACAAGTTACCAAAAAAAAAGGAAGTTAGTTACAGTAACGAGTTACCTCGAACTCTGATAAATTGAACCCTATTTCTTTTTCTACATTTTTGGACCTGCAAGTTTGTAGCAATAAATTCATTACACTAGCACAACAGACATCTACACAGAGGCATAACTACTATGGTAACTCAGGTAACGCCTTAGTTGTACCGTTTTGGGTAGTGAAAATAGAGGACGGACATCACGTAGAACCTGATGTCCTTCTGAAGCTGCGAGCCCGAACGTTGCAACATTCCTACCAGGGGCGGATCCAGAGCCTCACATCGAGGGGGGGGGGGGGGGGGTGTTCGTTGTGTAAGCGCCTAGTGGGTGACGGGGGACAGGGAAATCCGATGAATAAACTGACGTTTTGGGGGGGGCGATCGCCCCCCCCCCTCCTCGATCCTCCACTGATGCCTACACACTGCGGATGAGGTCTGAAGTAAGCCGAAACAGCAATCAAGTGCTGGAATTACAACAGGGGAGCTATAATGTCATAATTGGCGTGCATACATACAGTTTCCGCTTCCTTTTTCCCATATTTATTTATTTTGACATACTGTTGATCCTGTCAAAGGGATACAGGAGAGTTTCAACAAAAAAGAAACATCTGGCAAGAAAGTACTGCGAGACTGCCATTTTAAAAACCAGCATAATTCTCACGAACTATTTGAGCCGGAAGCGGGTTCCATAAAGATATAGCATCTGGAAAAAATGAGCTCTTGAAAACATTTATTCTAGCTCTGTACCGCTGGACTACTTCATGGTTTATACGTGTCGACCGCGGGCACACTTTAATAATGTATTTATCAGTGTTTATGTTTAACTGATTATTGTAAAAAATAAAGAACAGTTTCAGTTTATGTATTTTACTCCGATGTGCGAGTGAATCTAAATTTAGTTCACGCAGCATACGTGTGACCGAAGAAGTCCTTCTAAACCTGGACAATATGAATCGCGCTGCTGGTCTCTGTATTTCCTCTATTTTTTCTGATAGCATACCTGAATAGGGGTCCTAGACTAACGATTTATATGCCGTTAATGTAATTTCTTTTGATGCTCCATAGCAGAATTTCCTCCTTAGCATCCAAAGCCGTCGAGTAGCTTTCGCGCATATATTATTGTCATGGATATCCCATTTTAAATCGTTCCTAATAATAACACCTAAGTACATAAAGGAATCAACATTTTTCAATGCTTTACCCTGAACGCTTTAGTTCCAAGAGATATCAAATTCTATATATGCATATACAGTGTATCCGCGCGATCTATGAATATAACTTCATAAAACTGGAAAATTTAGAGATTTAGGGAAGTAAAACGTATGAAAACAGGGAAGACAAATAAATAAACTATTTTGAAACACGATAAATATCTGTATACTCCACGTCAATTGGGTAACCTTGTAGCCGCACCAGCAACCTGCCTGGCATTATTCTTGTCACTTGTCAACTTTGGCTGATGAACTCCTTAATTGTTAAAGAAGTTCAGCGCAATGACGATGCACGTTCCCTTCGGTGCAATGATGCCGTCGCCGCTTTTAGAAAAATTATCGAACCAACAAGGTGAGAGCTAGGAAACGGCCCCAGAGAAATGTCGGATCTGGAGGATCGAAATGCGGCAGGTTGCCATATTTCTGTCTTTCATGTTCCTTAGCACCTTGAGGCTTGTGTTGTGTTTGTCAGTACCAGTGTTCCAGCCTCAGAATAGTTCATTTCCATTATAATAGTTCATCACACTTGGAGGTAACTTTTATCGTTCAAGAAGTGCGCTTTCTCCTTGCCCCTAAATGCGGGGGAGAAGAAGAGAAGAGCCTCCGCCGGAGGCTGGAATGGAAACGTCAGTTTTGATGCGGGAGTGCTGATTTAGTTCTGTGATCAAGACACCTAGCTGCTTTTGGAAAATATTTGATCGTGATGATTGGTATTTTGATCACGCACTAGCGACCTAGGCCATATTGGAAATTCTCTTTATGTGCCCTATTGAAATATAGTTTTGGCAAACTTGTGTTCCATAAGGTTTCTGGTTGTCACTTCTGCGGTGCGACCACTAAAAAGAAGAAAAGCAAGAAAATGTGAACATTGTATGGGGTCATTAACGAGGTGAAATTCACCATTGTTCCTGGGACATGGTTTGTGGAGGTGCCGGAAGGATTTGATATGTCTTTGAACTTCGTAATGCGATTTAGTTGTGGACACCTTCGTAATGGATTTAGTTGTGGACTATTTGATGGCACCCCGAGTTGCAAATAGCATGATCGCGACAGGTGAACAGAGACCTAATGTAAATACCTGCACAACATACATTTAATAAGGACAAAAACTGCTTCAGTGGCTCAATGGTAAACAAGCTAGTCCAGTCCTTTGATCGCAACGTCATGCAACGACACAGGAGACGCAAGAGACACAACCTGTTTTGTGGCTTTGTACAAATCACAAAGGTGTCACCTTAGCTATTGGTATGTTCTACGTTGGTCGTCCGGAGTGTCTTTGCAGTACCTCCCATATCATCTATGGGAGCGTCTCTGCACTATAGCTTCGATATCACGATAGAATCGGTTGAGTTTGGCTCAATCGATGTCGAATGGATTCATAAAAAAGCATTCCCCATTCTTATTAAAAGCACATGTCAAATCAGCATTCCCTGTATCCCTTGATTCGTTTATCCAGGGTGGTGCCGTTTTGTAAGCGACGACGGTAAGACTCGAAAGTCGCCTTTGTCACGATGTGTGATCGTCTAATAAGACCATGTGTCTTCAGCCCTAGGTCCAGGACTTCATGGAGACCATAGCATGTCCCTTGGGCCACGAGGAGGACCTCATGGGGGTCTGGGTTTCCCTGTACCAGCCACATTCCCTTGGGCAGCTACAGCAAGAGGCAAGCCCCGTCGAGGAATGATGCGTCGGGCGGTATTCTCGGATGCTCAACGGCAGGGCCTCGAAAAGCGCTTCCAGATACAGAAGTACATCAGCAAGCCCGATCGAAAGAAGCTCGCCGAGAAGCTCGGACTCAAGGACTCACAGGTACAGTGGTACATAGATTATTGTTAGAGCTTGTTCAAGGTTTTCTGAATATCTAAATATCACAGTATTCTTCATGAGCCACTCCATGCGCAGCAGTGTTCAGCTATATAGCCTGGGGGCTTAATCACTTGCACGCGTTAGGAGCTAACGAGAGGCGGGGCACTCGTCGAGAAGGGCACGTGATAAAACACGTGCACGGCGCTCTTCGCGCGATACGTGAAGGGCGTGGGATACGTCACGCGTAATGTTTCACGTGCCCATCATTTTGAATTTCCCGCCGCTCGTTAGCTCATAACGACAGTAACGACGATGAAGCGATTAAGCCCCCTGGCTCGCCAAGTCCGTTCGGTAAATTCCCTACGGCATGCTCAGAACTATAGTTTCCGCGCAGGTTGTAGTGTATAGTTCATAACGGTGACTTTCTTCACGATAAAAACAATATTTGAGAAAGAAGAAGATTTGGCGAATGTGTATTGTGATCAAGGTATCAATCTTGTGTCAATGACGGGATCTCCTGCCAAAATCAATATGTGCGCGGCATTCCATTTCAACAATACTCCATAATACTGCTTCGAAAGCATGAAGCGCAATTGCAATGGAGGATTGACAAGTAATCCAGATACAGTCGCGGTGGTATACGGTCTGACAGCGCAAAATGTTAGGGCGAAGTTCGCAGATTTACAGAAGTTCCAGATAGCTGCAGCTGTCGTTGTGGATAGTCTAGTTCTACAGCTCTACAGTTCTATAGAGCTGTCAGGTTCCCATGTACGGATATAGAACCTAAGTGCTTCTCTAGCTATACATTAATCAGTGTAAATCCTACGGTTCGATTTTAAAATTGTTAACGTAATAAATAAAGTATATGTAATAAAGCTGGCATCTGATGGGACACACTAAATTAAGTTGAGCCATGTATGGGCGCATACTCATGATGCGTGCTGGCCAGTTACACGAGATTCTACGTAAATAGGCTATAAGTCTAGAAACATGGAGAGTTGGCACTCTTCGTTGCTACTGGTGGCAGTGTAGCCGAGAGCTACGTGAACTGCTCGCTCCCTGGATGGAATATCACGTAAGCGCATTCCCCAAATTAAGTTTTCAGGACAACAATGGAGTACAGGGCTATCCTAATTGATTGTTGGTTTGTATGACCGAAATAACATCCAAGGGGCCATCCGTCCCAAATTCCTACGGAGTGGAAAAACCAGTGGAAATGTCCAGGGCATCAGAGGCGCGACAGGTAGAAAGCAGGAACGCGTTCTGGCGATTCCCATGCAGAGACGAAGGGGTCTACACCAAAACACGCCCCGGGGTTCACGATACCAACTACACCATATCTAAGAGACGAAGGGGCACGGGTGTTGAGGGACTATACAAAGTGGTCTATACTGGAAAAATGTGATTGGAAAATTTCGATACGTCACCAAATCACTTGTTCGCTATACATTCCCAGTCGTACATACGCAGAGACAACGACCATAAAAGCTTGATTAATGAGTTCAACACTACAAAAAAGACCCCTTAAAACACACACACGCACAAATAGAGATACGATGATGAGATGAGGCTGATGCCGGCCAGCAGGCTGAGCGCTGCCCCAGTGCCACTTGTACGTGATGAGAGATGATGATGGATAGGATAAGGGGTCCGGTAATCAAAGCAGGGCGGAGAGGGCTGTTGATGACAAGAAGTCCCAAATGTGACCCTTAAAACAGAACCTCTCTCTGTACTCTTAAAAATGAGTTTCACCACATAGTACGCTCCTAGCCAACCATCATCCCGAATGACAACGTTCTCGCTTCTGATTTCTTGAAAATGGGAAGCGGAGCTTATTGTGTGCCATTATGCACGTGCATAATGATTACAAAATATGCTCCGCCTCCCGTTTTCAATAAATCAGAAGCGAGAACGTTGTCATTCGGGATGATGGTTCGCTAGGAGCGTGCTATGTGGTGAAAGTGTGAAACTCATTTTTAAGAGTGTTTGCACTTGCTTCTCTATTGCCGAGCGGTCTCTTAAAACAGAATTTCACTGCATAAAACGCTCCTTTAGCCAACCATCATCCCGAATGGTATCGTTCTCTCCCGTGATCTGTCGAAAACGTTTTGGGACACTTATGCAGTTATGTTAATTATAACAAAAGGCCCCGCACTTTCCACAAATCCGGAATGATAATGGCGTCATTAGCTGCTTTTACATGAATGCGACGAAAACGTATATCGTATATACTTATCGCAACAAATCCTCTCCGACACGGCCACATCAACCAATCCACCGGTCGGGATAGGTGCGAAGAGGTGCGATAACGCTTCTGTCGCATCCATATAACCGCGGCTATTCTGCGCAATGAATGACCTTCAGCGTGTTATGCGGTGAAGCAGCACTTGCAAAACCGAAAAGAAAGAAGAAGAAAAAAGGAGACAAATTAAGAGACACCCGCCGTGAATAATAGCGGGGTGAAAGTTCAAAGACATTGCGCCGATGGCTTTACATTTTCATCACGATAGTTCTAGAGGGGGGGGGGGGGGGGAGAGAGAGAGACGAACAAAAAAAAAAAAAAAAAAACAAGAGCTTCTGATAGCCACTATAAATAAGGAAGCGAGCGGCGAATAAAATGTATAGACATCGCCGTGATATGTTGCCCTTCAAAAAACGGGACAGCGTGGACTACGCAGGTTATAACGACGTAAATATGAAGCAAAAGGTGTATGTATTACACAGGAGGGGTTGGCCCGAGTCAGGTCACATAAATTCATGGTGTTCGTCGTCCAACCGTGGGGCGCACAGTTCCGCCTCCGCCATAATTCACCCTTATCGCGTCGAAAGTCGCCCATGGTCTGCGATCGGGTCAGCGCACAAAGGCCCATAAATAGCGGCGCCCCGCCCAGAAACAATTTCCTGCTATGATGACGCGTATTTAATTTCTTCCCTTTTATTGTTGAGAAGTCGCTGAGAAATCGCTACGGGATATGTGGTCCTGCTAAACGACAGGTGGCGACTGATACGATGAAGAAGAACAAGGAGAGAAAAGAAAGAAGAAAAAACCGTCGGCGAAGACATTTGACGAGAATGGCCGATCTAGTGATTCTGATGATTAAGCGGTTACGTTCAATTTCGCCAACAACACCACAGGGTATGATGCCAGTTCTTATTGGGAACAGAATACAGAAGGTGGTCAATACCCTACATTCTAAAAGCAGAACTTCACCACATAGCACGATGAATGCCAACCATTGCGCAGAATGATTGTGGAAAGCGCGGTGCGTACGCCTTTTTGGGACCATCACCATAACTGCATAAGTGTCCTAAAAAGGCTTACGTCTCCCTTTTTTTAGCAAATAGGGGGCACCACGGTGTCATTTGGGATGGTGGTTTGCTAAAGGCGTTATATATGGTGAAGTTCTGTGGGGGGTTTCCTCACACGCTTTCAGACATAGTTCCCTTAGAAGCCGTCCGGGGACGCACATCCCCCAGGGCGTCAATCGTGACGTTGCCCGCCTCTGTGAGGCCGACAACAGCAAGCCCTTTCACCATCACCACCACCACCACCACCACCACCACCATCTGTTTTCAGAGTGTACAGTCCAAAAACAGAGCTTCACTGCATAGCACGCTCATAGCCAACCATCATCCTCTCTCCTCTGATTCGTTGAAAACGGGAGGCGCACGTCTTGGCGTGACAGTTATGTAGCTATGTTAAGTTTGACTCAAAGTCGTACGCCCTGCACTTTCCACAAATCAGCAGTGACAACCTTTTTGCGCAGTGGTAGGCCTTCAGCGCGTGCAATGAACTTCACCACATAGCACGCTCCTAGCGAACCATCACACCGAATGAGAACGTTCTCTTCCTTGATTTGGTGAAAACGGGGGGCGTACGCCATTTTTGTGGAATTATGAACCGCATAATTGCCACAAAAATGGCGTACGCCTCCGTACGGTTTATAGAGTGTGGTGCGGTGAAGTTTCTAGTACTCGTAATGCCGTATGGTATCATTCCCTTCAATCCTAAGTGGGATAGTTTCTTGAAAATGGGAAACGCGCGCTTTTTGTGATTGGCTAAATTTCGACTATGAATACACCTTGAGACCACGCGACGCCTTAAGTCCCGGTATATCATATTCGCCAGCATTGAAATTTCGTACACGTAGCGACACTTTCTAACGTTACCCGTGCATTCTTATCTTGTTTCCTGTCGCTTGTCTTTGGGACGCAGGGGATAGGGGCGCACTGCATCATGTTCGCTTATTTGCTGCCGGGATAACAAGTTGCGGTGAAACTTCAGTCGTTTTTAAAAGAGTCATCACCCAAACCGTTAAGAAGCGCGTGAAACAAATCTCTCCCTCTCTCCACCAGCACCCAATTGCATATGCATGTAGCTCTTGTAATGCCTTTATAGCCGAGCGATTTATAGCCGAGGGCGTACGCTAAGGGTCGTAAATTTGCGTGCCTTGCTTCTACTACGCGTCCGCCCCTGGACGTCTCAATTTTCCCTCGGCGACCCTCCTAACGCCCCCTCGTAAATTTCGGCCGCGGACACAGGTCAGACCACGCCTACCCCGGATGCCCACATCACGAAACAGGAAAGTAAGCATGCACTTGGAAATCCTTCGCATTTGGCAGCAACCGGTGAGAGAAAGTCAACACAGTCCGCCCATGAGGTCCTACTAAAGCGCTTTAGAAATCTCACGTTCCCTTTCGTTTTCTTCGAGGTCTTCTTGGCTCTCTTTTGTGCGTCGATAGTGTAAGGAACATTAGCAAGGCGGAAGCAAGGAACTCTTCTTTTCCTGGAAACATCTTCATCGTAATAATAACTCGTGGCCTCACGTCGCCAGACAACTATACGATGTTGGAAAACCGAGAGGCACGGACAAAAAAGGGGACAACACACGCACCTCAGATTGTGTCCCTGAGGATCTGGGTACCGACGATAATACCAGGAACAACCAGACATCACGAACAACGACATCATCGCGTGATAAACAGGAATATCAATAAAAATGCTACAAATGATCGCAACAACAATATCGATAACAGCCTCATAACGCCACAATGAACACCCGTATACGAGAAGAGGGAAAGATTGTTGGTATTCTTCGCACCTAAAGCTACGACAGGTCGCTTTTCCAAATTTCATGCACGTCTTTGTTAGCAACGCCCCATGATACACTCACTCGCTTACTCCCCACTGGATACTTGTCCCACTCGATTTTAGGTCCCACAGTTTTCAGTGCACGTTCTAAGCACACTTGTCTGCAATCATCAAACTTCTTCTGATGTCAACAAAAACAGGACAACTAAAATGTGCCAAGAGTTTCATGGCTCTTCGTTTAACGAGACAACGCTGTTTATGCAAATAAGCGGGGCCAATGGTTTGCCTCTGCTCTTCAACCACATCTTTCGATTTCACTCACGTGCGTCGAAAGCAATGTGAACCCAACTCTTTTATTGAACTCTTATTATAAGAACTACACCTTAAAAACTCTACTTTTTTATATCGACAAGCTACAGCCTATACATTGGTGAAACCGGCCAACAAATGACACCGGACACAGAACCGACACGTCCAACAAACTCCCCAAAGCAGTCGCCGAACACTTTAACGTTCCTGGTCACAACTTTGACAACATTAAACTGTATATTCTAGAAACCGGGTTCAGATCCACACGTGACAGACGAGATAGGGAGTCTTATCTCATATACAAGTTCAACGCTATTCACCCGTACGGTATCAACAAATCACAAGGCACCCTAGAAACACTTCACAAATAAAATATGCTCAGACCTTTCCCTTCTATTCCTTCTATCATCGGTTATGTTCTGCATGGCCACTGCTTTTTGCTTTCTTTATTGCATGCTACAACTTTGTATTACGAATATATATCTTTAAAAAAAATGCTTTGCTCGCGCTGGCATTTTCCCCACGTAACCACTAACCTCCTTATCTTTCGAAATGCTTGCCATTTCTTGCCTGTTGTCCCGTTCCGTCCCCGTGTACGTGAACCTCCCATTTCTGTAACCGGTCTGGAGCCTAGATCACTTCGTTCACATAATCCCCTCCACACTCTAACGAAGCGGCCATCTCACTCCGGCCGTAAGCCCGTACGGACCCTTTCTTCCCTCCGGGCTGTTGACCCACAATTCGCATGAACCTTTAACACGTCACACCTAACCCTTTAAATACCATGCCAATGATGAGGACGGTGCCCAGAAGAAGAACAGTCTCTGTTCGAAATATCGGCGGCTCCTTTCCTGAGGCAACTCCCTTCGTACAGCCTATAAGGGCATCTCTATGTCCGCTGACTTGCAACAATTACTTCAAATTCCTGTACTATATCGTTCTTCCCGGTTTTTATTTATTATTTTTTTAGAGTAGGAACACCATGGTCCACGAACTTCTACAATTTCATCCTAACGATAAGCTTGACAAGCGACTGTTTGGAAATTAATTGTGCAGAAACAGTTCAGGGCCCATTAAAGCTACACACCGTAAGACCCAAGACCCCCAGTCCACAACACACGCACAATCTTTTGTTTTCTTTGTTCTAAGACACTACCAACGCGCAAATTCCATATTGACTTGCGGGACCGTTTGCGTATCCACGCATACAAACCGACAATGAAACATCTCGATGACTTCTTTCATACGGACGGTCACCATTGAAGTGCGCCCTAAACGCCTCAAAGTGACTCCAGCTGTCACCAAGTGCTATTCGCATTCCGAAGAACGATCGAAAGAAAGAAAGAAAAAACGGTCAGTGAAAACAGGCGGAGGTGACAACGAAAGAGAGGTGAATCGCGGGTGACCGCCAATGTTTTTGACAGAAGGACAACCTGTAGCGACGAACAAGACTCTTGACCGCAACTGTGCGGGGAGGGAGTCTCCCTCTCAAAAGCGATGTATAAGAGACAATCAAGCGGGGGAAACAATATCCGGCTGGGAACGCGCCGTGCCAAAAAAGCTGCATAGATAATATTCATGCTAGTCCTAAATTGTGTGAGTTTCCCAGGGATATTGAAAGAACTTACGATGACACACGCTTTTGAGACAGTGTGCTGTTATCTACACATCACATGTACATCCAGGGACGGCCGATAATGGGTGCCGTAGTAAACGTTGCTCGTATAATCCCGTTCAACGTAAGAGCGGCACTGGAAGTGAACCTTTTTCTTTGCATATTTAGCTACCAGAAAACATGTTCGTAACGTTTGACGCATATTTCCTGTTCAGGTCACGTTTCTAAAGTTATTTTCATGGTTAATTGTAACGAGAATTACCGTTGATATAGGTTGAACAAGACTGCAGACACCTCTGTAAGTGTCTGCAAAGATCCTAGCGCGTGTTAAAGAACTAACTCTACGGTGGGTAAGATAATAACCGTGTGCCGCTGCGTCACGAATTATCGTTATCATTATAATCAGCTTCCTCCATGTGGGAAGGTCGGAGTTCGGCAAGCACACACCGCATACAAACGTTCGCGAACCGCTCTACCTGTTTAAAGCTACTAAACTCATTGCGGTGACCACTTTTTTGATTGTACCGGGATCAAAGGATGCATTCGCGGTAGCCCCGTGCGTTTGTCGTGACTTTTCTTCAGAGAGCCCTGGCCGTCCATGAATAAAAGATGGCGTCGTCGTGTTCGTCAAGCGCGCATTCTTTCTCGTCGATTCGGCTGCATTTCATATCCCAGCGAGCAACCTGCGAAGGAGTGCGCAATATTGGCCACTTCATAGCGCGCGCTCCGCGATCAAGTCGACGCTGCTGCTTTCCGCAATGCGGGCTCACAGTGAATTATTCATGCAGTGGAGCCCGGGCTGAGATGTCGACGATGCTGCTGCTCTTGACTCTCTCGAACGAGAGGCACTCCGTCGCGCATATTGCTTTGCACTATGCTTATACATGTGTGTCGAGGGAGCAGCTGTAACAGGGAGCATAAATGAAACTCTGCAGTTTAGCGTCTCAATGCTGGCATCATGTACCTGATGTAGCAGATCGCTTTCCTTAAATTGGAAGTTATCGTTGCATGACACACAGGCAGCTCTCTGTATTGAAAGAGGGGGGAAAGCCTGTACTCGTCGACGACGATATGCGCGTCTTAGGTGTACAGAAAATAACGTACAGTTTCTCATATCGTGAGTAATGTCCAGAGTACATGGAGCTGTTCATTAATCCGCAAATTGTTGTACCACCATAATAGTGTCTTGAACCTGAACGTTCCGGTTTGGGAAATATGGTTTTGAATATAGTTCTGGATCGTGGCTCTGCATCTGAGCAAAAAATGCGCGCTCTATATGCCATAGGGTTCAAACTTTCATAGGGACTTTCACGACGAACTGGAGAAATTAACTGTGTAATTCGTTCCGTATATGCATTTCGTTGTTGTTCACTTGCCTTATCAAAGATATATGACAGCACGGTTGTCAGATAGGATCATATAACTGATGTTCTGCTATTGAGACTGTGGGGGTGGATAGACTGATGTTCTCCACAGCAAATGACGACCACTACATGTACAATAACTGCTACTGTACGATAAAAAAACCGATAACAAAATCCCGGAGAGATTTGAGAAAATGACGTTGGTGTTGACACAGCCGGATTCGACATGGAAATGATGGAATTGAGCAGCAGGGCGAAGAGTTTCCTTCAGTCCGGCTGATCACATTGCTGGAGTCCTGCCAAACAGTCATTAGGTCAATAGACTTTAACAGGCTTTAAGCTACTCGCTTTCAGTTCGTCGGAGACCAGTTTGCTGTGCAGTGCGGAATAAACTTGGTTTGTTTATTTGCTCTCCCTGTGACTCAGTTTCTTTGCATTTCCTGGACTGCATTCGATGTATTATCCGACCATATTTTACTCTAGCGAAGTATCTTTAGTCCACATATTTGCAAAGCAGTACCATTCGTTAATGCTCCGTATATATCTGCACAGAGAAGTGCAATATCTGGCTCACTAGGGAATGAGCGTCCAGTGACCCCTCGGCAGGTTGTCGCGAGTTATCGTGTTGCTGCGTGGCGGCGGCTCACCGTGAGCTACCTGCGTCCTGCCGTACATTACGGGATCAAAGCGGCAGGAAACCACATGTGCACCGAATGTAAGATGATGGAATGGAATAATAATTTAAAAAAAAGCAGAGGACGTTCTCTATACATGCCTAACTTCCCTCTGGTCACCGCAGAGACAAATCCTGCCTGCTTTCCCGAACCTAGACGAAACAGAGTTATACCATTAATATAATTAATCAGGAAGCTCGCCTTCAGCGGGCCTGTTCCTGACATCCAAATCTGAGGGAACCTGTCACATCGGCATGAATCCCATCCAGCATGGTATGATGCCGGTGTCCAGCAGCTCCGCAACAGATTATAGAAAACGGGACTGATGGAGGCGAAGAGCTAGTAATATGTCGACGCATTAATCGGCAAAGATGACGAATATGTCGAAAAGGAGATAGATTTGTTTATATACGAGGGAAGTACGAGACGATCCTGCGTCAGCTGCGTGATCCGACGTGGGCGTCGGATTCCCGGGCTGTTGACCCTGCGTCTACTGTGCGATTCCTCCACGTCGTGTGTCGTGCAAGCGGCGGGCGCCGAGGCGCGAAACACGAGCCCCCAAATGGGTGTGCTGCGCCAGCTGACGGTGCGATCCCGCCCGGACGGTTCTCGCGATGCGCCATTTTCATGCAATATGGACACCCCGCTACACCCTTGCCAGCGTTAAATGAAAAATCATAGCGGTCCCCGGCTGAATACCAACGAAGCCTGCCACAGCTGTGGCCAATCGCCGTTGCTTTCTTCAGACCCCTTTTTGCCGTCTGCATGTGGAGGGGAGTACTCAATGGGATGCTGTTCGCCGTATATGCTGCAGATATATACATACATACGTATGGCGGGCGATGAGAAAGAAAATTGTCATTCGCATGTGCCTGTTGTGTGGATCGCTCTCCACACGATGGTTGCCGTGTAAGTTGTAGGTATATTCTCACCCGTCTGGCTGGTATATGCCATTCGTGGTTTCGTCGTTCGCGTATCAACGCGTATAGGAACACTTGAAATGTGCGGCAAGCTATAGGTCAGGGAAAGAAAAATTAATATTCTTAATGGAAACACTGCGCAGCTCTTTGGTGGGCGGTTCAGAAAGCTCGATACACTTTTAGGGAAGACACAGGACAAAACTAATTTTATTTTTATGTTCAATTCTATCGGCATCGTTGCAAGCGGAACCCCCCAACAACGTACGGTCCACAACGGCTTTGCACGAACGCTAACTTCGTTTCCTCCTACAAATGTTCATGGCGATGCCCTGACCTATTTGCTAGTATATGCTACAAAGACAGAGCTACACCTTATAGCACGGACGTAGCCAACTATCATTTCGAATGATATCGTTCTCCCTCTTGTTTTGTTGAAAGCGAGAGGTATGCGCCCTTTTGGGACACTATGCATTCGTGGTAACTGGCACAGAAAGGACTGCACCGCTCTCTTAAAAAAAAATAACGAGCGATAATGGTATGATTCTGTGCTGTGGTTGGCCTTTAGCTATGGCGATAATTCGCGACTTTACGTCGCGAGCCGACTATGGCCTTTAGCGCTATTTCTACGCAACCAGGTAATAATAAACAATTGCGCAGTCGTTGCTCATATTGACGTATTAACGGGCAAATGTTTCGTCGGGGCTTGGGAGGAGAATTTCGCTGGCCGGCAATTAAGCGAGCGCGGGCTGCCGCTGACAAATTCCATTTATCCGCTGCCGGGTCCCTTTCTATTTGCGAGCAGCGAACGACGACGACACAGCAGAATTATTTCCTCGGCTCCCTTAATTAGTGCTCGTTGCGGAGGCACCGCCTCGAGGCCTCACAGTCAGTTTACACATAAAGGCGCCATTTAAACAGGCTCCTCGCAGCCTCTTATTGGTAACTCTGGCCCATATGGATCAGGCACTTGTGCACACACTGCGCTGGTGGTTATAGTTGTGTTGATAGTAAAACTAATGGGAAGCGGGTTTAAACTTTCGTCCCTAGTTCGGATGAAGCCAGCACGGTCGCCATGGACACTCGCGAAGAAAAGTAAACGTTCTCTCGTATAGTATCTCCTATACGATCGTTCAACTTCGTATTGCGGTGCTTGTACTCGATTACGACATTATTACTACGAAGTTGGTGCTAATGGGCAGGTTGGGAGTAATTAACAGCTGACACAGAATGCACATGATTACCAAAGACCCAAGAGCACAAAACATTAATGGACACGCCTCCCACGTTCATTTTGCTGTCAATTTGTTATTGGAAATGTATTAGAAACATTAGAAAAATAAACATTTGTTTTGTTTTAGAAATGCCATTCTGGGATCGCTTGAGTTGTTCTTGAAATGTCATAAAGTCTCAGGACCCATACCCTTAATGGCGGTGTCTTGCCGAGGTCCCTAATGAAGACCTGCTTGACGTCTCCTCTCTCTCCTTCGCTGCGTGAGCGCACAAAGTCGCGGTTCATCTAATCGCAGCGGACGATTTCAAACGGAGCAAGCCCATAGCTACGAACGGCTGCCTGTGCTGCTCATGGCGGCTTGCTTAAAAGGTTATACGGCCGCTGGGCGCATGGCTGTGATTGGCGATCTCTTAATGACTGCGTCACCTTGAGGCCTTCTTTAGTTTGGAGTAGTTTAGTATAGAGAGGGGAGGGGGTGATGTAGGGGGAAGGTGCGGTTTGCTTGCTCTGATAGTTTAGTATAGAGTAGTAACGTTCTTTCCTTTCCACAGGTGAAGATCTGGTTCCAGAACCGCCGCATGAAGTGGCGCAACTCTAAGGAGCGGGAGCTCCTGTCAAGCGGCGGTTCCCGCGAGCAGACGCTGCCTACCAAGACTAACCCCAATCCGGACCTCAGTGACGTTGGTATGGGCAGTGGGCCCCCACGGCCTATCCACCACCCCGGAAGGCAGCAAGAAGACGACGAGGACCACCTTGACGACAGCGATGTGGATGTCGAAGCCGAGGTCAAGGTGCTCTGAGAACGTTTCGTGTGCCCACTCGCTTTCGGGGCTGTTTCTTCTGTGCCTACCTACTGTTCCTAGTCGGACTGTGTGCCACGGACGTGTGTGAACTGATGGCCTCTTGGTGTGCAAAGAACTTGAAGCTTTTCTGGCAAAGACACGTGGTTGGCATCTGCGCAGTGCGCGTCACCTCGAAACTGGCTCCGCTCTCGTGGCATGAACTGGCAAATAACCTGGTTCTTCTTGGGCGATTTCATTTGTTCTAAAGGAATGTAGTATTGTATGTGTCTGTTGAACGCACGTTCTTGCCGGGATGGCCAAAAGGCATTGAATCGTTTGTTTAATTGCGCGATGCTATGTAAGAAAGAAATGAAGTTTATCATCCACAGTGTACTTTGCGATCAGTTATCTCAGTAATGAGAAGGAGGACAGTACAGTTCAAGTCCCTGTTGCACCTCGTAGCACTATCCCGATTGTTTCTCGGAAACAAAATTTCCCCGCGCCGTCTGGTAGTCTGGTTTCTTTCGCAGTTCCCCACCTATAACTCAAGTTGTTCCGCAAAGCTGTGACGTTCAGCCACTCTTCCACGGACAGTGTCATCGCCCAACTACAACGAGGACACAAATTTAGGAGCCTCAGAGTGTCCATAGAGTGCCGAGATACTAAAATCCGTTGTCCTATAGTATCTACCATTGGCGCAAGGTTACGGAACTGCGAGAATTATCTTGGGCCTGTACAAGTGTAATTAACTCAACTAGCATTCCTTTATTCTGAGTGTATTACAGTACACGAGTTTTGCAGCCACTTCTATTCTTCTGCGGTCTGCACGCAGTGTACACCATACAGGAAGGCAGAGTGCATTTGTGGCGCGTTGTTATGGCTCATCCATCGGATCATCAGCATGGACAAACAGATGCGCCGGAAAGGACGTTTCCCTCGAAGCGTCGCTGTACATATGTAGTTGGGCAATAAAAGTGCCACAGTATAACCGTGTCCTGCATTCGTCACTTGTTCTTCGGCATCGGCCAATTGCTAGCACCGCGAATCAAGTGTGGTTGAGCGCGAGCAGACGTGAGCTGCTGGAGTGAGGACAGCGAGAACGAGTGGATGACATGGATGTTATCGTGTGTCCTGGACACGCTTCAGGAAGAACTGTCCAGACATATCTCTGGAGAGATGACCGGCAACGGGTTTCGGTCCTGTCGGGGGTAATGGTCGGGTACCGGTCAGAACTTGCAGATAATGTTAATATCGAGGAGACCAATTGTGTGCTAATTGCGGTCATGGAGAATTGCAGAGCCATTCATTGAGATACGTTTTTTCTATAAAATACAATAAAATTCAATTCAATACACATGCATTGTGAGGTCCTAAAAACAGTAATAATTTATACTTATTTACACACAAAGGCTTGGTGTCACTGGTGGACCTGCCAGCGGGGGAAAACAACTTCGAGCTATGAAGAGCTTTCGGGAACCGGTTGAACTCGCCTGGTACGATCAGTTGGGAGAGGAGGGTACCACGCGCGTGCATTTTACCTCTTAGGGATTATCCTTCACGCGCGGCGATTCTCCCGACCGCTTCGAGGCCATGATCGGTTCGCTTCCAGCACGGTCCCTCAAATTGAGATACCGTGCTTCCAGTCTGTCTCCTTCGAGGTCTCCCGAACGAAGCTAAAACATGGCCGGCGACGGCGCGATGGACTCCATCTACTCGGCAGCAGTCAAGTATTCCGCGGATGGCGTAATGGTTCCTCACAAAGTTCCGTTCATCAAAAGCCTCGAGGGAATATCAGAATCTCTGGCTCATCATCATTTAGACTACAGGTCAAAAACTCGCCGTAGAAAATATCCGAGAAGTCTGTTGCCGCCATTTTGATTGACATTCCAAGTGCGGATGCTCCGGTGATTTAGAACTGTTCATACGTTCTATCTCGTAAATTGTACGATGTCGCATCGGTCGAGCATACATATGGGAATACGTTTGTTATCGTTCTGTGAAAGATGATGATGACGGTGATGATTTGGTTTCTAATGGCGCGAAAGCAACGTAGGCTCTGTGAGAGAATGCTTACTGGGTCTCGGAAGAATCTCTTTCTTCTATTGTTGACGAAAGATGGCGCCACGTGTATCGCAGTGGTGTTACACTCCGGTTCCATAAAACTCTTTCTGATGAGGTTCGGATCGGTTCATTGCCCCCCTACAACGCACCCACCGACACACTGATCGAACGTATGGACCGCGTCGGTTGCGAAAACTGTCTAATTTATGTTGCATTGATCTGTAAATAGTTCGTCGGTCCTAGTGTGGCTAATATAAAATAACAGGTCCTAGTGTGGCCATGAACGGTGAATATGACAGCTAATCCCCGCAAGCGTAAGAGGATCCGGATTAGCGTCGGTGGCTCCCGGGGCTCAGCGGCCCCTGCGTCCGACATCGTCTTATATGGCTCTCTCGCGGTCTAAGTCCACGAAAGTGAATACCCCTATACAGTTCCTACTTCCTGACTTCTTTTCTCTGTTTTGCTGTAGTTTCTATGACAGCAGTTCTAGTTCTTATATGACAATACCCCCCTCCTTTTCACGAAGGCTTCGCCACATCTCCTAGTTTGCCTTAAGCCAGTGGCCGCGGATGCGAAGATGGAAGGTTTAATATTGCTAAAAGCCAACTGTAACTACCATACAGAAAGGTGATTGAATCTACGAACTGTACTTCCTTTAAATGACATCTTATACCCCTGTCACACGGGGAAACTGAATGTCATTCCCAACGAATGACATTCGTACGAATGTCATTCGCAAAGGCTAGGCGTATAGCTACATGGTAAAGAGAAATGACATTCCGTGCTGATGATAATGGCGATTCGTGAAATAGTTGAACAGCTTCATAGACTGTGCATGCTCTCAATCTTTATATACTTTTGCATGCTTCTGAAAACTACGTTCAACATCGCGCCTTCGAACCTGAGCTCTGCTTTGAGTCCGTGCTTTGCATGTCGTACAAGGCCGAAGCCAAGTCGAGTACGCAACTGGACGGAGGAGGTCACCAAACAAGATGGCTGATCGCGCAGAGAACGATTTTGCGGCTGGCGATAAACAATGCCACGCGCATCAGCTGATATGGCTGGAACTACAGTGGCTGTAGGCGAAACTCCTGCCATTATTTCTGCCATGGCTCTGAGCATGGCGTCCGTGTTGACAGCGGACGAGAGTAGTTGGGTAGTATCGTGTCAACATTACTTTACACAGAAGTAAACTTTCCTCATCTCAGATGTCACCATTTTTACAAAAATTAATTACTGTAAATTTTTCGGTCGCATTTCTGTCGTTCTGAATGCTTGACGTTGTTGTTTCTCACTGCTTCTCTGCCGTCCCGGGTATGCAGTTCGTGCGAGGGGGAAGAGTGAATGAGTTCCTTGAACACATTCGCTTAGCGAATGTCAGTCGCGTGCAATATCATTCTGCGTACCCCTGTAGCACTAAACAAATGACATTCTTACGAATGCCGTTCATTGGGAATGACATTCAGTTTCCCCGTGTGACAGGGGTATTACACGTATGGGCCGAACTGATCACAGCAAGCCGCCTTGCTCACCAATTTATAAATCTTAACGCAGGGAGTTAAAAGAAACAAAAAGATAAAAGAAGACGAACACAATTTTTTTATTACAGCGGTATGGAATAGTCGTTAGTGGTTTACTACGCCTTTGAAATGGTTCGCAGCTGCAGTGTAGCAAAATTGTCGGCAAATATTACCCGAGCTCATCCATAGCAAGCGGTGTAAATGCAAAGACCTCGCAAACCCTCTGTATCATTAAACCAGTTTTCGTTGATTCTCGCGCCATGAAGGTTGTCTTGTCTCCTTCATATTGGTGACCCGGACGTGATACGATCGAGCTGCAGCCATGGCCACTCCGCAGTCCAACCCTGCGGTACCTCCCGGGCAGGAATCCCCTCAACCAGCAACGCCATCGCCAGGCCTTAACGCAGTCCCCATCAAGATTCCCCCGTTCTGGCCCACCGACCCCATTCTTTGGTTCGCTAACATCGAAGCGCAATTCATCCTCCGAGGCATTACCGCCCAGCTAACCAAATTTTATCATGTTGTCGGCACCCTCGGACCTAATGAAGCAGCGGAGGTGCGTGACATTATCACCGTACCCCCTGCAGACCACCCGCATGACGCCCTCAAGACCGCTCTGATCCGACGCACCACCGCGTCTGAACGGGAGCGCCTACGACAACTCCTGACCGCTGAGGTCCTCAGCGACAGAAGGCCATCTCAGCTACTCCGCCGAATGCAACAACTCTTGGGCGACCGCGCTTCCGCACTAGACGATTCCATCTTGCGCGAGCTGTTTTTGCAGCGGCTCCCGAACACAGTGCGCATGATTCTGACGACCTCCACCGCAGTCTCCCTTGAAGCCTTGGCCGAGATGGCTGACAAGATAATGGACATCGCACCGCCAGCCATTTCTGCTGTATCACCGCAACCCCACGCAGTTTCCCCACCTTCGACCACTCCCACGATGTCGACCTTCCAGACCCTCCGTAACGAGATCGCGCGGCTGACCGACATGGTTTCGAGTTTACACTTCAACCGCCGCTCCATAACACCCAGGCACCGTAGCCCTCGCCGAAGCAGTCGGCGCCGCAGCCCCTCCAACCGTTCGCCGTCGCCCAACCCAGGTGAGTGCTGGTACCACCTGACTTTCGGAGCCAGTGCACGCAACTGCCAGCCTCCCTGCACCCATCCGGGAAACGGGAGCGTCAGCAACTGACGGCGACTAGCTTTGCTGACGGCGCATCCAGTCGTCCACGCCTGTTTTTCATCTCAGACCGCTCCTCCGCGACGTGCGGTTCCTCGTGGACGCTGGAGCAGAGGTGTCTGTCCTTCCTGCTTCCACCGTGGACATGCAACACCGTGCTCCCACCAGCACCTTGCAGGCTGTCAACACCACGCCCATCACCACTTTCGGCGAAAAGCTTGTGACCCTCAATCTTGATCTACGCCGCGCTTTTCGCTGGGTTTTCACCCTTGCGCAAATCCCGCACGCCATAATCGGAGCAGACTTTTTGGCGCACTTCGGCCTTCTCGTGGACATGAGCCGTCGCAGGTTGATTGACGCTACTACCAACCTTATGGTGCAAGGCGCAATCGCATCGGCACGCATAGTTAGGCCAGTCCTACACAGTCGGAGCCTACGACAGAATACGAGGCCATTTTGCAAGAACTCCCGGCGCTCACCCAACTGGAAACTGCCTGTTCAGCACGACGTGGTCCATCACATCGTAACCACCGGGCCACCTGTCCACGTCCGCCCACGCCGCCTCGCACCAGAGAAGCTCAAGGTGGCCAGAGCTGAGTTCGAGCACATGCTCGACCTTGGCATCATTGAACCTTCATCCAGCAACTGGTCATCCTTTCTCCACATGGTCCCCAAGAAGACTGGCGACTGGCGACCATGTGGAGATTACAGAGCCCTTAACCGCGTCACCGTACCAGATCGATACCCGATTCCTCACGTACAGGATTTCACCAGCCATCTGCACGGCGCGAAAATTTTCTCCAAGGTCGATCTAGTACGCGCTTAAAACCAAATACCGGTCGCGCCAGAAGACGTACAGAAGACCGTCATCACCACCCCCTTTGGACTGTTTCAGTTTCTGCGAATGCCCTTTTGCTTGCGAAACGCAGCGCAAACTTTCCAACGGTTCATCGACTCAGTCATCAGAGGTCTTCCATTTGTCTTCGCCTACATTGACGACCTGCTGATCGCAAGTTCCACCCCACAAGAGCATGCCACCCATCTCCGCGCTCTCTTTACTCGCCTCAACGACTTCGGTATCGTCGTCAATGCCGCTAAGAGCCAGTTCGGGGTGGAGCAACTGGAGTTCCTCGGCCACCTCATCACCAGCTCCGGCATTACCCCACATCCCGCAAAGGTCCAAGCGATCCAGGACTTCACACAACCCTCCTCCGCACTCAAGCTCCTTGAATTCCTTGGGCTTGTTAACTTTTACAGGGGGTTCGTTCTCGGCTGTGCAACAACTCTCCTCCCTTTGGAATCGCTGCTTGCTACCACCAAAAGCCGTACCGCCTTACTCACCTGAACGCAAGCCGCCATCGATGCCTTTCAGAAGATTAAGCGTGACTTGGCTACTGCTACCCTTCTGGCACACCCTGTCCACGACGCCCCGACCATCCTGCTGGTAGACGTTTCGGCGTCTGCCGTCGGTGCAGTCCTCCAGCAGCAAATCTCTAGCCAATGGCAACCGCTCGCATTCTTCTCCAGCAAGCTGAAGGACAGGGAAGTGCGTTACAGCACATTTTCCCGCGAGCTCCTTGCAGTCTATCTCGCGGTGAAGCATTTCCGATATTTTCTTGAAGGCCGCACTTTCACCATCTACACGGATCACAAGCCGCTCACCTATGCTTTCTTGTCCTCCAGCAATAACTACGCCCCTCGGAAAGTTCGTCAGCTCTCGTACACCTCAGAGTTTTCGACTGACATCAGTGGGCTTAGCGGCAAAGACAACACGGTTGCCGACACCCTTATCCGTGTCAGCACTCTCTATCAGGTCGTACACCCGCCGCTCAGTACCAGTTTCACTCTGGACGCTTTGGCTGAGCAGCAACGCACGGACGAGGAATTGGCCAAGCTCCGCGCCGATGCACGCACTGGACTCCACTTCCAAGACTTGCTCCTCCCCGGCGCGGCAACGGCTGTAGCCTGCGACGTGTCACTTGGAACACCGCGACCGTTTGTTCCAGTCACCCTGCGTCGACAAGTTTTTGACATGCTCCACGCATTGTCTCATCCTGGAGTCCCGGCCACACAGAACCTCATCGCATCCCGCTACGTGTGGCCACGCATGCACGCCCACATCAAGCAATGGACACGCTGCTGTCTCCAATGTAAATGAGCTAAAATTCATCGGCACACCTATGCACCCGTGGCCAACTTCCTCCCGCCCGACTCACGGTTCGACAAAATCCATCTAGACATCGACGGCCCTTACCACCTTCTCAAGGCCAACGTTATCTCTTAACAGTCATCGACCGTTTTACCTAGTGGCCGGAAGCAACACCCATCCCGGACACCCGCAGCCACTGTGGGGGCGGCATTCGTGACCACCTGGATTTCACGTTTCGGCGTACCCTCCACCATAACAACAGACCACGGAAGGCAATTCGAGTCGTCTCTTTTCGCCGCCCTCACTACTCTTCTCGGCGCACAACGTATCCGCACGACCGCCTACCATCCGTCGTCCAATGGCCTCGTGGAGAGATTCCACCGTAACCTCAAGGCCGCATTGAAGGCTCACGTCAACCCCACCGCCTGGACGGAAGCCTTGCCGGTGATACTCCTCGGACTCCGGTCCGTTTTCAAACCCGACTTCGGTTGCATATCGGCCCAGCTGGTCTATGGAACGACCTTGCGGCTTCCTGGCGAATTCTTCGCACCACCCCCACCACGACCATCCCCGATCCCACCGACTATGTCTCCCGCATTCGCGATGTTTTCACCGATCTCCGTCCCGCACCCACGCGTCTGGGCTCAACCGCCAAGGTGTATGTCCCCCCGGACCTCGCCACATGCACGCACGTATTTGTGCGCGTCGACTCCGTTCGGAAACCGTTACAGCCCCTATACAACGGGCCCTACCTCGTCATCGCTCGCTCTCCGAAGCATTTCACGGTCCGCATCAAGGCGAAAACAGAGAAGATCGCCATCGACAGGCTCAAGCCGGCCTACACCGAGTCGCCGCCAGCCACCGACATCAACCTTCTGGCGATCGAGGGCTTGTCCTCTGCCCGACTCCCTTCACAGCCTGCCAAGCGCAGTCTGCGGGTCTCATGGGCGCCTAACCTCTGTCATCATCACTCAGAGTCTTCGCCCATTCGCTAGGGGGAGGGGGGGACAACTGTAGCGGCCCGTCGCCATCGTCACCACGATCTTCTTCACCAGGGGCGAGCTCCAAAAGCCTTCGACGAGATCATATATCATTAAACCAGTTCTCGTTGATTCTCGCACCATGAAGGTTGTCTTGTCTCCTTCAAGACTTTTGTTGCGCCCCATAGTGTTCAACTGACTATTTCAGCTCATCATCATCGAGAAATCGCGCTGTTCTCGAAGGTGCTTCTTGAAATGTCGAAACAGAAACAAGTCGTCGCGGGGGCAAGGAGCGGAGAATAGGCTGGATGGATGCGACTATACGACCCTGCATTCAGGTACAGCGTCTTGTGCAACTTGGGACGTGTGGGCTGGGGCATTGTCATGAAGGAGCAATTTTTTTTGCTAAATTTTCCCCGGCGCTGTCCTTTGATGGTCTCACGCAACCGATCCAGCACTTGGGCAAAATGGGCCCCTGTTATCGTAGTTTTGGGTGGTAAGTAATCAATTATCTGAACACCATCCTCATAAAAATATATAAAGAAAATGTCGCCAGAGGATGTCTTGAATTGTAAGGGCGAAGTATTCATGTGCGTCCAGGCAATGCTACTCTTGCTTGCTCTTAGGGTCCCCGTGGCAGATCCAGGTTCCATCCCCAGTCAATAACCGTCCGTAAAAGCAGCTGTCATCAGCGTTCATCATGGCTAACATTTCATGACAACATTCCACTCGAATTTTCATCATTTCAGGCTTCAACATTTTGGGCACCCCAAGAGAACAGACCTTGGGCATACCCAAATGTTCGTGCAATATATTTTCTATGGACCCGCACAGTTCCGTGGCAACCTGACGAACCGTACGCTTATTGGTCATAACTCATAATTATAGGGCCTGGGACTTTATGCGCAAAAATCTTCCAAAATATGCATGCAAATATGTCGTGCGAAACGTCGCACGAAATATGCACGAATATTATGATGTCGGGACTGTTGTTACGGAAGCTTTTGCATAGCTTCGAACTGGAATTTTCCATAACGATAACGACAATGGCAACAGTTACAGTTACGACCTTGATAAGTTATGTTCAATACTGAAGCTGGTAGATAAACGACTGAATACCCCTCGTAAACAAAACAGACCATAACTAACGTAGCTTCGGATATGCAACACCGCCGTGACACTACCATGCTCATTAGCGATTGCCGATTGAGATTACCTATGCTCATGGCGCTCCTATGACCTTATTATTTTATTTTTTTATATTCTCCGGAACGCTTTTATTTCTCACAAACCTCTACCTCTTTTATACATGCGCGAAAAATGTATTGGCAACCCTGGGGGCATATACGACACGGTTCCCTAGCCACACTTGACGCACCTTGCACCATACACTTGCTATACATGCTTCCACTTTATGACTATGAACGTCACTACAACAGTTGAATATGACGATTGGACCTTCTCTGGCACACAAGCAAATGAGGCCATAGTGCGCCAAAACCGTGGTGGCAAACGATGGAACTACTAGCAAAAAGTAAAACGATTGTGTCGAGAGCTTTATGCTAAAGAAGGTGAGACGTGAAAGCTGACGCAATAAACACGTTGAAACTGCCGATGGCTAGCAAAGAAGCGCTCACCGTCCCATCTGCATGCGCCTCATGCGGAATAGTAACACCGGAATCGATTTTCGATATAGTTTCGACACCGAGTTATACGTAGATACCGTTTACCACCCCGTCCATCCCTATTATTCCTGTAGTGCGGTCTGTTGTCTGCATGTGCTTCTGGTGCGCGTAAATCACTCCGGCGAAGACAGCACTCTTCTCCGGGTTTTCAAGAACCTTCGTATAGGCGGATACATCCTCTTGACGCTATGGAACTCCTGAGTATAGGGGGAACTTGGTGGGTCAATCATCGGCATACCGTCGTGCGAACAGCTCACATCTCACACGTAGAGGCTGCCTTTCTTTTATTATATTTTTGTAATCGCGGCCAAATGACGAGCAAGCATCAGCACTTTTTTTTTGCGTCTAACGTCAGCTACAAACTATGCGGGTGAGAAGAAAATATGCAGGCAAGTACGCCTCTTTCCATTTGTGGCATCCGAATTTTTCGTTCATGACAACCCTACCTTCCGACAACCACTTGCCGTGCGCTGCTTCAATTCATCAAGCACATTGCTTCCCCCCAATGGCCCCCTCCCAAAACACCGGCCCAAAATGACACAAACGCAGCAGATATGGGCTTCATCCCCTCTCCCCCTACGGTACACCAACACCCCCTCCCCCCGAGATGAATATCCTGGGAATATCCCTGATTAAGCGGACTCTTCTTTAACCGAATGCTTTGGATAGATCCACAGATAAGCGAGATGGGACCATGTACACACTAATTAATTACAAATGATCGCGTAACCTTCGTTCACATGAACATGTGCAACCTATATGGTTTCACCGTAACAAAGACACAGAACAAATCGTAAAAGAATTAAGAAGGGAGAAACAAGATCCAAGTAGAGCATAGGTGAAAGTAGCTGAGAGCACGCGTCTCTCCAACGTCGCTTCGGGGGAAGGAACGAAGCCAACGGAAGCTCTTTTCTTCTGGTCGATTCGGCGGAGGGAGGAGCTGTCAACGCCAGATTCGCGGGGGATCAAAGGAGTCTCGGCGAAGAAAACAAGCGGCGGGCGATCAGCGCAAAGAGATTTTCCAATTCCGGCCTTTTATTTTTCATTCATTCCGGCCGGGCGCCCCTATCAGATTCGCCCCGACGGCTGTAGGAAAATAATAGCAGCCCGAGGTGTCACCGCCAAGGCGTTCGCTCAAGCGCCCCATGAATCCGCTCTTCGATGGAGCGAGACGCAGCCGGCATTATGCTCTCTCTATGCTCCATATACCAGGCCATGAAAAGAAGGGACGCGCGCTTTGTTTTTCAATCACGCCTGGCCGCGTTCAATAGTATATATATATCGTGCGAGTCACTGGTTAAAAGGTTGACGCTTTTTATTTTCTTACGCGACGAGACGCCGGAGGTTTTGATGCGAACGTCGTGCTGTGGGAATTGGTTGTGATGAGTTGTTTCTGCGGAGATGATGCGCTACCTTTTTCCGGAATTGTGGTCACCGCGAAGAAACGAATTTGGGGCTCAAACAAGAAACATCTGGTACGTGAGGAACTCTTGTCGTACTTATTTTACTGCGGCAAAGAGCACAGAACGCTCAAATGTTATTCCCTCAGCGCTATCGGGACTAACCTTAGCTGTTGTATCTCGCTGATGGTTATTGCAAACGTTTCGTGTAAATCTACTTCCAATTATTTTTGTTAGGGAGTTTTAGCGAGTCGTTCGTGCCCGAACCAAACGACCGATTCTGCCAATTCGAAAAGCGTATGGGAAGCGAACTACAGACTTTTAGGAAGCCGGAAGAATCCCCAATGTATCCCAGATGGATTTGAGCAGGAACTGGATCGTGGTGGATCATTCACATGATTTCTTCCTGTAAATATGACATATTGCAGTGTACTTTCAAACTTTCCCTTTGCGGAAGGCCATACTTGAGACAAACTACGCCAGTCACCGTGTTGTCACCGGCACAGTTCGGAAACTGGATCTCACTTTGTTGAATCAATAGGATGTAGGAGGTAGTTTCGCGTTGAAAATGAGTACACCCGCGTGTAATCTAAACTTATCGATAATTAGAACAAAAGGGGAATGACACAGGGATGAGCACTTTGCCGAGCTTTAATGCACATTGCATATGCAACAAACTTTCTCACACGGAGCGTATGTTCTGGCGCCACAACTGGACGCTGATGCGTGTGGAATGCTTGACTGAATACGTTTTGAATTGTTGGGTTAAGAGTCCACAGTGCGAAGAAAAGATCATAGAAAAAAGGCGAGGGTAACCAAAGGTGGCCAGGGTACGAACAAGCAATAGGGACCAAAATAGGAAGTCGCCACTGAGAGTCCGACCAGGTTCGTTGGATTCAGAGCCCACATTGCGAAGAAAATGTCTATAAAAAAATAAAAGAAGAAACAACTGTAACCACCTTACCGCACAGGATATACGCCGTCGGCTACAAGTAAATATCCGGCAATCTCACTGCTACTATGGTGAACCATATGCAACTCCACTAGTGCAAACAGTCATCTTGCTTCGCGATGTCAATCGGCCGTGCTCGCCGAATGCAACGAAACGACTCAGTGCGAGTGTGTCGTTCGTACGAAACCGTGCTCCCCATGACTCGCTCGCCGATTCGAATCGGTCGTTTCGCTCAAGCTAAAACGACTCGCTAAAATTCCCAAAACGTGTTCCAAAAACGTGTATGGATCCGGTGTTTAACAAATCAGGGGGCAGAACGATGTTATTCGGGATAGTGATTGGCTAAGAGCGTGCTATGTGTTGAAGTTCTGTTTTTAGTACCCGTAAGTTAACTGCGACATTATCATCGGGCTACTAACAGTCGCTTATATCTTATTATCGACCATGACATCGCTTCAATTAATTTCTATCGCGTACTTACACCTAAAATGCCGCCTGAAGCCAGCCCAGAGCCGAGCTGTTCGCTTATATAGCCCGATGATGTAGGGCGCCTTCCATGCTGGGATGGGAGGTGAAGTGGATTCGAATACCGGCACCGGTTGTGCTGTCTGAGGCTTCCGGCTGACTTTCTAGACGACGACGACGACGACGATGATGATGATGATGATTGGTATTTTTATGGCGCAGCAGCGACTATAATGTGCCAAAACGTTGTTAAAAGTGTCATCAGTTAAAAATGGAATGATAAGGTTAAAACCAGACGAATGTCGGCGCAGTGCCCCCTGAAGTAGACCCGGACGCACACTAACCCCCCCCCCCCTCCCTCCTGCTGTCCACTCTCCATCAGTCCACGTCTGTACGACGCTCATAGCCGCAGTTGTTTCGCGGCGTTCAAACTTTCACACGTAACACGGTACAAAAATAACAAAAAACGAAAGTATAGGCATTCTTCATTCTCATATTAACAAAGCACATCTGCGCACTTTAGTTACTTCTTAATGGTGGCATACGCATAAAACACAGAGACTCGCAAGGGAGTTCCACATTGTGTGATGATATTGTAGACTGTGTGTACACGGAGATTGCAACGCAGCAGTGTATGATAGAAAAAACTGTGAAGTAAAGATATTTTACGTAAAACTAATTACAATGATCCGCATATTTATAATGACTGTTTCAGTTATTTTTAAGGCTCGCTATTTCTCCCCCCTGACTGCGGAGAGAAATTTATACTACTATACTATAGTAATAATAATTATTATTATAATTGGGGCTTTACGTCGCGAGACAACTGAGATCATGAGCGACGCTATACTATAGTAATATAGTAGCAATTCAAAGTACACGATTGGCCATAATACTCACCTATATATGCATCATCAAAGGCACGTCAGCGCTGGAGTCGATTCAAGTGTTCAAGTATTTCCCATTCATCGGGTGACGCGTTCAGTCTTTCCTGCTTTCTTTTTCACGATTCAGTCCAGTTCAACTAGGTTATACAAAGTTGTTATTTCAAATCAAAATAAAATGCAAAGCAAACGTGATCAAGGTGGTCCAGCTTTGCAATACAGTACTTTTGTGCTCTGGGACAAAAGAAATTCAATCGCGCTTGCCTCGTTATTTGGTCGAACCTTTCCAAAGCAAAGGATCAAAACCAATGACTGGAAAGACCGCAGAAAGACGTTCTTTGGCCAACGTACTGCGGCATATCTACTCTCAAGTACTACTATGTACTCGTAGCCACCTGTACCCACACAAGGTACGCACTTTGTTGGGCATTCAGTAGGCCATTTAGGCCTTAAGTGCTCCCATTCGCTGACCCATCTACGTACCCTTCCAACGAGCAGAGCATGGCGCTGCGCCCGGCAACTACGCAGTCAACATCCCATCAACGTCCGCGAAACGACCTGGTTCCGGAGTATGGGGAAACGGCAATTTCACGCCATATTTATCCGGCGTTGCACGTGCCACTCACAGAGCCCTATGCAAAAGCAACCCCTCCTCTGCGCCGGAGGACAAGATGGCCGCCGCCTCTTGTTTTGATTGCTTTCAATTATCCGACAGCTGTAGCGGGCAGGAGCGTGGAGGGAGCCCCCACCGTTTCGAGGAGTAGAATGTTCCTGCCATCGGGTGCCGTCGTTAATTGAGCTTGCGCGCTGGGATTCTCCCGTTAATTATCCCATAAAAACAGCGATGCCAGCCATCGGCCGCAGTGCAAACAGATGAAATAGCAATGGAGGCGTGCACCTGATCTAAGGTTAGCGATTGCTTTTGTTGATTTTGAAAAAGCGTGATATTTCTACGCGCTTGCGGGATAAACATGAGATCGTGTCAGATATTGTATCGTGTTGTCAAATGAAGCAAATTGACTACTAAAGACAAACTTTGCGATTTATAAAAGGTATAGCTTGCTCCTGCTGACAAGCGCCGATTAGAGTAGAACACGATAGATAAATATCTTTATTAGTCGTTGGTGTTTCCCGCTATGTATTGTGGCGCAATCGGTGTACAAAGCTGTCATCCAGGGAAGAAGTGTTCATGTTATATAACATGGATATTTCTTCCCTTTTATACAGGGTGTTTCCTTTTACCTGCAACAAATTTTCATAAAAAGGGGAGCTGCCTTAGGGCGGTTTTACTTTCGCCATTGCATTACTCGACGGGGCTGCTACTAGGAAACCAATTTTTTGCTCGGCTAGGGGACTAATTAACAGAAATATATTAATCAACTTTTTAATTTTTGGACTTTAGGGAGCACATTGCAATTGCAATATTAAAGCCTGATCACCACACCATCCGCTCGAACCACTGATGAAGCACTAAAGTAATCTCAGCGCGTGCTATAGACCAAAGTATTTAGCCTCGACCGTCTGCTGGAAACAGAAAGTGATCACCAAAAGAGCAACGGTGACGTCGATATCTCCACCCTCTCTTGACGTTACAGAAAAACATCATACGCGATGTTGGCAAACCCTTATCGCGTTATGTTTCACGATCTTTGTTTTGTTTTTCGTTTTCCTTCCTTTCGTTCCTTTATGTGTTCGCAGTCGCTTGCCGTATCAGTCATTTCATCCTACCTGACGCAGCTCTTGCCCTTCTACGGTACGATAAGCGCTGATATGTAGTTGCGATGCGCAAAGCTCTTTGCAAGCAAAAAAGAAGAACAAAACAAAACAAAACAAAGATCGCGAAACATTACGTTTTTCTGTGACGCTAAGTGAGGGCGACGGGCGACATCGACGTCACCGTCGCTCTTTTGCCGACTACTTGAGGTGCGCAACAGACGGCAGAGCTGAAATAATTAAGTCTGTGGCGCGCGCTGCAATTACTTTCGTGCTTCGTCAGTGGTTCGAGCGTGTGCATGTGAAGATTAGACTTTAATATTACATATGCAATGTGCTCCCTAAAGTCAACAATTCGAAATGTGATTAAAATATATCTGTTAATTAGTCCCCTAATTGAGAATAAATAACGCTTCCTAGTAGCAGCCCCGTCGAGTAATCCAATGGCGAAAGTAAAGCCACCCTAAAGCAAGTTCCCTTTTTATGAAAATTTGTTGCAGATAAAAGGAAACACCCTGTGTATAGGGGTTATATCTTATATGTATAACATAACCCCTTGTCTTGTCTCTCCACAAGCAGGTCGTCCTGCATCTAGACGCAATTACTGGTTGTATAGATGAAGTTGAGTTTCTCCGCCGCTGGTCCACCCGATATATTTCACCTAGCAGCGGCCATGTACCCATCTCATGTCACTGGCTTCCGTAGTAGTAGGAAGCGTCATCAGAAATTATTTTCGTTTGTTCAGTAAGAGTCTGTACTATTTCTTTCTCTGTGTGTATGCACATTTGTCTGTTTGTCTTTTCTATTTTCTGTACTCTTTTGTTTTGAACGATGCTAGACGAAGATGATGTAGTATATGTATGTGCAGAGGCTTATGTGTATACTTAAGTACATGAAATATATTCTGAACAGAATACGCTACTGGTGTAGATTGATGAATTGTTTAGGCGTTAGAGTGCAACTGATAGTCATGGTCAGGCAAACAGCTTGGTAGCAACGACACCACTCATGAGATTTGTGCAGTGTGTGATCGTGCAGTGACTGACGAAGACAGCTTCTGCGTTCTTCGTGGCCTGTCAGTAGGACAAAGCCGCAATTCGAACAGTGACGTCTGTGAGTGAGAAATCAACAATGTCCAATAAGAAGTCCAATGGGTCTTAGTAAGAGTTATAAGCCCAAGAAATTAATCTGCACTAAAGCATGTCGGTGTCTCGTGACCTTGTTTGATAGCACACTCTAAGAAAAAAAGGAGTAAAACGAGGGGTAATTGCAGCTTCTATTCCCCTGGACTGCCCCCCCCCCCAATTACTCCCCATTTTAGTCCCCTAACCCGACATTTAGTCCCCACATTTACTCCCCAGGACTGCAAATTGTCACCGAACTCCGCGAATGTTATCCTGAATGCGACAGCCTACGTAAATATGTGCCCTTGGTCAATTTGATGGCATAAGGCTGTATAACTCAGCCACCGTAGCAATTTTCCAGCCACACAGAGTAAGAAACCGTTAGCGCACCTTTCTTCGCAAATTGTGCCCTATTTATGGCGCAAGATTTTATATAACTCGATATAACACGGTTGACAGTTTGTTTCAAAGTATTTCCATGCATGCACACGAATTATGTACCTGGGACTCTTACAACAGCGCGTGAAATACAGTCTCCACTGTGTGACATTCATTCACTGCCGTGCATTTACTCCCGAAAGAGACTATTTTTGTGGCTATGCATTTAGTCCCCAAAAGGAGTAAAAGTACTCCTTTTTTCCTTAGAGTGCACATCAGCTTCATGTAGAGGGCGGCGCATCGAAATATGTGTTTGTGTGATTTCGGTGGAACTGACGTGTCAATCTAAATGTTGTTTTACATTTTGTTCGACTATAACTATAGTGGGACACATCAGCTAACGAAACTAATGTTTTGCACCAGCTCGGGCTTATGATCACCGTTTCTTATATCAGTAAATGTGAGAAAGGTGTGCACAGAAATTTACCCCATGGACATCACTCCAACCACCTCCCGAAGATCTGTGGGAAATGACTGACGATTGTTTCGTTATTTTTATATTTGTCGCAACGAATAGACGGTATATCACGGAGCTGCGTATGGATGGATGGATACTGTGGTTTTTCCACTTGGAACGGGCGGTAGCTTGCGCGACATAGCCTATAGAATTGACACATTACTGAGATTGCTTCACATGAGCGGAGCTATTGATACTGCCGGTGTTCCCATTGGAAATAACTACATTATTCCTGTTCCACCAATAATTTAGTCGGTCTTCTGTATTTTGTGCTGTTTTAAAGTTAACTTCGCCCCTATCGTCTCTGAAACCCAATGCTTCCCATAAGGTCACATCACCCTGCGTCGGCTGAATACCTTTGCATGCTAATATGACATGCTCCGCGGTCTTCTTGTCCACATACACCGCATGTGTTATCTGTGACATCTGTATATTTTACGACATGAGTTTTCGTTCGTGACATCCCTGTTCTTGCCAGAAACAGCAACGTGCTTGCTCTAGAGTTATCGAAAATTCCCACTGACCGTATTTCCCTTTAAGGTTCCCTGTACACCCCAAGTGACGGTTTCGCCTGCATTTTACTTGTCCATGTTAAATATTTAGCAGACAGACGCCTAGTTCTTTTCCGCCATTTCGTGTCTACGTTGTTTGAGCATATACAGTCAACCCTCGATATATGAACACCCTCGGTTCCCCGAAAAATCGTTCATAAATCGAGGGATTCGTAAATCGAAAATTCCGTTAAGTGAGTACTATCGAGCAAATGGAACAGTATTTCCGAGTTGATATTGTGTTTATAATGCAATATATTGTATAATTTTGCTTTGGACCATGCCTTCTGCTGTATCAGTCTCACAAAACACAGATGTTAGCGCATTCACACTCTGTTTATTATGCAATACTATATAGTTTAATTTTGCTTTGGACCATGCCTTCCGCTGTGTCAATTGAGGTCACGAACACTTCTGCAAAAACCCGTTTGTTGTTCGAATTTCTAGGGGTTAAGAACCGAGGGTGCAATACCTCGAAAACGTTTTGTCTGTTCAGGCGTCATTCATAAGACCACGAATAATCCCTTTGAAGGTTTTTGTTGGCCTCGGAACGATCCATTCATAAATTGAGGACAAAAACGCTGCGCAACTCCTAGTTGGTTCCCAGAAATTCCGTTCATTATTCGAATATCGAGGTTCATAAAACGAGGGAAAAAAGCATGTAAAAAGTTTGGTTCCTCGTGCTAGTGTTCATAAAACGAGGGAATTCATAAATCGAAGGTTCATAAATCGAGGGTTGACTGTATATGATATAGTAAATTTTTGGCCCACATCTGTTCGTCTAATTTTCTCAGACGGGCCTCGTACATGGCCTTACTTTTTGCCTCCCGTCCATTAAAGGAGGACCACACCATACGTCTCATGACCCCCTCGTTCGGTGTATTTCCATGTGCTCCTAGTGCCAATCTCCATACCCCCCTCTGGCGTGTTTCCATAAAGGACTGTGTTTCCGGCTTTGGGCAGTGTGCTGTGTTTCCAAACGTCAAACCTGGTACCATCACCCTCTTCCAAACCATACAGATTACTTCGGTCCTGTACGGTCCAGTATGTACTGACGGATTACTGCTATAATCCCATAGACCACTGCTTTCAATTATTACCGAATTTGCTTTGCCTTTTTCATCTAAACAACTTCTTGTTCTTTTAAATAGTTACTGCCGTATTTATCCAGATCCCTAATTACTTGGTGACCTTTTGGACTCTTTTTTACTCCATGGTCAAATGTCCTTCCTGGCCGTGCACCACGGAATACCGTATAACCCGACTTCTCACTGCTGAACACGAGCTTTAGTGACTGGCCTATTGTGCCGCGCATGGCAGTATGCCAAATGAAAGCATCACCTATCGTGCATTTGACGAAGCTGTTACACTTTCTATAACATTGACGGACCAGGTCATCTGCACGATCAGCTCATATCACTTGATGAAATGCCATTGCGTTGTTGCGTAAATGAATGCAAGCAGATAGGTTTCCCAGGTGCGGACCGAAATAAAGCAGGCGCCAGAATCCGAAAAACATTTCGCAATTTTGCCTTCTTTCTTCTTTCGTTCTTTCTCTCTCTCTCTCTCTCTCTCTCTTTTTTTTTTTACTGGTTTTTCGAAATGGAAATCGAGAAATACCCGGAGGAACGCTGTGAGTACGATAAAGAGGATGCGCCATTTCAGATTAAGAAGTCTTCGTTTGTCTGCTCTGAGCGGCATTTTATGACCTTTTGATTCTCCTTCTATTGTCGCAAGCACATACCGTCGTCTGAAAGAAAGTGCCTTCTGCTTTGAACGACATAGCCCATGCCATACGTCTATGCCACCTGCGGCTGCAGCAATACAAGTCAATAGCAACGACTGCAGTACCAGTGCCTCAAGTGTCGCGTATGGTGATGTGCATACGTGCAATTCCATTAACAGTTCAGAACAAGTAGGATTTTTCGAAGATCCGGAACCCACGAAATCTGAAGAATCTCGTAATGAGAACTGCTGCTTTCCTGGCATATAAGGGTTTTACCACAGGTGGTATCCAGAATGTGCACTTAACCCTTTCAATTCGATCGTTTCTTCGTAGTAAAGAGTTCTCTGTGTGGAGCAAGTGCGCGAAGCGAAAGAAACTGTGCCATTGCGAATTAATACTGAATGAAGAACCAAGCATGTGATGACAATTTCCATTTTTGATAAGGTCATTCCACGGAGCCTTCGACCTGTGTTCAATCAAATGGGGTCTGTTGCAATTATATTTGCTTAGTGAAAACCACGGCAACAAGTGCGCGAACCTGTGAAATCAGCATACACTAGTCAAGTGGTTATAGGATGCTCTCTCAGAACATTCGTTTACAGGAGACAATAGAGAGCATTGCATAGGAGACAATAGAGAGAAAAATATGTCAGGTGGAAATAAACGGGCTTTACCAGTGTAACATTGTACGTATGGCGCCCATATTGTTTTATTATTTATTTTATTTGTATTCTACAACAAATCAAATGAGCTCCTGCAAAAGAACGACGACCTCATGTGGGTGACTTGTAGCTCCCAGCGAGGCCTCCGTTCTGCACAATTTTCAAAAGTCCTCCGCTCTTTGAAAGAGCCTGTAAGAAAACGAGAGAAGCGGGAGGCTACGCCGTGACGGCAGCTGTCCCCTTGGCAAGTTGGATCATGTGACTCGCGACGCAGACCGGCGCGGCTGAAGCCGCTATAAGCACCGCGCGAGCCGAGAAGAAAGAAACGAACAGGAAGGACAAGGGGAGCTGCCGACGTCACGCGAGAAGATCGGGCCGTCCATCCGATGCTGCTTCCTACGAGTGTTTTTTGTAAATCTAGTTGCGCACTAACAATGCATCGCGCAGCGAACTTATTTTGCATGATGGCTCCTGATGGACAGATAGACAAATGAAAGAGCGTTTCCGACCATGTTAATTGTCAACTCATTGCTCCTTTAAGTTGCGACGTAAAACCATGTAAAATATCATGGTACACCAACTACATTAAAAAGTGTGAGACAATGCTTGGAACAAAAAGATAGCGTTTGTTCATGAGGTCTGAGACATTTTCAGAATGGATAGACCCTCCCATGACGCAGAGCATAGCATTTGAATAGACGACGCAAAGGATTCCTGGACAACTTTCCAGTAACCTAAACCGACGTAAATCCTCTCGACTGCTATCCACGTTTTAAAGAAAACGGCTTGCGTATAGAACCAGCCTTTGCTGACTGACCGCCGTTTCTTTCTGGACACGAAGCCACCTCCCTTGAGTGTACCATGTCCCTGAAGGAAAAAAAGAGAGATACGTTAGATAATCATGCTTCATATATTAGTGGCAAAAAGATGTAATAGCAGCATAGTCGGCTTTTGAACGTATGATGCAGACCACAAAGGTGCAGGTGTCATAGTTTATCGTGCGCAAATAAACATCCTTGCTCCACATCCTGCCCTTGCTTCCTCTTCATAATATGCCTCAGATTTATTTAATGCTGTTCACAGGGATCACAAGATCAATAACGCTCAGTGCCACTAAAGTCGATATATCTGCCTGGTACTTGTCAAGAAATGCTTGCTCTCAGTATGCTATAACAGTGTCCCCAAACCATGCCATGCCTATTGGCACGGCGGCTTCAGTCGTTGTTGTTGAGGTGTACTGCGACTGCAGCTTTCTTTGCACGCCGTGAACACTGTGAAAGTATGTACATGAAAGTATCCCAATACAACACCCCTATCATCATCATTAAAATAAAGTGTGCTCTCTGTTGACTTCACACGTCTACAAGTGCTAGCGAAGCTCCAGAAGATGCGTGTTCTTACCTGACATTCTTCGCGTTTGTCACCCGGTAATGCCGGAGTATACGCCCAGTATATACCCACAGCGAAGTTGTGCGATTTTTTCAGCTGCCGTGACGTATTCGACTTGTCGGTGCAATAAACTCTGACAGACCTTCGGTTAAAATCTTTTCGTTAAATTTTTGTCACCTACGGTAAGGTCTAAGTTCGGGGGTGACAATGCGGAACTCGTCGGGAGTCTTCCGCATAATGACGTATGTTGCTAGAAATGGCGATGACGATGAGTCGCGCTATTTTGTATAGCCTCGCCCATCATGTTTTTGCTTACTTCTAGGACACATCATTTTGCAGTGCCCCCCTTACTAAGTATGGCGGCGGCTCTGTGAGTAAATGCAGAAAGACGCTCCAGCAGAAAGACGCTATCACGTATCAAAGATGGATGCTTTCTCGCGGAATACAAAGGTACTATGCCGCCTATAAACACGCGTAACAAGTGGACATTCTCTCTCTCTTTGTTTTTTCTTCACAGTGGACCGTTCTCTTATGCCTTTTCACTTTTTGATTGCTACCACAGACTCTACCACTTCTTAGCTCCTGCCGCGTCATCTACTTCTTAACTATATACTCTTGCTTAATTTGTTTTACCTGCATTATTCTTAACGTTGTAGGTCTTGAACTACAGCAAGCTGTCTCTTCAGATACATCGCATACTTCGCTCACATCCATCACCGGAGCGTCCGGATCGTGTTCGTCGAAGGTGGTTTCTCTGCAAGCGCTGTTCAGATGAGGCAGAGCCGACCGTGCAGTAGATAGACCTGGCGCGTGAAGAGCTCGTACACGTCATGTCGGGCCGGCGTACGGGAAACGAAACGTGCCATGCACGGAGGATACAGCAACAGTAAATGCATTAAGTACACGTGAGTGAAAAACACGTTTCCTACCAAATCGGTATTCCTGAGTAGCAACTGGATTTCGGAAGCACTTTGGACTTGAAGTTAGGGCGGGAACGGGAACATCGTGACACAGTATGCAGCAAAAGTCCGTCATGATAGCGAGCATTCCAGCATGCGAGAAAAGCAATAAAATATATCGTACAAAAATAATCAACATTCCTGCACGCTGTTTCGTGTTGTGCATATTCAACGGCTTTCTGCGAAATAAACCAGGCAGCATGCTTGTTCCACAAGTCCTGACTTGAAATAATTAACTTTTATTTTGCCGCTTGCTGCTTATCTTTCCGTATGGCGAGCACATTGCCGTTGAGTAAAGACGCTTGTACCTAGATAGAGGAGAACAGACGCGTGTCTGTACACATCGCTAGATTGAGGCTCGCGACAAATAGAAACGGACAAAATCGTGGCTGTGCACATCTCGCTCCTGTTACCATAAATACAGAAATGAAGAATAACTAAGCGCGACAGGTGATGCAAAGAGAAAGAAAGTAGGGGGAAAAAATGATCATTCAAAACTGTACAACATTTAACCCGGGCAACCGGCGTGCGATCAAAAACCCAACTCCGCGAGTCTCTCTCATTTCTTACGGCGTTCCTTCATTATAAAACGACAGGAGAACTGCTTAAGGGATTATTTCCACATACTGCACTCGGCTCTCACAAGAAAGACGGGGGCGAAAAGGAAGCAAAAAAACAGTCCATCCGTTTCGAGTGACGGCGTCCGTATATGCACGCCGGGGACTACTCTTTTTTTCTCCGTTTGTGGCCAAAGGGGGGAAGGAAACTCCTTTTCGCCACTTCATCACATGCAGGAGGGTCACAGCGAAAACCCCGCCTCTTTCCCGTGTAATGTATGCGTGTAAGAGAGAAGGCACTTTCGCCAGCAGTACCCGACAGGTTTATTTAATCTCCGATGAAATATGACCCTCCCCCACGATTCAATTTGCGACAACACGCGTTTCACTGCGCATAATTAGTATTTTACCATTCCGCCGACACACACATGCTTGCACGCACACACGCACAGACGTACCCTTTCGTCGGTTCCGCCGTGGTTCTTAATAAATGTCCTTTCTCCGGTTGCATTTCCATTTCGGGAGGGCAATCCTTGCCGAGATTTATTTTCCGCTATTGAGCGAGTCCGGGATTTAATTTGCCGCAGAGGTCCGAGTACGCAAGGGGGGGAAAAGATTAATTCCCGCGTTGACAAGCGGCGTATATGCAGAAGAAACCCGGTCGCTGCAGCGCTTGGGATCCCCCGTATCGACCACTTCGGCTCCTCCCATTCATGTTGCATTACATATGCCCCAAGTGGAGTAAACACACGAGGAGGTAATTTTACTGAGGAGTGCGTCTTTATTAGTCGTAAGAGGCAATCTCTTCGACGTTGCGAAAAGAAAATTGGGGCATTTGCTGGCGTTGTCTTTGCCAGGTCTGCGGTGCGTACGAAAAGCCGTATTGCATTTTATTGCCACGTTTGCAATGTCATGCAAGGTGCTAGCAATATAAAGGTAGGAAAGCTACCTATGGAGTGAAAGGGAGTGGAGTGTGCAGGATTGACGAGCATTGAGTATGAAGTGGCGCTGCACTGCTATGAAAAAACAAAAGAGAAAAGAAGGGCAGGAGCATTTTGACTGCAAAGGTTGCATGGAGGAACCCGATCCAACACCTGACATTCGGTCCAGTCTCTTGTAAAGAATGAAATCTCACTGTCTATCACGCACTTGTCGTATGAGCAGTCCACCGTTTTCAATTACAGCGGGGGGGGGGGGGATATGTTTATTATATAAAATATATGAGAGCATTTAAAGTTATAGCAATCTATATGTCGACACACCGACATCCTTCTCAAGAGAAACATATTGACGGGGGGAACTCACCCCTATACACCAGAACTCAAGTTTCGAGCCTATATAGTACCCAGTAAAAGCTCCAAACAACGCCCTATTTCGCAACGAAGCTAACGTCGCATCTACCGAGAAAACAAAAGCCACCCCGTGCATATAGCGGTGACAAGTCTTTAAATCAGGCGTTTCATGTAAACGCGCCGTTTACCGCGCGTAACAAAGCGTATACTAGTAGATATACAGTTTAAAGTGTACAAGCAGCGCCTAACGGCCGTGTTGCTCCGTCTGGGCGGCGTGGTGTTGGCGTCCACGCAAGATTTACGCTTGCCACACAATGGAGGAGACCGTTTTAACGGGGCTCGATACACTGGCGGTGGAGACTGCAAGAGCGAGGCTTTATGACATCGTTAGCGACACATTAGTCTGCGCCAGAGCAATTAGGAGCAACGCACCTGCCTCCGCCGCCTGGGCTTCGCGGAACAATGCGTTCTTTCCAAAGAGAAAAAAGTAGGTAATGGCGGACATATCTACTCCTTCTGCGTGCATATAATCGATTCTGCTTGGGGTCAATGTATGAGATACTCGGTACCTGACCTGAGTCAATGGTCGTGCAAAACTTGAAGTGCTTTCGGGAGTTCTTTCACGACCTCGAAAAACGCAAGGTGCCCCAAGTACGCGCTTCAGTGACACCTGTGTTCAAGTTTCGCTCTACAACAGGCCCCATTGACGCCGTTCTGAGCTAAGTCACACAATTACATAATTGATTACAGTGTGAAAGCGCGGAAATAATTTTGGAACCAAGCGCATGGTGATTGAAAAGCTAGGTTACTTTCACCTATACGTGAACGTGCATCTGTAATGTTTATCTCCGCACAAACTGTATCACCGCTCTGTATCAAACACTTGAGAAGTCCCTGTTTCTTCACTTTTTCTTTTTTTATTTGTGTTTTCCTACAGAACCCTACGGAATAGATGCCCCAAGCTTCTGAGAGAAAAAAAAAAAGAGGATTGCTTTCTTTTTCTTTTTGCATGAAACGACATCACTGAAACGCACCTTGATTTAGAACGAGATTAAATATGGAAGAACAGTGCACCAAAAGTCAGTACGGGTCAAATATCACCAGTGTATATGACATAGGCTATGCGCGAGAAGGCAGCTAAGCCATGAATGACAACGCAAGTAGCGGCATCATCAGCGACGGGCCCGTTCATTCGGTGCAATCGTTATAGCGATCCCGACGGAAGAAGATGGTGCAGCGCCGAGCGATCGAAGCGAGTAACGAGCTCTTCAAACGTCACCGCCAGCGGACGGCTCCCGATTAGGGACTCTCCCTCCCGGATGGCCCCGACGAGGTTGATTTCGTATTGTGGCCACCCGACCGATATACTGCTTTGCTGAGCGCCATATAAGGACGATTTCACGCGGAGATTCGGGTTCGGAGGGAACGGTTAGGACGGCGTTGCGACGTAGAACGCTTTTACGAACCAGTGTGCTCTTTAAGTGTAACGTGGTGCGATAGCGGCGAAATTTTCTATGACGAATACGAAATCGCTTATTTCACTTCACGAAATATCTTGTATTTAGAAAGTATCATTAATATAAACATTCCGCGAATTATTTACTGTGCGATGGAACTTGTCAATTCAATCCTAGTATATGTACACCATGATGTTTTGGGTACTCGCGGTTTCCACCTGGGATGGCTGTTCATTTCCCCAATTAGCGTCATTGAAACTGGAAAGGTGTGCCGAGAAAACGACTATTTTATTCTTACAGTGTGATGGCTATGCTGAAAGTGTCAATAATGACTAAACAGCTTGTATTTGTTTTATATCGTGCAATAAATCAACCACGCTCAAAGACTGAGTACGCAAAAACACGAAAATAAACAGTTTCGGATTCTCCAATATCAGGTGATGATACCCTGAGCTCCGGCCTCTGCCTCCTATAGCAACAGTGCACACCTTGCCTCACATTGGAAGAATGACTGACGGAAACCGATCTTCGCGGCCGACGAGTGGATAGAATCGTTGGTGGTTACTCCAAGGGCGCGCTGTAGACTGGGAAGTCGTTGGGTTCCAATCCTGCCACCGGCTGTGCCGTCTGAGGTTTTTCCTGGGTTTTTCGGGAAACTTTCCAGACGGATGCCGCAGCACAGTTCCCATGAAGTCGACCCACGACTCATATCGACCCTCAGGACCGTCTCAAGGCAAGCGTGGGGTCCGGTGCTGCGAACTGATGCGGGGCCTGCTATAAAAATGATGGATGCACACACACACACACACACAAAGAAATAAAACTGCATCATGGCCAGAATGACGTTTGCACCATGGAAAACCAAATCGTCAACGACAACAACAAAAATGCTTACGACAAAATCTTAACTACGTTGTTTTGCTACACGTTTGCGCACTCTACTTGATGGCGTATTTGATTATATTTACATGAGTACAAAACTGTTGGCTAGCTTAGGTACACAGGTACAAACTTGCAAAACTATTTGTCTTTCCTTCTTTCTGGCCAACTCCGAAATAATATCTGATGAGTCAACAGATTCTAGTATTTCTTTTTCGATCGAGAGCATTGCTAGCCGATCTGTAATAGATAGAGCATTGGATTGGACTCAGGCTTTGGGGGCGCTATCTTTCCCGCTTTGGTCACTGATGTTCGGCCGAGGCGTGGGGCCCCTCAAGGTGCGGGACCTGGTGCGGCCGTACCAGCAGCACATGCCTAGAGCCAGACTTGCCATCCCTCCCTCTATCTACCCCTCCTTCCGGCTGCCCTCTCTCCATTTCTCCACACCTAAACGCCGCTTACAGCCACAGTTGCACCACGGCGTTAACACGGAATGAAGGAAAAAAGGGTCTCGGAAGATTGGGCACTCCCATGACGTCACAACTTCTCCCAACTAGAAATTAATTTGATCAAATTGATTTCATTATACTTATTTCCGGCTCGCATGACGTCACAACATTTCGGGAGAATACAGTTCGAGAGAGAAGAGAATACAAATAGATTGCAACGACGTAAAATTGTAGGACATTGAAAACACGACAATTAAAGGGACCATGAAACGATAATGGACAAGACTACGATCACTTTCAATTAGTTCCTCTGCACTAAAACATTCACTCTATGAAATATGAAGTTGAAAATCGTTCAGACAGCGAAAATATTCTATATTAATCACGGTCGTGAACGGCAGCTGCTACGACCCGCCTGCGAGGCGAACTGGCCGTGCCATCACAGTATGGCATAATCACAGGATGCTGCCGATTTGCGGGCGGCCTTTTGCATGCAAGCTTCGCCACAAAATATGTTTTCATTTGACCTGGAGATAAGATTGTATCTAATCGTTGACACAGAATCCTACCAAGAAGTCTAATGTAGCCGTTGACTGGCAGCATGGTTACCGGAGCACGTTTTCCTCTCGAACTTCTTCTTCGACAGAAAATGTCTCTGTCGGTGGCCTTTTATAAGCTGCTGCGTACGGAACGATTGCTAGTGTCGCTGTATGGCCAACAACGGCGAGCCGAACCTGCCATTACACCCCCCCCCCTCTTCCTCCATCGCTGACAATTTGCATTTCGCCACATTTCTAGTGATTCTATTCATATTTCTACTGCCCGTCGGGCAGATATACGACGTCCTTGTCCAAACCGAAACCACACACACGTGGTCCCTGGGGTGGGTCCTCACGGTCGTCCACAGTTGGCTGAGAGTCCTGGATGGCGATGACGTAAGCCCGCTTCCAGGGGATGTATCCGGCGGTCACGCCCCGCTATTTTTGCGTGGTAATTACGCCCCCGGTGCACTGAATACGGTTAAAAGTAGATGTGTGTATGATAGTGAGGGATGATGAGAACCGTGTCCGGCAGATCGAGTACTCAGAATTCGCGAAAATCATTTCATTGTCCCTTTAAGATTGAAAATTACGGGCAACACTGTGTCAAGGCCGCCACCAACTGCGGAAAACTACATTGTATGCGCACTGTGCCTAAAACAAAAAAAGTCGGCTACGTAGTCATCATGAGCAGCAAGCCAGTCGGATCATTCTTGCCTGACATTTATTGAGGATCGTTGGTGGGATTATTTCCCACCACACTTCGCCCCGAGTTGTTTTACCGCATTTTTACTAACCAATTTAAAATATTTAGCGTTCACTGCCACATATACAGGGTGTCCCAGAAAACGTGTCCTTGAATTATAATAAAAAAAACTACACCACCTAGGGTCATGCGGACAATGGCATTTCTTCTTACAGGGCTTTTTGCCACCTCCTCATGTGAATGTTGTGTAACGTAAGTTTAATTATGTAAATTTTTGCGAGCTTAAGTCGGAAATTTGCCTAGTAAAGCTCACTTTTTTACCCCACCAATGTGAAGAGCGTATCGAATTTAGTCAAATTAATGATAATTGACAGGGATATTCAGGAGCTATCCCATCGGAAAAAATAGCCGAACATATTGGTGGGGTAAAAAAGTGACCTTTACTTGGCAAATTTCCGAGTTCAGTTCGCAAATATTTACATAATTAAACTTGGAGTAGATGACATTCACATTAGGAGGTGGCAAAAACCTAATAAGAACAAATGCTGTTGACCGCATGATTCTAGGTCGCGTAGTTTTTTTTATTATAATTCAATGACACGTTTTCTGGGACACCCTGTATAACTTGTTGTACAGGGGTTACAAGCATCAATGTGTTAAATTACGCAGCCAACATAACCCGTCCGTCCTGTTCCTCTTTTATCTTTCCTTTTCCTTATTTTTTTTTTCTGCCAATAAATCCCCCCCCCCGCCCGTCTGGTGCTTCACGGTACTGTACGGTACAGTACGATAGGCGAAAAGCACAGGGGCGGATTTAAGGGGACCGCCCCCCCCCCCCCATATGGCTGCGTTGCCTATGTCAAAACTCTATCTCGTTGATGATGCTGTGCCGCAAAGCACGGAATTTCCTTAAGACCCCCTCCCACCCCCACCCCCCGATTACAGACCCTTAAATCCGACCCTAGAAAAGCATAGGCACTGCGGAGACGCAAAATACGGCACGGTATTGTGTTTCCCACAGAGCCATATATAGAAGCAAGAAAAGGGAGTATACCTGATAAAGGGAGTGGGAAGCTAATGTTTTAAGCACTTTATACTTGATGTGGTAAGTAGATTGCATAAGGTATTTTCTCACTCAGCGCTGTTCTCAGTAAATTAGAAAAAAATATAGCGCAAGATGCTGTGCTTCCTATTTCTTTTCATATTTCCGAAGGCGGACAAAACACGGAGTAGGTAATGATGATGATGTAACTACAGAAAGTTTGAGTTGGGTTATCCTCATCATGGGGCTGCTACTCTTGTTTTCAATGACAGAAAAATAAAAGTGAAATAAAACGAGAGATAAAACACAATGATGAATACAAGAGCAGCCTCATAACAATGTTCATTTGGGAGCTCCAGAGGTCGGAGAGGCCTGATCGAGAGCGGCGGGAATGAGATGAAGTGGCCACGTACCACCTGCAACCGACACGGTCTGCGATCGATGATCCACCTCGTTTCGGACCTCGTGTGCACTCCTCTTGAGGGCTCATCTATAGCTGCTCTGCTTAACAGAATGATGTGTCAGTGTATGCTTGTGTGCTTTATACTCTTTTAAATGAGCGTTTGGCATTACGGTCTTACCCAATAATCTCGAGTGAAGTCATATTGCCGTCAGAGCGCTTACTTAAGTGTTACTGGATGTACAAAAGAAGGTTTGATGCTGCTAGTAGGAACTAGTTTTGTGTCCTATAAGCTTTTTGAGTTCACGTTGCACCGTTGCGTAAGAAATATTAAAGATATATATCCGTTCGCATCAAGCACTATTTTTCGCTGTGTATTTTCTGACAGACAGCAGCTAGTGCACACATCTGCCCACATCACTTCCAGGATATGAGTGTTTCCTCACAGGAAGATGTTAAGGGGTACTAAAGCGCAAAAGTTTGTCCCCTTGTAACAAAAGACAAAACGGAACAAAAGGAAGGGGTATCCCTTTAATGCATCTAGAGCTGTCACTCAGGGTAAACAACAGCAGAGGACCTCTGACGCGGTGATGACGTAGATCTGTCCCACTCCACTACAAAGAGAAAGATATGCGGGACAACAAAACGACAACACATGGATAGACATATGAATAGATACCAAGGGACGAGTTCATCCAAAATAGAGGTCCCTGAAGACGAGAAGGCGAGATAGCAAAGTCGATGTCGGAAGCGCATTACATTTCAAATGTACATGACTACGTGTAACCAGTCAAGAGGTACCAGCATTCAATTACGTCTCTTTAGTAATGCTTCGTGCTTATATAGGATAATCGCATTGCACGCCGAAACCGAGAGGGGAGCCGGGTTCGATTCCCAACATCGGCTGCGCCGTCTGGGTGCTATTCCAGAGTTTTCCTCCAGGCGCACTGAGGCAAATGTCGGCACAGTTCCCTGTGATACACACGATCCTCCTCCCCAGACAGCATGTAACCATCCCATCCGCGCAAACAGCTCGGCAATAACGACAGCAGTACCACCGTCACAGTTGATATTGCTTACGCAGTTATCTTGCCGAATCCTACCGCATTTATGTCACTGCAATCTACCTGTCTCCCACTGTATATTCTCCTAAAATATTATTTCACCACGTAACTCGGAAGTATCACAAAACTGTACTTTCTAGTTTTGAGAAGTATGGTATGTGTTGGGCTGTCCAGTCTGTCAATGCCGTCTAGTAACCTTGCTCTTCGAAGGTCGATTTCCTTCTCTTCAACACTGCTGAATCGGCAGTCCTCAAACGGGGAGCGGGGAGCGGAGGCGCGCGCTGCTGCTAGGAGAAAGACGCCATTCCCGGTGACGTCACCTACTCTAGAAGAATCCGAAACTATGAAGCTCAGCGGGTTCTTTACGGAATTTGTGGAAGAGCGCAATGTTTGCTGAACGCACTTATACTTTGCGTACTCAGTCAGCAAGCGGCTTCAATTACAATTTGCAAAAATAGGACAATTAAACATTTAATTAGCGGAGATGGAATGGAAAACATCGCGTTCATTTGCTGGGAGGATGAACTCGATAAATGTCCAGAGGGGACAACGCTATGACTGGTTCGATAAATAATTGAAATATGACAGTCGAAAATACCAGACAGCTCTCTGGATTTTTCGATGACTGCCATACTTGAATTGTTCATATTCTTGTAGGCACCTTCATGCTTGTGCTGTGTTCGTCTGTTCGTGTTTTTATTGCCTCGGAACAGTTACCTTCCATCACGATAACTGTTTCTGCGATGGTCTGCAACGGCCTTGCTTATCGATAAGCGCGTAAATTGCTTCGCTGAAAGCGCAGACTCACGCAAATGAAAGGTGTTAGCACAGCACTATAGCATCAGACGGTGAATACGGAGTACCACGGAGCAACGCATATTGTGGTGTGACATATTATTAAGCTAGTATCGAACTGAAACTGAATGCTACGATAATTCATTAGAGAGCACTTGGAAGAACCCAGTAGATGTCCGATGAAGCCCGGCTGCCACAGATGGGAGAGAGACTTGATGAGTCTCCCTCCACATTCATTAGTGGGGGATAATTACGAGCCAATAACACGCGACTCATTTGGCTGCGTGCGCTCATCACGCATGCGCGCTCCGGCTGTCCGCGTGGCCGAACTCCACCTGAAAATACACAAAAAGAAGGCGAATAATACGCGCGCGCATACTTATTACTCAATGCTGACTAATGACGCGCGAAGTTACTCGAGCACGCTTTATCACACGCGCCGCTGAAACTGCAATACTCTAACAAACATCCACGTATAAGCAATAAAGACGAACTAGGTAGAATGGGGCGATCGCAAGGTCCGTTTAGTTTGTGCCGACTATGTTGTACGGCTCAGTGGGTAAGAACGAGACAATATGATGTTGATGCCACGTCACAGCCGCTAGGCAATTCAGGGTGTGCGCAGATAAAGTACACCCACGTTTGCGCACGTGACTCGTAAAATGTTTACCGGACGATATTCCGGTGGCGAAAGACGACGCATTTATGTAATCAGAAACCAACAAAATAATCGTATTAACCAAACTCTGCGTAACAAAAGCCACGTCAACTTTGTTCACCGTGCATTTCGAATGGTCTGTTCCGACGTCAACATGGCGATCTCGAAGAGGCGTCGCAACCGAACCTTGGGCCCCAGGACGATTTCCGGAGAGCTGTGTACGGGTACCGCCAGGGGAGCTAATGGTGCAGGAACCGATATAACAGAAATTAAATACACGTGCGACTTTACTTCGGCAGTACAGCTACCCCTAGCGGTACAGCTGGATGCAACCGTGAGGACACCGCCATGCCCCATTCGAAACGCACAGAGAGCAAAATTTGCGTGGCGCACTAGTGGATAACATGATCGCCTTCCACTCCGAGACTGTGAGATGGCTGTGCTGTCTGAGGTATTTCCCTTTATTCTCTGGCAGACTTTCCAGTCGAATGTCGGTACGGTTCCCCTCTAGTCGGCCCAGGACTCACCCCCACTCCTTCCTGCTGTCCTCTCTTCATCTGTCCACGCCTGGAAGCCGCGCATAGCCACAGTTGCTTCGCAGCGCTAACACGAAATTAAAAGAAACGACGTAAATTAGCCGGAGCAGGCCCCAACTATGGACGACAGAAACATGTAAGCCTCCTACGCCCAGAAATTAACGAATTCAAGTAACTCGGGGAAAAGGTGCTGACGCCAGGAATCGAACCTGCGCCTTCTCATTTCTGACCGGATCTCAGACCATATCTGGGCCGGCTAGACCGGATCTTGAAAATCGGACCATATCTCACCGGAAATCAGAAGACCCAGGTTCGATTCCTGGCGTCAGCACCTTTTCTCTGAGTTACTTGAATACGTTAAAAGAAAGTTTGCGCGGCTATATTTCTTGTTGCGCAGAGTTGTTTCTTTTCTTCTTCTTTTTTTCCCCCCTGTACAGTATTATCACAACAGGCAGGATGAAATAATGATGTTCCGCGGCAACATGTCGAGTAGAGTTATCGGGCACAAGCTTCGGCCTGTTCGCAGCAAACATCGTCTCTAATGCAGGCTGAAAGCTGCTTCCCACTGATGTACTGACATGAAAGAGGCACTAAAATGCAAAAACAACTTGCTCTCAAATGAAAGTCCGTGTTTCAATTAGTGTAATGGAAGCAGAATTAGTTCACACAGCGCTACCGTTCAGAAGAAAACGCAATGAAAACAGGGTCGGCTTTGGCGGCAACGAATGGGATCCCCGCCAGGAGGCAAAGATTGGCGGCATCCAATGAGACAGCAAGAGAAGCGCGCGTATACCTATCGTGGGCACGTGGATTTGGAACGGTAGAATTGGAGTAATTGTAACGCTGAATTGTAGCTCACAACAGTTTTCGCGAATGTTCCACTGATCTTCATGTCCTGCGGACAGCGACGCCACTCCGATTTGCAACGCGCACTGTTTTCACCCAGGCTGCTCCATGGCCTGGCTGGAGAGGTGCCTCGTGGCACGCGCAGCATGAACTAAAAACACCGATGCTCGAGCTGAAACGACGTTCACTGCTCAGCGTCGAAAGAGACCGGTATAATTTCGATAGTAGCTCCGTAGTTTTGAATTTTGATAACTGATTTGATTATGATAATTTGATGAAATTAACATAGCATGTAATGTAATTTGAAGTGAACTTGTTTTTGCATTTTAGTGCCCCTTTAAAGATTAAACTATACAGGTTCATCTAATCGTATAGAAAAACCTTGAATTCAGAAACCATCGACTCAACGACAAGCCCATAGTCGTTATCAGAGCATTTATGAGATCACTAACACCGTCCGAGTGGATAATAACAGGACACTACGAGGGCTAGCAGTCGATTCTTCTGGTCGCCGGAGCTGTCATTCATCTAACCTGATTGTCCCGTCATCATTCCTTTTTGTTCAGCGTTGAAGTACAGAGCTCTGGTACGCTATCGCGACCTGGCTTTTACTCTGGGGCGGAATTGCAACAACATCTGGTAACACTGGATAGTGCCTAATAATACGGCGTTCAAACGGAACAGAACAACATTGGTTACTGAATGCTTAAGAAAGCTTGAACTCGCGTGGTTCACTTGGGTCTCACTACACCGGCTGTTTAGTGTTGGGCTCTCGCTCTTGAGCGACGCAGCCCTCTACCGCTCCTGCACTGCAGACTGCATTACTTGGTCCGATTAGATACTCCTCATCCACTGCGTGGAAGCCCTCGTAACTCAAACCCATCTGTCGCAACCCAAAGATTTTACATTGTAAAGCAACACCGTGGGCCTTCCTTCAAATTCTGCCTATCACACCACAATCGCCTCATGATTGTCCCGTCGGAAACCACGTACCATTATTCCAATATTAGCTGACAGGGGGCGTCGTTCGCGGTCGGGAATCTTGCTGCGGAGCAAATCCCACTAATCCGGTGCGGATTATCCGGAAACCATTTAGCCGGATCGTTTTCACAGGGTGTGCATTGTGCCCGCTGGGTAACCGCGCCTAAAGACGGCCATGATCAGAGTCTTTTAGGGGCCAGCGCCTTTTGTGACATTCGCCAATCCGTTCCGCGGGGTTTGTTATTCTAGGCTGAGAATGGCAGTCCCTGCCACATGTATACAGCCTCTGTGGTTCTGTTATGATAAGCTTTTACCTCCTGCGCTCGCTCCCCGACCCTGCCCGTGCTTTCCTTTTTTTCGCTAATTGAAGCTCGATGGAGATGTCATTCCAGGTGGTGGCCTTTTGTGTACGGGAGGGAAATGTGCTCGGCGAAAAGAAACTTGGTCATCCAGTTTTGTGAAATATCTCGCGTGAATGCGGAGATTTATTCGCTAGCTCGGGCAGTTCGTTTCTCCCTAAACCTGGCGGCTGCTGTGGGTCAATTATGGTGGCACCCTGGAAGGGAACGGCGTTTACCTTTTGTGTCATTTCTTCTCTAGGCATGCGCGGGGATCAGGGATCACCCTTGAAGCTCATATAGTGCTCTCAGGTCCTCTCTTGCTAAAGTGACTTTTTCTCTGCCTTTTTTCAGTTAGTTCCTCTTCTTACACTTATTTCGTACCATTTGGGCTTCCCTCTCATTCATTAGTATGCAGCACGCAGCTTTATGCTATGGCATAGCCGGCATCCGTGTGAAATGTTCAAAAAGCAGACGCTGATGGTGTCCATGATTAGCATCCATGAATAGTATCCGTATCCAGTTCGAGATTCATGTCGTATGCATCCCGAAATGTTACTCATTCTCAGTGTTGTATATAGGAAGCCTACCTCTACATGTTTGTTTTTCTTTGTTGCCTTACCAATACCAAATAAGCTCTTTGCACTGTTTCAAAAACAGACAAGAATGCGAAATGTTTTGCTGCTTCAAGCAGTAATTTTCTAAGGTATTGAAAGTGGGTCCGGCAGAACAGGTCCCTAACGGCCGAATTCAACAAATCTTTCGGCTCCTTGAGCACACATTCTTGCTGATTTATTGTCAATGGAAGGAGAGAATGAGAGCCGGCCTGGTGTTTCTTTTCTGCTGACCATGACACACTGTGAACTCCTGGAGACGACAAGCCTAAGAGCTTCGTGTTTAAACTCGTTGCTTTCTACATCAGGGACCCCCTGAAGCAGGTTGAGCATATCTAAGCATGACGTACTCGTATTACAAAACAATCAGTCTCACCAGTGTCGAAGGAGCAAATACGCGCGTGCAAGTAGAGACGAAGATATGACGAACACAGGGTCCCACAAACCCGTGTCTTCCTCTCTTCCCGTCCGCGTATTTGCTCCTTCAACGCTGAGCACTTACTTATAGGCTCGTGTTCCTTTTCTTGTGAATTACTTTCACTGGCTACTTACACCCGATTGCATATTACACTTCTATCGTCACGCCACTTTACGACTACAATTTTATCGTCTTATAATAATAATAGTAGTTTATTTAACAAATTATTTGGTGTGAGGTTCAGACAAAAAGCTGCTATTGAAAACAGCTCGACGGAAATTTTGTCGACAAAGCTAATCAAAATCATCTTGCTCGATATTGCTGCACGCAGTATACACTTTATACTTCTCACTCGCACGGGCAAAGTACTATTTTGGTGAAGTAACAACAATGTTTTGATTTGTCCGCTATTAATTCCACCATTTGGAGCACCACGCTTCTTCTTGGATTTCCTTCTCTGCTCTTGTAGACTGTACAGCCGTTTTTGATGTAGTGATCGCAGATTTTCTTCTTCTTCGGCGAGAATGTCCTGGCTTTCCCTCCACACCCAGCATGTAGCTGTAGCCCACGGCAGTGATCTTGTCGTTGTCAGCAGGGCTATACCTTCCTATCTCAACGCACCTCTTCCGCACACAGGTCACCATCAATTCCTGGCTGAACCTTGCACAGCCAATTTGTTTTAGCCTCCTCAGGCAACGGGACTTGCGGAGTGCAGGTTGGAGCGAAGCAAAACGGATGCGTTTGTCACGAGGCTTCTGGCTAAACATCACTTTTATAACCTAAGAACGGCACTGCTGGCACTGTCTCCTGCGTCCTATAATCATTTCATGCAAGCTATTACGCTGAAATAGACCTCGTCCACAGCATGTCAACACGCGCTTCGAACATGTCACACATGCTCCTGGCAAGTGTCATTGAAATGGCTTTAGAGTCAGGAAATACTACAACACACACCTACACAGCCTATTTCCGTTCTTAGGTTGAACACAACTATATATGGTCCTTTTTGCCACTGCATGTGCACACCAGGATACGTAGTACGCCTACGTACGTAGTACTCAGGGGGACCGCACAGTTCCCCAGTTCTTATTTTTATCAATTTGTAGTGGTATACCAAGAGCAAACAAGTCAGTGGCGTAGCTAGAAAAATATTTCGGGAGCGGTTCTACGGGAACTTTACATGGGGGAGAGTATTCCACGCTCGTTCTCTCTCTCTCTCCTAATTGCACTGCCAAAGGTACAGTTTCCGGCTAGGGGGTAGGATGATGAACCCCCGGAAACCCCCCTCTGCATACACAGCTGAAGTGTTGCCAACGCACACTCTTAAAACAGAACTGCACCGCATAGCACGCCGAAGGTGAATTATTTCAGTGAATGATGCGTTACCACTGTTACCGTTTGTCAAAAGCGCGGGGCGTACGCCTTTTTGTGACAATTGACATAACATCACAAGTGTCCCAATTAAGAAGGCGTGCGCCTCCCGTTTTCCACAAATCAGAGGAAAGAACGATGCCGTTCGAGATTATGGCTAGCAAAGACCGTCTTATGCGATGAAGTTTTTTTTAGTTTGTTTATTCTTTTCTTTTCTTTTTTCGTGCCAGGGAATCTCAGGATTCCTGCTCCTTTATTGCTGAGCGGTCTGTCTACCGGGAGGCCGTAAACTGTTACCATCACCACCACCACCACCATGCAGTGAAGTTCTTTGTGTTGGGGAGCTCTGCAGCAAGGCCATAGGAGATGTCCGAGTGGTACGTTTGAAAGTACTGATAATGCTGGCTACTGCTAGCTTGCCGCCGGCAGACAGATGCGAGCCCTTCCTCGGGTAACAAATATACTGTACGCGGTTTTGAATATGAAAGCTAATTACAAACCAGGTCAATATCTATTTCCCTTTTTAGCTCACGAAGGCAGGTAATTAAAACATTGCTGGTATAGATAGTCCTCCGGTCATACCCACAGTCGTGTGTTCAGCGCGGCTCCAGTAGCATATATCCCAACGGTGTCCCCCTTCGTTGCACCTTTTTCGCCAAGTAGTTGTATGCAGGAAAGGAGGCAAGGAGGAAAGCGGGAGCTGCCTCCAGGAAATAAAATGACATCCCTCTCTCTTTCCTAAGCGAAAAAAAAAAAGAAAGGCAGAAGCGCACGTTTTTCGCAAAAGCAGATTTCTCTCAGGGAAAGCAGCCACACACAACCAAGAGCGATTCCATATTCCCGAGAAGGTATAGCGGCAAAATACACCCCCGCGGCGTTTCTCCATACGATGCAATGCCGTTTAAAAGAATCACAGTGGCGCATTGAAACTTGCAAGTAAACAGCCTCAAAAGGAAGCTAGACGCGAGATTATGTCGATTCGACGAAATAGGAATGATTATTTTATTTCCAGGGAAAAGGGGAAGAGGAGGAGGAGGAAGCTCCGCCCTCTCGCGCATGACGTCAGCGGCGTATCGGACCACTGCGAGACAACCAGCGAGATGATAGCTTTTAAAAGTGCGACTCTATTTCGGCTGCGGGATAATTATTTATACCCTCCGGCCTCCCTCACCCAATGTAAATGTGGTGGTGGCAGTTATTTTGCTTCCAAATGAGGAGTGCAGGCAGCTGTCGGCGGGTCAATGGGAATCGCCAGCTTATTCAGCTCCATTGTATCCATAAATAAATGGCGCCGCTAATACAACGAAGTGATCTAACGCTGCAGGTTGCGTCCCAGCGCGTGCATTTTTCGTGAAGGTATTGTGACACACACAAGGGTGGAGTTGGTTGTGTCGCAATTTGTTCATGTAAATGTTTATCTTAGATATGCCGTGTTATTTTATATATATATATATATATATATATATATATATTACGTACGGGTGACGTTTTCTGAGGCTCGAGGTATTTATATAATTTTGTCCAATTATGTTTTCAGCAACCAAGTTATCGAAAATGTTCATGCGTAATGGTTATGATCGCGGAAAGAACTTTGAACTGTGTCACGTTTGTCATATGCATGGATCGCTTGGTCCGACATGAAGGCTGTCCAGGCAAGAGTTCAGGCAAGAGTCCAGGCAATTTTGTCCAGGCAAGAGTTCACCCTCACAGCTCCTACATCTGTATAGGAGCAGCAAGCCAGTTTTATCAAAGCTTTCCATAACCCTCTAAATAAATAAAGAAAACAAGTACAAAAAAGAAAAAAAAGAGCAGGACATATGCATTAACAATAAGGTTGTTGAACAGTAAAATCAAGAGGAAAAAAAGGAGAAGAAGAAAGTCAAATTGGGAGTAGATTCACACGTAAGGCGAAAGATAAACGTTGTCCACGGATTCTCAACGGGTTTTTGAAGTAGTTACAGGAAAGAAACGTCACACCTTTTGTTTTGTTCTTTTTACGCGTCATAAAAAAAATCGAGATTCGAATAATGCTTCTAAACACGGACATTAAAAATTTGCTAGCAATGAGTCGACATGGCCAGTTTATGTTGTTCCAGGTGTGCCAGCGCACTTTTTTGGAAGAGCAATTTCTATAGACTTTGAACGCAAATGAGTTCATAATCAAATTACTAAAGAGGACATTGTATACAACAGCTGTATATGCAACATAGATTACATCAAGCTCAACGTAAGGCATGTAAATTTATGTCGTAACGTCAGTCGTAGTACAGCAAATCATTTTATACCCATTTTAAGCACTTGCTTGTCCCATGGCGCACTCCACCCCCTCTTTTTTCACACTACGAAATGTGGATGCTTTGTGAAACATCCTTTAATTAGGTGTATTCCTCATGAAGCACTCTTATAATGGGAGTATTCTATTAAAAACACCGTTTAGGATGAAGTGTTTTCTGGCAAATACTTGCTCTCAAATATCTAGTGTAATGTTGGCTCCCGCGGAAGCATGCCGAGCCATGCGGACGTTCGTCCTTCTATGGGAAGCACCACCCTGAACACGGCAGAGTTCCAACCGTGGTTCCACTCTACAACCTAAACCGCAACGCAATCCGCTACCTCTGGTTGGCTCGGCAAGCGCAAGTGCCGAAGTTTGAAGACACCTGGGGACCCTCTGCAGGCCTATATTGGCGTACCGGATGTATCATATAGTGAAATACAATTTGTTTGGGGCACGGTAGTTAAGTGTATTGGGGCGGTAAACGTTTGTAACGGTGTCGGGTATGCGCCCTTGCAATTAGCACGTACTCCTGCAACGAGTCAAAGTTACCTGCTAAATTCCTGACATCCTTCTCTTTCAAATACTGTGTTTTTAACTCAGGTTATCGTCTATAATGTGATTACTTGCTGAGCAGAGCTGTGAAACCAGTATAATATTAGTTTCACGAAGTAAAACCTCGTTTTCAACACCATATTCCCCGTTCAAACGGGGTGTAGAAAAAGTGTATACACTCTAAAAACTGAACTTCACCGCATAGCACGCTCTGCGCTAACCATTGCCACGAATGATAGTGCTATCGTTCCTAATTCGAGGAGAGAGGGAGGCGTACGCCTTTTTGTGTCAATTATCATGTATCCGAATTTACACAAAATGGCGTACACCCACCCTCTCACTTCGAATCAGAAGCGATAACCCTATCATTCGTGGCAATGGTTGGCACAGAGCGTGCTATGCGGTGAAGTTCAGCTTTTAGAGTGTAGGACACAAACACCTCTTTCAACACCTCACTTTACACCCTTAGTGATCGACATGGGATCAAATGTGGTGTGTCGACATTGCACAGTTAGTAATTCTCTTTTTACGCCATTTGCTTTAGTCTGCGGAATGGTAAAGGGTGGTTTTATAAGAATACACCTGTTTTGAGTGAATAAAGGTGCAAAATGATTTACTGTGGATGCCTTCAAGAACATGCTCTGTAATATGCGAACGCTGTATTTTTAGGAAAGAAATCTTCCCGGGAACAGCATCACAAAGGGTATTTGTAATCGAAAGCAGAAACGCGAATTTCGTCCTGACGAATCGATAGGCCTTTTGATATCGTGAAAGTGTTGGGTGATTGGCCTGCTCCTCATCGAGGGGGTGAGCAACGTCCACGGAAAGCAAGCAGTTCCATCGCCACCACCACGACCACGTCCACTTATACCTTTTCTTCAGGTCATAGAAGAGAAGACATCATTTTACCAGCACCATGATCAATTTCTTCCCATTTTAATGCTATTCGGCGGTATCCCCAAATTACGCCGTTAAAAATCCAACGTTTAAAATCTCATACGTTCAAAATCCCAAACGGCGCTATAGCGTAGCGTTGCGGGCGTGCCCAGCTGTGGGGAGCCCCTAACCGCGTAACGAACTGTAAAAAAAAAAAAAAGAACCTACACTAACCTAACCTCTGAAAACTAACCTAAACTATATAGCCAAATTCTTACCATTTCTGCTGATCTGATATGGCCAGCCCACAATACTAACCCTAACGGTTGCAAAAAAAAAAACAAAAAAAAAACTGGCTTCTATTCACGACAATGACTTCTATACCGAGGTCAGAAATACGCAATACTGCGAGATTTGTCAATAATATGTATTATGCAACACTATCATTGCTCCATTATTCATATTAGCGTTTTAAGTTAGAAACCTGGGATTTTGAACATCCCAGATTTTAAACGTTGAATTTTTAACCGTGGGATAACCTGGCATCCCGTGACATACACGTTCTAAGGACCCTTCACACACACACTGTGTCCGTACGGTCGGGAAAAGCATAAATGAATGGCGCTCTGTCGTCACCTCGGACATAAATATGCGCTTTGCTATCTGGCGTGTAAACACTTATTGAAACTGCAACGCGCCCTAAACAATAGAAGCGTCTTTTCCAGCCTACGCCATTAATGACCCTCCAATAATAACACGCTGTGACACCCACCAGCAAATGGCACCGCCATTGTACTCTAAATATAATATGCGTTTAAAAGCTGAACTACAAGGGAGGGAAGAAAAAATAAATAAATAAACGCAGCATCGCAGTGGTTGTTCTCTTTCAAGAACAAAAATGGCGGTGTATTCATTAGCGGCATTACGGACCGGTGCGGTTATCCAAAAAGTGCTGTAAAAAAAAAAACAATAAAGGAAAGAGAACAAAAAAACGTGGCTGAACACACGCTTTATGATCAGCCAGTCTCAGGGGCTATTATTTTAACCTCCTCTTGTTCATGTTCAGCCTCCATTGTTGTCCCACATTTTTTATGGGTCTTTAGGAGAACACAAAAAGGCGGTCCAACCGTGCGAAGGAGAAAAAAAAGTGAAAGAAGGAGAAAAAGATGTTGCGCGACACGAAGATGTTGGGCGCCCACGGGCAACTCAGGGGGCACTTAGTATTGCACTTTTTAAAGCGTTCCTTCGCCATGCGTTAAAGGGGCCAGAAATGAAGGCATGAGCCCGATATATTTCCTTTGAACATGTTCGACGTGCATGAACAGCATATAAAGTCGATAAGTTATGGGAACGGTATGGAGGAATAGATTAAAGGAGCGAGGAAGTTATTCAACGTTGCTCGAAACGCTGCATCATTGATCTAGTATAGTCTACCAGGAGGCACCGTACGCGATATTTTCGGATTACGGCGTCTTATCGCAATTAACTGCAATTAAATTGCATTCATGAACATTACAATTAAATTTACAAGGACGCACCGAAAAGCAGACATGAGCGGTGCCAGCGAGACCTGGAAGGCACGATCCGATCTACTGGCGTGACGTATAATCAAGTCCGTGTGGCGTAGCAACAGTGTGGGGAACAGCTGCAAAGCCTCATTTCTCAGTAAAAATTTGTCTGCTAAGGACACGGCACGGCGCTACTTGGCGGGGACTCTCCACGTTAGGGAGGGACGTCAGCACCACTCGGGCATCCTGAAGGAGTTGTGGGGGTTTCTGGTGGGAGATATGCGCACATCTAAGGACTTCGTGCTCTCGCGCTCGTTACAGGTCAAGGAGGATAATCGTTTTTCGCTGGAGCACACGTTATTTGTTGCGCAATATGCCGCAGCAAACTAATGGCGCAAATGACTACTTTATGGAGGTGGTCTTAAAATAATTTATGGAGATGGTCTTCACTGCCCATTTAAGGTTCGTATTTTACCAGGTGCGATTGGTTTTACCCTATACTGCTGGATGCAGTACACTGTTAAAACAGAACTTCGCCACATAGCACGCCCATAGCCCACCATCATTCCGAATAATATCATTCTGTGTATTGATTTGTT